>NW_022436944.1:22224595-22600741 GCF_009761245.1 Sapajus apella | reverse complement strand
GAGAGAGAGAGAGAGAGAGAGAGAGTTGTAGATCCTAGTAATAATCTTTACTTTCGGTTCAAATAAGATGGAAGGCAGCAGGAGAGTTTTCAGCAGAGTAGTGAAATGATGTGACTTGGGTTTAACTGCATTCTTTTGGTTCTGGGTTGAGGATAGATAAAAGAATAAGTAGCACTGACTTGGGTAAAAGATGAAGGTGGTGGAAACTGGTATGGTCTGGATCTGTTCTGAAGGTAGAGTGGGAAAGGCTGGCTGACTGGATTAGTATGGGGTATAAAAGAAACAGAGGAGTCAGGAATGACATCAGTGCTTTCAGTCTAAACATGTAGAAAGATGGAGTTCCCATTTACCTAGGTGGTGAATACTGTGGAAGAAGCCAATTTGAGTCAGCTCAGTTTTGGACATTGTATTTAAGGAGTACCTGCTAGAAATCAAGAAGAGATACTGAGTTCGTGGTTGTTGAGTGTAAAAGGTAAGGACCACAAAAGATGTCATAGATATGAGAGATATGAGAATATAGATGGTATTCAAAACCATGAAATTAGAAAAGATCACCTGCAAGTGAGACTGATAGCACAGAGAAGAGGATAAAATACTGAGACTTGGAGCATTCTAACATTTAGCCCTGAGGAGGAAGAGGGTGATTCAGCAACAAGAGTCAGAGGCAGGGACCAGAAAGATAAACAAACAAACAAACAAAACTCAGCAGCCAAATATGTGTGATTTAAGCTAAGTGAGATAACTGCATCAAAGGGGAAAGAGTGATTAATTGCTGCAAGTACTGATAAGTCAGTTAAGATGAGGAATGGGGATTGATGATTGTCTTCAGCAGCATGGACTTTATTGCGACTTCAATGAGAGGAGTTTGGTGAAGTGATAGAGGGACAAATGGATTACTCGATTGAATTCAAGAATTTGATGAGAAAAAATAGAGAAAATATAAATGATACATTTATGGAGTTTTGCTGTAAATAATGAGAGAAATATTACAGTAACTGGAAGGCGAAGAGGACAAAAAAAGTCTTTTTGGAGATAGGAGAAATTACAGCATGCTTTTGTATGCTTAAAATAATGAACCACAAGAGATGAATAGAATAGGTGGAGTGATGTATTTGAATGAGTAAGAATGAGATGTAATTTATACTTGAAGGAAATGGCCTTGACTAGGAGCAAAGATACACACAAAGAACATGGACATAGTTGCAGGCAGGTGGGTAGATATTACAAGAGGAGCTTGTAGAATTATTCTTCCCATTGCTTCAATTTTTTATTGAGAAAAGAACCAAGGTCATTAACTGAAAACAAAAATGGGAAAAGGTGTGCTAGAGGTTTGCAGATAGAAAGAAATGAATGCAACAGTGACTTAGGAGTAGGACTGTTTCAGCTCCAATCTGTGAATACTGTATGAAATATCACTGATCATTCACCCTGAAAATTATCCTATCCTTCTTCCTCTATTATGGTTTTACAAATTTTAGCTTAACACATTATCTTCTGGAACATTTAGGCCTTCTTTGGAGCTAAGTATGACTCTTTTTCCAAGTGTAGCCAATGAGAATTAGGCAGAAATGTTGTTTATAATTTCTGGGAAACTGTCTGATAAAGAAGAAGCTGTATTCTCTCTCTTGTCCTGCTTACTGTTGTACTATTGCTTGGATTGCAGATGTAATAATTGATTGCCTGATATTTGAGTATCCTAATTGGACCACAAACTGGGAGGTCTAAGTTTTTTTAGAAAGCTGAGGCCTAGGCAAACTTAGGTGATAATTTGTTATTCAGGGGAGTGAGAGTAAAAGGGAAAGTGAGGGGGAAAGCAAATCTACATTTGTTTCTGATTCATCCACAGCTTAAGAAGAAAACACAGCTGGCTCTATAATCAGGGGAGAATCCATAACTGGCAAGACAGGAACAATTTCTCTGCCACCTTCTTGCCACCTGCTGTCTTTCACTGGCCAAACTTCTCTTGGTGGGGTGTTCTCTCCTCCCCATGTCTAAATTGTCCTGTCTGGCCCCTCCCAGCAGGCACTTGAAAGCCATAGCCTCAGTGTGACCGGTTAAGTCAGACATGGGCAGTAGAGCTGATACATGCCTGTTTGTCTGGGTATGACGGACAGATGCCATGACAATGTGTGGCCCTTATCCCAGAGCAGGCAGAGACAAGCAATGGTGGGAGAAGATAAGAGTTGGTGGTGACCAGGGCTGTACAATTGTGTGGACTTTGTGACTTGTTGCTGAGAGTGCTCTGTCCAGGAGCAGCGACACAGAGCTACGGGCTCTTGGTCTTATTCTGCTATGATCATCTAGGGAGATTATGAGGAAATTGTGTGAGTCTCCATTCCTTCATCTGTTTCAAGACAATGTTTTATGAGGTTAGTAAAAATGACTGGAAATAATTTTCTGTCGTTCTATTAATTCAGAGAGGTTAAAGTACCTTTCACGTTTAATTTCGCTTAGTTATATATTTATCTGATAGGGTATTGCTAAGAAATACTTTGGAACATATCCATGTAATAGATGTGATGCTAGATTCTAAACGTGTAATAGTCTTATTGCAATGGCAGCGAGTTTGGCAAATATTAAATCGTTCAAGTTCTTAAAGTGCTGCAGCATTGCCAGAGAGACCGTGATATTCTGTTGACTAAATGACTTCAACTGGATCATTAAATAGGGCAAGAAAGTTTTTAAATATTCTGTTTCGTAATCAGTCAAAAAACATAACATGAAAAGCCTTCCTCTCTTGATCTAAGTATTTTGAAAACTAAAAAATAGCCAAACCAGTGGTTTCTGCAGGGTTAAAGGTAGAAAAGGAAAGGAGGTAGTCTCACTTCTCCCTATAAAAAATATCATCTGCCAAATAAGCAGCAAAGAGAATAAGAAGAATGGCTCAGGTCACCCAGGGCTGGGCTGAGAAAAAGAGGAGTAGAGCTTGAATGGTTCTTTTAGAAGGGACACGTGTCTGATAAGGTGGCGGGTTGATAGCGGCATGACAGAACTATTTAACATCCTTTCAGTATGGGAAAGAAGAAATCAATTAACCTGAGTCATGTGGTTTGGATGTTAAAGGCTGATATCCTGTCAGTGTTGCCATAGGCTCCCTGGAGAGAAATTTTGACTCTTGGCAAAGTGCTATTGTTGACCTTATTGCCTGTAACATACAAAGGCTCAGAACAAAAACAGACCAGAAAAAAACTGAAAGGCTAACCAAGAGATTCGTAGGTCAGAACGTAGCCAGTTTCTGTTATTCCTGTTAATGGAATGAAAATATTTTGTAGATAATAAATAGTCATTGCTTTAGTTAGGACTAAGTTTTATCACAAATGACAATAAACTCAAAATAAAAATGGGTAGGCACAATAGAAGTTTATTTTCCTCTCACATAAACGTCCAGAGGGGAAGTCCGGGGCTGATATGAAGATGATGGTCCATGATGTTAGGGGAGCAGGCTTCATCTGTATTGCTGCTGGCCATGCGTGGTCTCTATATCCAAGCATTACATGGTCTCACATGGCTGTTTCAACTCTAGCCACAAAAACTATTTCTGACAATAAGAAAGCGAGCAGGAAAGGGATTGGCCATATCCTTTAAAGGCTATTTCCAAGATATGACCTATTTAGGTATACATATCATTTCCAGAATGTAGTTGTCTGGATACACTTAGTTGAATGGTCAGATAGAAAGTGAGTTTTTGTTTGATATTGCCAGATGCCCAGCTAAAATTTAGGATTCCTATGACTGAAAAAGAGGGGAGCACAACCTTGAAAGGACACCCAGCAGCCTCTGTCACAATCATCTGAGCCACTGGTATTTGGTTTTACAAACAATTTTATAATTTTGAACAATATATTTGGGTTGTAATTTTTTTAAAATATCAAAATTTATTTGATTTTGTTGTTTGATCTACTTACTGAGCAGTACAGAATTAATATTATAATTTCATATAGATATTGACATTCCATTTCTCCTGTGAGCCTAAACATTGTGGATTTCCTGCCCTTTCAACAGTAGTCACTCATTGTAATGATGTCCAAGTTATGATTTTGAATGCTCAAAAGAAATACAATTTATTTCCCAACTAAAGTGCTGAGTATATTTCTAAATTACTATCTTCTACTTTCTTAAACCTTTGTTTGCTCATTCAGTAAACATATCTATTTGTATGGCTATATAGTCTAGGGAAAGAAGGTAAGTAAGACATATTCCCTACCTCAAGAATTCTGTTTTGTTCAACTAGCATGAGATGCCTACAATGTGCCAGGCACTGTGTTCACAGAATATACAAAACCCTGATCTTTGAGGAGCACTCCAGAGTTGAGGAAGGCAGCTGCAAACAAATGCATATAATTCCACATGATAATCTTGGGTGCAATGGGATATATATGTTTAGGGAGTCAAGACTCAAATGGAGGAAATAATCTATTATGCAAATAAGTGTAGCTTATTAAATACTTTAATGAAGTTATACGCTAAAGAAGTATACAATATTTTAAGAACATGACCTTTCTTTTTAAAAGAAACTTTAAAAAGTTAGCGTTTAGTTCCTCTTCAGCTAATTTAACAATTTTGATTTATGTCCATTTGTTTTTTGTTTTTTTTCTTGTTGACAATCTTTCATCTCTTCTTCCACAAGTACAGCACCTAAGTACATTTTGAGGAACTGTCCTCTCACTTTCAGACCATGGGGAGGGGTGACCTTGACTTGGTCCCTGTGCTAGTTCTGAATTGAGCATGTGTGGCAGACTTGGGTGAGTAAAGCCCATCCTCTTGACAAATGAGCCTGGCATAAGAATAGGTGCACCACCAGAGCCAAGCCAATGAGACTTAATTAAGGAAATTCATTGCACAATGTGGAAGGAGCAGGCATTGTTCTGCTAAACTAAGAGGCTCAGAAGAATTAAATCTGACTTTGATGGGTGGTCACCTTCCAAAAAGAAGCTGACTAAGAGGGACTTGAACCAGGACAACAGGCCTAGGAGAGTCAGAGACTGAACACAGCATGATTGAATCCCTGGACCTAGCCATACTCAAAGCCAGCTCTAGCCCTGTATTTTCACTTTCATTACACAGGAAACTATTTTGGGAGGCTTAAGCCAATGTAAATTGGGTTTCTGCATTTGCATATAAAAGAGTTCTGAAAAATACATGGAGTTGAAGAGAATATAGTGAGTGAAGTGGCTAGCACCTGAAATAGTGTTTAAGTGTTCAGAATCAATCCTACTTCCATCCTCTACACAAGGGCTTCCCCCAGCAGTGCTCCTCGTAGATAGGCTTTTCTTCCAAACTAATGATTTCATGAGAAATAGCTAGTTGAAGAGCATTGCTAATTATATCAATCTCTTGGGGCTACATTTTGTTAAAATCACTGAGAAATCTTTCAGTAAGGAACGTGGTAATGGTATTTAAAAATAGTGTCCATCAATTTTATTTATTCATGGATACCATATGTCCTTTAAAACTCCTATTTTGAGGAATATATTAATAGTTTTAAGAATCGTGCTATGTAATATCACCTAGAGGAAGATTCTAGGCCACAGGTTAGTGATAAAATTTAAATGCTTTGTGGTCTTTGAGTTTGGTTCCTAGATTGAGAAAATGGAAAATATACCTCTCATTATTATCTAGACAGCCTCTTTCTTCATGAAGCCTAAGCCTTGTTAATATATTTAGCTGAACTTTGGGAATGAATGTCATAGCTGTTTAGATTTTTGACATATTAAAGATGACTTCTATTCTGGATGATGAACATGGGGCTACATAAAGTCAGCTGGAAAGGTGAAGTTCATCACAAAATTGTCAAAGATTCTAGTCAGATTTTGGCTTAACTGTAATACCAGAGTGCCAAGCCATATTTTGGAAAGTAGCATCATTTCTCTAATTATCATTAGAGCAATTTCTACATTTAAAAACAATTTAACTTTTATATCAGAAAAAGACTGACATAAGGCAGATAGAAAGTTATTTTGGAATTAAAACATTTATTCTCATTTATATTTTTTAGCAATTTTATAAATATATGTACTGCTGAGAAAAGAAAGAAAATGTAATAATTGTAATTAACTGTATCAGAAATCATATGATACTTGCTCTTTCATTTGACAATGAATTATATAAGATATTTCAAATACAGCACTACATGAGATTTACACTAAAAATCATCATGATAAAAAGACTACAATTGATATAGTATTTTCCTATAGTTCAGTCATTACCAAATTCCTGGTCAAAGTCCTTTTGAATCAGAGGTGTAATAAGTTATCAATTTTTAACTTCTTTTGGAAGCCATACGGGCTCTATTATCAGTTCTTGAAATCTCAGTGTGGTACTCACATCTTTTCATTCTTTTTCCTCGTTATTGAGGTCTACCCTGAGCACTCTAAATAAAACTGAAATATCTTCCACCTGCTACACACTCTGAGCCCTCTAATTCAACTCTACATTATTCCAGTGGCACTCTGATCATTGTATAATACGCTAGTTAGTTTATTTTTTACTTTTATAACTTTTTCTAGAATAAAAGTAATATAAAGGCTTGGACATTTGTTTATTTTATTCACAGCTACGTTCACACTGTCTAGAAGAGTTTCTGACTCACAAGTGTTAAGGAACACTTGAGGCATGAATGAATGAGTGAACAGAAAGCATTAAATACATCCCTGCTTGATATTTCTTGTCCTCACAATTTCTAAAATCATCTGATACAAACATTATTTTATACGTCAATGAAATTATGCTTGTGGAATAACTTGAGAGGCCCATGAGTAGCTTCATCTGAAATTTCTTCTTCAGCAATGCTTAAAATTATACTATTAGTGATCTCCCCCTTATTCTTTTCTTCTGTCTCTTTCTTCTGTTTGTTTTTAAACAATCATTTTTCAGGAAGGTGAGGCATTATCTAGTAAAATTAAAATATACTTGAGAAGGATAACAAACTGCATGTCTCCCTGGATTACTACTGTAACTTTCTAAATGACTTTCCTGCTTTGACTTTTATCCCTCTATAACCTTAGCCCAAAACCAGAACAATCCTTTTAATATTACAATGGATTGTGGATCTCCTGTGTTCAAAAATCTCCCACAGCTCCTTACTTCCCTCATTTTTAAAGCCTGGGTCTGTGCCATGTTCTATGCAGCCCTGTGTGATCTGGTACCTGTTACCTCTGACTTCATCTCCTGCTACATTTCCTCCTGCTCGCTGTAGGCCCCTTGCTGTCCTTCAGAAACTTTTTATATGTTCATTTCATCTGTTGTCCCGCCGCTCTTATCCAGGTACCTTCATGGCTAACTCCTTGCCTCTTTCAAGATTTTATTTACATATTTCATTTTCACTGAGACGTACCCATGCTCTGCTACATGGATTGGGGTATACATTAAGGCCAAGTGGATTTCCTCCAGGGTTCTAGCGTTCCAAATGGTGAAAAGAAGTTTTTTGAGAAAGTACTTTTTGTGAAGACTTTTAAAGTCTCTTATTTCTTAAAATTAGAGTTTGACATGAGAAGTGTATAACCCAAAGATAAGTGTGATGTTATCACACTTCTCCATATTTGTGACTGGCAAAACCTTCTGGAGACTGGCAGTATTTAACAACTCTATTTTTATTAATTCTCATAGTTCCAGAAAAATCTTCATTACAAACTCTCTCCAAGTAATACTGAAATTTCATGTTCATTACCTGTGTGTAGATTATAAAAATTGAGGAGTATTTAAATTCAGAACATTAAGAAATGCTTTTGTGATGTTGAATAAAGACATAACATTTACATATGTAAACCATGACATTCTCTTAATTGAACAAAACCTTCACAAGACCATTTTTTCAGGCTGAAAAAGGAATTGCAAATTTGTAAAACCAATGTTCCTGTCTGTAAAGATAAAACCTCAAAATAATGATATGGTGATAACTTTCTCATCATTTGGTAAGTTCAGTTGGAGTCAGAAGCAGAATGTTTATATCTTCAGAATTTACAAAGAAGCTGTGAGTGCAAACTCATGCTCACATAATACTACTTAACAAATTCTTATGTGATAAACCCAGTAAGGGCAAAAAAAAGAATGTGGAGAGAACGCTAAATGTCTTTATTTCACACTTAGCAAATTTAACTGTCCTCTCCAAATTAGCACCAGATTTTTCCTCAGCAGCACCAAAGAAGGTATTCCGCCGTACATTTTAGCACTTACAGTAGGAAGGATAAAATGACAAATACTTTGAACATGCTAAAATCATTCCATTTTATTTATGGTATTTATCATCCTTTGGAAAAGGATATATATATATATATATACACACACACAGTATATATATATTCCTTATATAGTCTTCTAATTTTAATTTTTTTCTGATAGAGAATAAAATAATGAGCTTACTCCCTGTGTTTACGTAAGTAGCATTGAATTATTATTTACAAGTTATACTGAATAATGTGTAAGGGACATTCTTCATGTAGACAGTTCCTCTGCTCATTGGTTGGAATAGTGTTAACTCTCTTGGTTTACTGGTAGCCCAAATACCAGCAGTTTAAATTCATTGTATATGTAGACTAGTTTACAATGGTTTAAATTAATCAAGGATGAAAATTTCTAAAACTCTGGCTAAAATTGCATTTTTTTTTTTCCATTTTACCCAGAAACCTGTCAGCATCAAAAAAACTAGGCAATGACCTCTAGTGCCTCAGCCCATTCCACCCACAGCAAATAGACTGGGTCACCTTCTCATGGGAGCCACAGTGTTAAATCCAGACCATATAGTAAAAGTAGACTATGACTGTTTCTTTCCAGTGTTCTCATAGCCACAATAAGCTGGTACTATTTCATATGAAAACAGAAAAATACCTTGTTCAATTGGATAGAACTGACAAACATAGTCAAAGGACCACAGCTCATTGCTCTGAGAGACCCCCCTCTATCCATCAAAAAATGACTGCACCTGCAGGTCCCCTGAGTCCACCTAAGAATCTTTAGTTCCTTGATCACTGACCACTTGCAGTATGCATCCGCCTTCTCATCCTTATATTTTTGGGCTTATTCTCTTGCATTTCAATACTCATAATAATCCTGGTGCATTGTTACCCTTAGTTCTTCTCTTTTAATCACATCCATCTGCACCTTTATGCCTTTTCACCAATCCGTTCTCATAGCTAGATCTTGCACTTTGCCACAACCTGCACGTAACATCCTGATTTTCACTTTTCTCCCTCAGTTTTTCCAACTCTTATTCTTCATTATTGTGGGATCTCCTGGTTCCTGTCCCTTATATATTTTCTCTCTCTCCTTTAAACCCTTCCAATATTCACATCTCTCCTCGTACTTCACTATGTGTCAATATAATCAACTAACATCTGATGGGATTCCCTCAGTCTCTTGTCACTAAAGCCTCATGTTCACTTTCACCTGTACCCATTCTTTTCACCTCTATCTTGTTACAGCTAAAGGGTCCCAAGCCTGTCCTTTCATCTTATCTATGGCTCCCATTCCATTCTGCTTTCTGAGGAACACTGATCTATTGTTTATGTCCCCTCTCTCAGGACAAAATTTCCCTCTGTTGCTCATTTTCTGTCAGATTTAAACCACCTCAGGTGTCTTCTATCTGAAAAAGATAGTCTTCCTATTTCATAGTTTATTTAATCTACACTTGATTTTTATCTCCCATCTTCACAGGAGAATTTAATAAAAGAGATGTTACACTTACTGGCTTATTTTCTTATCCTGTACCTTTTCTCTGAAACTTTTCCCATCATAGTCACTGAGGCAATCCCTTTAGTAAATATAACGTGCTGTTTTCATAGCTTGGACCTAATAATGACATCTAACACAGCTCGTCACTTCCTCTTATAACATTCCTTTTCTGCGGTGTCTAGGGAAATATACTTGCCTGGACTTTGGTCTGTTGTTCTGTCTGTTCCTTCTCAGTCTCTGCACAGGTGCCAACAATGTGACTTGTATCTTAAATGTGCTAGGCTCTTTTGTCATTTCATTTCTCCTTAAAAAGTGACTTAGTGATTCCCATGGCTTCAAAAGCAAAATGAATGGCAATATCTCCCAAATCTATACATGTATTGGAGATTTATCTCTTTAGCTCCAGACCTGTGTAGCCATCTACTTTTTAGGCATTTATAATTGCACATAATATTGGTACTTTCAAATCAACTCATCCAAAACTGAACTTACTATGTACTGTGCAAAACCTACTTCTTCTGAAATGTATATTTATGACAGAGGATTGCCATCTACCCAGATGCCTAAGCCAGAAATTTGAGAATTGTACAATACTGTTAGCATTCCTTGACTCTCCTTAGAACAAATCAGTTAGGAGGATGTGCTGATTATTCTTCCCAAATATCTATCAAGCCTGTTCACTAGCCCTAATTCAATGTAAAATTGCTGTCTTATGAGAACTTAACTGTGATTCTTCCTGCCTTCAATTTCCCACACTATAGCAATGTCTTTCCAAAATCTAAATGTATGATTGTGTCACTATCTTGCTTAAAACACTAAGAGTGTTCAAACTCTTGCTCATGGTGTCCTATGTCTTGCTCTATTCACATTGCACCTATCTCCCCAGCCCCATCCTCCATACTTCAACCGTACTGTTTTTTTTTAATCTAAAGGTGTTTAGTCTCTCCAAGATGCAGTTATTTGCCTGCTGTTCTTTTTATCTTCCCTTACTTCTCCAACTACTTCAACTAGCTAACTTCTATTTGATGATTCAAATATAACTTACTCTGGGAAGGCTTTCTTAATCCTGTTAACCTCATCCTCCCAGCTTACCTCAGTTTGACTCTCTTTCCGCCTATTTTTGTGATAGTTGTAAAACTATACTTTCCCACACACACCACACTACATCATAATTTCACCTCATCTTCAGCTTCTTTATATTTAAAATCACTCAAAATTGTACAATAACATGGAAATTAAATAACCTGCTCCTGAATGACTTCTGGTTAAACAATGAAATTAAGGCAGAAATCAAGAAATGTTTTGAAACTAATGAGAACAAATACACCACATACTAGAATTGCTAGAAGACAGCAAATGTAGTGTTAAAAGGAAAGTTGATAGCACTCAATGCCCCCATTAAAAAATTAGAAAGATCTCAAATTAACAACCCAACATCACAATTAGTATAACTAGAAAAACAAGAGCAAACCAACCCAAAGGGTAGCAGAAGACAATAACCAAAATTAGAGCTGAAATGAAGGAAATTGAGTTGTGAAAAATTATACAAAAGATCAATGAATCTAGGAGCTGGTTCTCTGAAAGAATTAATAATACAGATATACTGCTAGCTAAGCTAATAAAGAAAAAAGAGAGAAGATCCAAAGAAATACAATCAGAAATGACAAAGGGGATATTACCACTGACTCATAGAAATACAAAAATCCACCAGATTATTATGAACACCTTTACGCACACACACCAAGAAACTCAGAAGAAATGGATAAATTCCTGGAAACATACACTGTCCCAAGATTGAACCAGACAATGATTGAATCCCTGAAGGAATCAATGAGTCCCAAAATTGAATCAGTAATAAGTAGTCGATCAACTAGAAAAAGCCCAAAACCAGACAGATTCACAGCCAAATTCTACCAGATGTATAAAAACGAGCTAGTACCATTCCTACGGCAACTATTCCAAATATTCAAGGAAGAGAGATTCCTCTGTAACTCATTCTGTGAGGCCAACATCTTCCTGATACCAAAACTTGGCAGAAGTACAACAAAAGAAAACCTCAGACCAATATCCTTGATGAACATAGATGCAAAAGTTCTCAACAAAATATAAGCAAACTGAATTCAGCAGCACACCAAAAAGCAAATCCACCACAATCAAGTAGGCTTTATCCTTGGGACATAAGGTTGGTTCAAAATACCCAAATGAGTACAGTAATTCACCATATATGCAGAACTAAAAACAAAAGCCACATGCTCATCTCAATAGATGCAGAAAATACTCTTTTTTTGTTAGCATTCAACATCCCTTCATGTTGAAAACTTTCAACAAAGCTAGGCAATGAAGGCACATACCTCAAAATAACAAGAACCGTCTACATAAAGCCCACAACCAACATCATACTTAATGAGCACAAGCTGGAAGCATTCTTCTTGAAAACCAGAACAAGACAAGGGTGACTTCGCTATCCAACCATATTCAACGCAGTACTGGAAGTCCTAGCCAGAGCAGTAGGCCTAAAAAAGGGGAAAATGCATCCAAATAGCAAGAGAGGATGTCAAATCTTCCCTGTTTGCAGTCAATATAATTCTATACCTAGAAAACTCCATAGTCTCTGTCCAGAAGCTCCTTGACCTGAAATACAACTTCAGCAAAGTTTTCAGGATACAAAATCTGTGTACAAAATCAGTAGTATTTTTATACAACAAAAACATTCAACTTAAGAGTTAATTCAAGGATGCAATCTCATTCACAATATCCACAAAAAAATAAAATACCCAGGAATAGACTAACCATGGAGGTGAAATACATTTACAAAACACTGTTCAAAGAAATCAGAGATGTCACAAACACATGAAAAAGCTTTCCATGCTCATGGACAGGAAGAATCAATATTATTATGGGCATACTGCCCAAAGCAGTTGAAATTTTCAGTGCTATTCCCATCAAACTACCAATGACATTTTTACAGAATTTTAAAAGGCCTTTTAAAATTCATATAAAACAACAACAAAAAAGCCCTAATAACTAAGGCAATCCTAAGTAAAAGGAACAAGTCTAGATTATAACAGTATCTGATTTCAAACTATACTGTAAGGCCACAGTAACCAAAACAGCATGGTACTGATGTTTTTACTGGTACTGGTAAAAAAACAACAGACAGACCACTAGACCAATGGAACAGAACGAAGAGCTGTTAAGTAACGGCACACACCTACACTGATTTTTAACAAAATTGACAGAAATAAGCAATGGGGAATGTACTCCTTATTTGATAAATGGTGCTGGGATAACTCGCTAGCTATATGCAGAAGACTGAAATAAGACTCCTTCTTTATATCATATGCAAAAACCAACTCCAGGCAGATTAAAGATTTAAATGTAAAACCTAAAATTGTAAAAACCCTGGAAGAGAACCTAGGAAATGCAATTCTGAACATAGAGGACCTGGCGAAGATGCCAAAAGCAATTGCAAGAAAAATAAAAATTGACAAATGGGATCTAATTAAACTAAAGTGGCTGGGTGTGCTGGCTCACACCTGTAATCCTAGCACTTTGGGAGGCCAAGATGAGCAGATCACCTGAGGTCAGGAGTTGAAGACCAGCCTGGCCAACATGGTGAAACCCCATCTCTACTAAAAATACAAAAATTAGCTAGTTGTGGTAGCATGCACCTGTAATCCCAGCTACTTGGGAGGCTGAGGCTGGAGAATTGCTTTAACATGGGAGGCAGAGATGGCAGTGAGCCGAGGTCATGCCATTGCACTCCAGCCTGAGCAACAGAGTGAGACTCTGTCTCCAAATAAGTAATAAAGTGTTTCTATAGGGCAAAATAAACTATCAGCAGGTTAAATAGCCTACAAAATGGGAGGAAAACATTTGCAAACTTTGCATCCAACAAAGGTCTAATATCCAGAATCTATAAGGAACTCACACAAATTTACAAGCAAAAACCCAAACAACCCCGTTAAAAAGTAGACAAAGGACATGAACAGATACTTTTCAAAAGAAGACATACACATGGCCAACAAACATATGAAAAAATGCTCAACATCACTAAATCACTAGAGAATTGCAAATCAAAACCACAATGAGATACCATCTCACATCAGTCAGAATGGCTATTATTAAAAAGATGAAAGATAACATACTGGTAAGGTTGCAGAGAAAGGGGAATGCTTATTCACTGCTGGTGGGAATCTAAATTGGTTTAGCCATTGTTGAAAGTAGCTTGATGATTTTACAACTTAAAACAGAATTACCATCTCCATGGAGGAATCACCATATTGGCTAGGTTATGGTCAATCTGATTTCAGTAATACAAAGGACTTAAAGAGACATTAAATAAGTTAACAATTCTAGCCCTTTGAAAATGGTGGTCATATAATATTTATATCACTCAGCTTAACAAACATTGGTGAAAGCTTAACTGTCTCTATTTTATTGTGCTTTAAAAATGCTTTTATGTTGACATAATATATCTATTATTAAAAGTAATGCATGTGATAATTTTATTTTACCTTCTTTCAAAATATTTTCATGTAAGTTATCTTTCTACAGTACATATCCATATATTAATACATACTTCAGTTTCAAGCTATATGTTTATAAAATGCAGTACTAATAATATATACCTGGTAAGGATATTATGAGAATTAAATGAATTAAGCAGTGGTTTTCATTCTTATTTTGCTTCCTTTCATTGTATGAAGAAAACCCTTCACAATTCCTATACCCCACTGAGGTAAAATGATGAGGCAGCTGTCTAGTCTAGGGATTTTTGTTTGTTTGTAATTTGTCTATTTTACTTTAGGTGCATACTATATCTGGCATTTCTCCCCATGTTAAGAATTTCAGCCTGGGATCTCTGACTGTCCCAGGACTCTCCTGGCTACTGTGAGGTAGTGCTGGGATTATTCACCTTAGAAACACTAGTAACCCACTCCATGTGTTTTAAAAGGTAAGCTAATTCTTATTTTAAATATTAAAGTTTTGAACCCAAAAGATGTACCGTATACACAGACAACTTTAGTATTACATTACCATGATTTGCGTTTAAAGCCTCATAAACTCATTTGTAAACTTATATTGCCAATTCATAAAGGTACAGTGGAAAGTATAGAAAAAGCTATTTTGGAAGAAAAATCACTCATAGGTAAATTGTAGTTACTGTTCTAACTTTGGGGCAGTGAAATCTTTTTCCAGACACTGGGGCAGATCACCAGTGTGAACCTATTGTCCTTGTGAACTGGAGAGGATAGCGTTGTTTGGATGAGTTACTGAAGGGAAGTTTGTGAAAGGACAGATATCTGACTCCTGGGTCGTGCAGAGTAAGCTCACATTTTGTTTGTAAAGCAGCCTCCTAGAAAAAAAGTATGAATTTTCTTTTTTAATTATCTCCTAGAGCCTAAAATCATATTTCTCTTTAAGTAGTACATGATTTATAAACCTAAGTAATTTTCCTCTTTTCTATTTATTGCAAAAGTGATTCCAATAGGCACTTCAGGGACTAGCTCTTCTTTCTTCAGCTTTGTTTACTTCAAATAAAATGTGTAACAATGTGGATTCTTTTTTTGGGGGGGGGCGATGGGGTGGGGTGTCAGGGTCTCATCTGTCGCCCACACTGTAGTGCAATGATGCGATCTTGGCTCACCGCAACCTCCGCCTCCCAGGCTCAAGCAATTCTCTTGCCTTACCCTCCTAAGTAGCTGGGAATAATGTGGATTCTTTCAAGGCCAGTTCTCAGGAAGATGAGGAGAGTTTAGATCCTAAATACATTTGCAGTACCTGAGACATCTGTTCTTCCCTTTTATTGCTGAAATTCAAACTAGACCTGAGGCCTTGTTTCTATGGATGCAGCAGTTGTTGTCAGAGTTATTTCAACTACAAACAGACTTTTCAATTCTCATGCTTTTGTGCAAGCTTCATAGTTTTAAGCCTTATCTTGGGCTTTCTTCTTTTTTCTTTGATCTTATGCCAGGAAAATCTTAAAAGGCAAAGTGAATTTGTGGTGTTTGCTCATTTTTAACTTTGCAATTCCAAGACAGAAGTATCAGAAGCATCAAAAACCTTTACCCTGGTGAAAGTGACAGTCACCAACTGCAGAAACACATGCAATATGAGCTATCTTTCCATATGATTGCATATGTGTGTGCACACTTCTGATGTCATGTCTATATTTCTACTGGTGAAAAGTTTAAAACTGGAATATAATGTAGAGGCGGAGAAGGAAATATTATACAATTTAGAAACTACTTTTAAAAGACAAGAGTTGGAAATTTTAGCTCTTGCAAACTTTTGGAGGAGCAAGTGCTGTCTTTTTTGGTCAAAGTGTCAAATTTCTATAGAAGCAGACAAAATATGTTTTATATAAAGGAAACCCTTCTGCAATTTCTTTTGATAATTAAAATTATTACTGAGGGTGTTAGAAATAACAAAGAATAACAGTTGGATATATTATACCCAGTTTAACATAACAGATGTAGCTGGAAATGAGGTAAGTTGGAAACAGCACTGTTTTTTTTGTTTGTTTATTTTTGTTTTGTTTTTGTAATGTCATTTGGATTTTTTTTTTTCCTTTCTTGCCTTTCAGAGAAGGTAACGGAGTTAGGTAGTATATTTATTCATAAGAATCTTTTGTAAGTTGAAATTTAAATAAATTTAGAGCTTTCAGTCTTTCTGAAGAATAAGTCAAAGCCTGAGTTCTGAGTTAGGCAAAGAAAAAGAACAGGATCCTATCAGGCATGGTATCAGATCTCACATTCTTTACTCTCTGTGACTTGCCCAGCCTGAGAGCAGGCAGCCATCTGACTCTGTGAGAATCTGTAGGATTTGGAGAAACTTCTCATTGGCTTCATGCTTACCAGTTCTCACTGGGGAGTAGTCCAATTCTGGCCTTCACTTCTTTAGCGACCTTATTCAAAGATGAAAAATGAAATAACAGATTGAAGGATTATAAAATAGTCTCTTAAGAAGAAAAATAAGAGGATGTTTTAGTTTCAAGAAAAGTAATTTGAATAGAGACTTGATTGGGTTATTTCTATAGGGCTCAGGAAGCAGTTATTCTTACATACAAGACAACTGGAGCTGGTTTTAAAGTGCAGCATAGGAGCTTTGAATGAGAATGATCTAACAGCAAGGATAAACACAGGCAGAAACAAAGCTTTGGCATAATTGCCCGTGTAGTGGAGGTAATGTGATATTCATTTATTTGAAAAGGTTACTTGCTGACTCTTTAAGACCTTCTGAACCTGTCTTCATATTACAGCTTGGGGCTAATCTTTGGACATTTTTCATTTGTTGATTTTCTTCTGTAGAATACAGAAGTTCTGCTAGCTACTTACACTATGATCCAAGTCATGGTGTTACAAACTGAAAAGGCTAAATTAACTATATTTTAGTGAGTTTCCTTAGTGAATTTCATCCAGCCCATGTTTTCTTGTCTCTATAGCAGAATTAAGTATTCTCATACACTGGAATAATGCATGTTACAGTTGGAATAAGGATGAACAAAAATTGAGAGATGTTAGAAGGCTGAACCAATGCAATAACATTCTATAAAATGTTGGTATAATTTGTGTAAGTGTGTATGCTAAATGTTGTATAAGATAGCGAGACCTACTTTGGGTTATGAATTTTATTTCATGATTTTTAAGTCTCTTAGAAAAAGCCAAAGCTGCCCAAACTGCCAACAGTTAGTCAAATCCAGGGGCAGGCATGGGGGATGGCAATTCATTTGTATGATCAAATGTGATCCTAGAAATCCTCAGGTCTGGTTCCCCAATCTCACACCTGAGGGAATCTGGAGCTCAAGATAGTGAGGTGAATGGCCTACTATCACGCAGATATTTAGTGGTAGAAGAGTGACAAGAGTCCATCTTCCTAAATCCAGAGTATTGCCTTTTGTACTATCTCACAGTTCCCCTCAAAAGACAAGGCATGATACTAAAGAACTTGTTTCTTTATGCAGAATAACATAAAGAGCTTCCACTAATTAAAGGCAAAAGTATATCCTAAATTAATTTTCATGGAGAAAAAAAATCAATTGAATTTTTTTTAAGTTTGGAGAAGGAAAGATTTTTTCATCTTTTTAAAAATTTGTTTTTCTGTAAATTTCCTTTTTGAGGAATACAGACAGGTGACAGAAATAGGCTTGTTTATAAGACCTGAAGCTAAGCCTTGGAACCTCATTGCATTGAGTCAGCCTTAAAACACCTTTCAATTTTTGTTCACCATCCTCACAGGTGGAACAAGCATTTATTTTATTGTTTGAGAATATTTAATTATGTTGTAGAAGACAAGAAAACATGGGCTGGATGAAACTCATAAAATGTGTAAAGTATAAATAAGTAGTGAATAGAGCACCAAGAGATAACTGATAATCATGAACCACTGTGAATTATACATGAGGCACCTGAGCACTAAATATTCATGACATATAACACATATAAGAAACATTTTTCTGGGTACAGTAAGTATACATTAGCACTCAATATGCAAGAGTTCTTAATTTAGCCACGGGTTGGTGACATCATTTTGGTTCCATGTGTCCTCTACTAAGGAAACTCGAATAAAACCCATGGCTATTCATTAGGTTAATTGGTGAGCTACAGCTATGGCCAGGCATACTTGTCCCTTTGTCTTGCCAATGTGTATCATTGGTCCAGGGCACCTATAATTAATGAACAGTTTTACTCAATCTCTCAACTCTGATTTTCTTAACCACATCGATGGGGCAATTGGGAGGCTGATTTAGCAGAATGAAGGACAGAAAATATGAACATAGTGTTCAATGTTCAGGATTCACGTAATATGTTTCTGCCCTATCTTGTCTGCGTTCACTTTCTTTGTCTCCTTTTGCTTATGTCAACTTCTACTTCTTATTGTTTCAAATTTCTTTAATAAACCATGTGATTTGAACATTTTAATTTGGTCTATGGGATAGTCTACTCCTTTACTTCTAGAATCCTACATTAGTTCTATTGCTGCTGTATCAAATTACCACACATTTTAGAGGTTTAAAACAATATAAAATTGTTATCTTACATTTCTAAAAGTCAGAGCGCCAAAATGGATCTCACTGGCCTAAAGTTGAGATATCAACAGGGATGCGGTATTTTCTGGCAGCTTTAGGGAAACGTCTCTTTTCTTACCTTGTCCAGCTTCCACAGCCTGCTCTCCTTCCTTGGCTAGTAGCCACCTCCATTTCCAAAACCATTAATAGCAGATTAAGTCTTTCAGAACGCTCTCTCTGGTTCTGACCTTTCTCTCGCCATCTTCTCGATTTAATCACCTTTGTGATTACATTGAGCCCACTTGGATAATAGAGTATAATCTCTTTAAAACAAGATATTCGCAACCTCAATTCTATCTGCAAGCTTAATTCTCCCTTGCCATGTAACATATATAATATCTGGACATGGAGTTGGATATTGACATTTTGGGAGGCCATTATTCATTCTGTCTACCACATAACTTCCTGAGCAATGTATCTGGAAGCTACCATTGCATCAAGGCAATTTTTCACCTTATTACTGGTCTCATTAATAATTTTTCATTCATTTAATGCTGAATTGCTACCATGGACATTGCTGGGCTCAGGAATCCCCTTCTCAAGGCCATCCTTCCTTAGCCTCCAAACAAAGCCAGAATGCATACAGCCTTATTGTGCCCTTTTCACTCATACTCCAGGTGATGACAGAGCTATAGGTGAAAACTTAAACTCCCATATTAATCGGAGTTATTTACTCAAAACATGAATGACTGACTATCCTGGTTTGCCTGTGACTGATAGGATTCTCATAATGATCTTCAGTGCTAAAACCAAGACAGTCCTGAGTAAACTGAGGCACCAAACCTCTCTTTACCCTTCCTGCCCATCCACTCAGTGGCTGCTATCAGCTCCTGGAATTAGAGAAAAATTTACTCTGGTTATCAGTCTTAGTCAATAAATAAAAAAAACATGGCTCAGAGGCTTAAATGTTTATGGGCCTATGAGTATATCATGTAGGCTTTAGCTGTTCCTATATTTGCTGAGCAGTAGAAAAAAGTGTTTGAACAAATTATTACCAAATTTCCTTGCCATTCTAAAGCAATATGATGTTTCTGATTTTGGTGCAATTATTACTAAGCTCTGAAGTAAGTTACAAACAAGTTTAATATTAGGGCTATTTTTCTCCTGTTAACAGATTTCTGACTAGCCATGCACAGAGTAACCATATAAGGGCTCCCATTGGGTTTTGACTATTTTCACAAAAAGTACTTTGGCTTTTTATAGAGTCTTTCCAGATCCAAGCACATATTTAAAGTTTGGGGCATGTAAAGCTTTTAAAAAGAATGAGAAAGCATATAATTAGGCTTGAGTTTTCTTCATGGACAAAGGCAAGGCTTATTCCAAGAAGTTACAAAGTTCTGTAAGTAATTATAACATGTTTGCAAGTGCATTTGTGGCAACATGGTTATTTTCTAAACACTTCTTTTTTCGCTATATCACAAATGGAAATACAAATCCCTGATTCAACAGAATAATCTAGAAAGCAGATATATTTAGATATAACAAAAAGATAATAAACCCACATTGTATACCTGTACATGGATAAAGTAGGGGTTTGTACAAAATTTGTACAAAAATTAATGTTTGCACAGTGTGAAGTTAGACTGTAGAATTTGAGATGGAGGTAAAAAGGAAGAGTATTTAAATAAAATTGAGGGAAGTCCTATTATATCCTTTAGGAATGCACATCTTTAAGGAAGGAAGTTTGAGAAATGAAGTAAAACTTTGTGGCTACTTATAGTTGTTAGGAAGAATAGCTCTTTGTTGTGTTACCTGTTTAACTCCTGCCTTCGTGTATATCGTAATTCCTGGGATTCCACACCCCCAACCTCCAGTCCAAACCAGGTATCTCAAACAGAGGAGACACAGAAGTCTGCTTTCTTTTAGGATATCCCATTATGAGCTAACTTAAATTCCTATGGCAAGGAATTCAAAAGGGTGGCTTGTCACTAAACAATATATACGTCCTCCTTAAGCTTGCCTACACTGTTGTGTATGTGTGAGAGTCCCTGACCATCCCTACAAACAGTGACAGGAAGTCTGGGCTAAGAGCCAAAAGGTTGTTCACAGTTTTTGTTTTGTTTACCCTTTCCCCAGATAATACCAATAGGAAAATAGGCAAAAGTGAAGGTGGAAAGATTCACGTAAGAAGGGACTCGCTATTCTAGCCCTGTTGCTGAGGGCTCATCTCTTTTGCCTATGGTGGAGAGAGTTGGAAAGTGTAAATGGAACTTTCTGCTGTTTGTTCCCCTGTTGCTTATTCATTTCTTCTGAACTTCAGTAGCTATGAGCTGGACTTCACAATGACTTGCTTTATATTTACTTCCTTATTTTAAACCTTGTTCTTTCTTTTTGATTGTCCCCTGCTTACAGTGTGGCAATATGTGGGAAAATCGGCCTTCAGAACTTAGACAAAATTGCCATATCAAAGAAGGAAATGGATAGATGTTTCCACATAGAACTGGGACCTTCACAACGTGCAGTGTAATCAGATACGAAGGAACAAGCACTTCTGACCCACAGATAAAAATTGCCAATAAGCCTGGGGTTTTGACATGTGTGGTCAGAATGAGTTTCACCAATGGGTGTCAAGTTTAAGACGTCTTGAGCACTGAGAGCCTCATATGTGTCCTGTATACTTATTTAGACCCCACCATAGGGCCCTTTATCTTTAGTACTCAGCTATTCTGCTTTACTTTATCTATGTTGACCTCGTCCTATCATCTTATTTTTTTTATTTTTTTTTTTTGCTTAAAATGTGTTTGAGATTAATCCATTCCATTTGTGTTATATAGAATTGAATATTTGTAACTAATATAGCAAATGCACATTATGCTTCACTAGAAAATATGTAAGAAGTATATGGCCATTTTTTTCTATAATGTAAATGTGTGGAGCATATTTCCATATCTCTGTTTATTAATGATTTTATTTTACAAGTTTTCTCTGATTTAGTTAAAGTAGTAGTTGAGTTATGTAAATATTTATAGTATTAAAAAGGTTTAAAATTATAAAAAGAACATGTATATTTTACTATCTTTTTATTCTACTTAGATGAATAATTGTAGTTCATATCTCATTCATTCAACACATATGTTTTGAGAGCCTAAAATCACAATCTCCTGATAAAGAGAGTAAATGGTAAACAATACATGTATAATCATAAACTATAGTACACATTGTAACACGAGTGAAAAGATTGCAATTACAGAAAAATGTGTTGGTTATGAGATGAGGGAGGTCAAGATGTACACTGGGGAAGGCCTTCTTAGAAGGTGGCATTTGGCCTGAAAAGAAGAGTCAGCCACACAAAGAGACAGGCAAAGAACACTTTAAATTCAAACGGTTTGAAACATAAATATTTAAGCCTGTGTGGTCTAATAACTTCCATGGCTAAATAAGATGCAGAATATTTGCATCTAATGTTCTCTGTATCCTTCACTAACCAAAACATCATTTGGAGTTTGTCTAGGCAGAGTTCAGATTCAGTCTACTTGTCAGATGAGACTTAGCAAGTTGCCTTCTAAATCAGATGACTACCTTTAAATATGGATTCTGCCTATTAACTGTCACTTGAAAAGGTAAATCACATGAGAACTTTTCACTTATCGTGTTGCCAGGGAAACAAGCCTATCTATCTTCACTTTAAAGAAATGTGTTTGTAAAACAGGGACAATTGTCCAACCCACGTGACTGTACTGCTCATTTATGGTGACAGGGATGAGGGTGAGAATGGCGAGATAAAAGAATGGTGTGGGGAGGAAGAAACAATCACCTCTTTTCATACAGAATATGAAATCTATTATATTTTGAGATTCAAAAAGGAAAGGCATCATCAAAATCCAGTGCCGAAATATTCCTAATTATATGGCCATTCTCAGGCATGTTTTAAAATAGAAATGAGGGAGTTAAGTTCAGAAGCCTTAATTGATTACTTAATTAATTTTCAATGAACTATAGATTTCTCATTGTGAGCAAATAACAGTGGTGTTGCATTTTGTTCATATTTGATTGACAAACCATATTACAACTTGTCCGAGTAAAAATCTTAATACACTAGGCTTTATATCATTAAATTCTGGAAGGCTAATGATGATATATTTGGTTTTTATTCCAACTACTCTAACTTTAATTTCATCAAATGGAACTATATAAAGCGTAGAATGGCAAATGCAATTACTTCTATCTTTGAACATAGGTTTTTGACACTATATGCTTACAGAGTGTGGTCAGCCCTGACAACGCTGACCGTTAGTCAGTGTCTTGTGGTCTCCTGTTGTTTCCTTGGCAACCAGGAATAATTGAACTTTGTGTTTCCTAGAGAAGTTGACAAAGGAATCTGAATCTGATATCCAGAGATTAAATTCTGTTACAAGACTCTGTCAATAAAATTTCTATCTGCTGGGAACTGGTATAGAACTAACACTGTTATGGGTACAATGGGAGAACCAAAGAATTACACGAATTCTTTCTGGGTTAGAGAGAACAGATATAAAAATCAGAAATTTATTTTTAGGAGTATGTGTCTAAAGCCCAAAGACCTCAAAATCTCATTCTCAGTCTGAAATAACCAAATGTTTACTTACCTTATTTTTTTCCTTACAAATTCCATAATTTCTCTACTGATACAGGAAGAGGGGTAATAAATGATAACCGTTTTAAGGTCCCATATTAGGAAAATGGAGGATTTAGCAGACTCTGTGACTGCTGTGTGTAGGGAGCATCTAGCTTTAAAGGTGAACTTTAGAACTCTAAAGTCACATAAAAGGAAAATTCATGGAGGCTACTGTAACCAGGTTGTATGAACTGAGGGCATTTTAAGACCTGCTGAGTAGTCCCATGTTATGAAGTACTTATGGTTCTACCACACAACTACTACTGATGTTAAAAATAAAGCAAGCATTGGCGTCACCACTATGAGAAAGCTAGGGTGACTCATTTCTAACTTAATTATCTAAAGATTGGGTTCTTGTTGATGTCCCACTAAGGGAGGTCATTTAAATATGGGCAGCAGCAAATCCCAGCCATAGAATTTTGTAGTAGCTCTGAGCAATGAGACTTACAATTTGGTTTGGGGTCTGGGAGAAGAAACTCATGGGACTTTTACAGAGTAATATTAAATTGTATGATAAACATCAACTTTAATATAATTGCACCAGAATGGGTTTTCCAGACTAAAGATTTTAGAAGCATATTTCAAATGCCTTGTTTTTCAAATTAATATCTAGTTGCATTGGATGTCTACTGAAATATGCATGTACCTGCTACAGGTTATTTTTAAATAGAAATTTTTATTTATCCACTGTTTGTTCTGTAACTCAAATATCTATGGATTAGATGGCCCCTATCCACCAAATGATGAGATCTTACTTGCTTTTCTTAGCCCCTACCTGCTCCTTCCTTGGATAAGGAGAGCTTTCCTGTATAACATTTGGTTTAAACGGGGCCTGTCTCCCTCCTGACCTGGAGTATGGTGTGCGGCAATCTGTTCCCCCTGACTCCAGGCTCCTTGTGATCACTCTATGCTTTCTGTCCCGAACTAGAATCAGCATTGTCCCTTCAACAATACTTTTGCCACCACATTAACTTCTAATACTGGATTTAAATGCATAACATAATTAATGGAAGTTTTGAGCATAACCACAGGGAATTACAACAATATGAGGAGAGTAGATCTGGAAATGAGATGTGAAGATGATATTTCTAGATTCTAAGAATAGAAAATGAAAGAAGCTCAACCTTCATCTTTTGGTTTCCCTCTAAGGAATACCCCAGTTCCTGACTTTGATTCTTTTCTTGTAGTCATCCTAAGAGATCCCACTTTCTGCTATTCACAGTGAAAATGTGTACCTCTTTAGGAAAATCCCACTGTCTATATACTTCCTCAGGACATTCCTGCCAGGCATTATCTTCCCACCAGGATAATACATCTTGGCTATTTGCAACGTCTGAGTTATGTAATCTGGAATAACACCATGCAGGTTTTAGTAATAGTTTGAGGAAAAGAGGGGGAATTGGATGAACTGCTTCACAGCAAGCAAATGTTTAACGTGGGTGTCAAGGCCAGGTGTGGTAGCTCATGCCTGTAATCCCAACAATTTGGTCAGCCAAGGCAGGCAGATCACTTAAGCTCAGGAGTTCGAGACCAACCCAGGCAATATGGCTAAACCCTGTCTCTACAAAAAAATACAGAAAATTAGCCGGGAGTAGTGACGAGTGGCTGTATTCCCTGCTAAGGGGAAGGCTGAAGTGGGAGAGTCGCATAAGCCTGGGGAGATTGAGGTTCCAGTGAGCAGTGATGGCACCACTGTACTCCAGCCGAGGCAACAGAGAGACACCCTGTTTCAAATAAATAAAATAGAATGAAGAGGGTTTCAGGGCCCGTATTCCTCTCCCACTCCCATCCAAGTTTGGTATTCTGTTATTCTCTCTGGCTAGTAAATTACTTTTAGACAAAAAACACATTCATATATGCGCAAACACTCAAACACATGCATTCTTAAAAAATATGTATCTCAAAGAAAAAATGGTATCAGTTTAAGATCAAATGAGTTTAAGATCAATTATGACTTTCACTCTGGGAGCAGACAGCGATAAAAGTGATATTGCCTTTAGGACCATGGCCCTTGACATTGCTGTTTCTTTGTCCTCTTTTCTCTCACTTTTAGCCTCCAGACTCTGCCTGTGGAGAAAATTTATTCTAAGGTATAAGCAAATTAGTATTTAAAGAAACAACATGGCAGCTTTTCTTTCTTCATCATAAATTTAATGTGGAGACAGTTCGTTATGTTCCAAATGCTGATTATGGGAAACATTATTCCAGATGAGGTCGTTTTATGTTATTTCATCCCATCAGAGAGACAGCAGGCCCCGTTCAGAGCTCCAGGGTCTAGATTTGCATGACATGGGAAAATTTTATCTGACTGATATTGACTTTGCTCCCTCTCTGAAACTATCTGAGGAATTTATGAACAAGTATTGACTTATTTTACGATCCCAGTTTGGTGGTTGAAACTAGAGGGTTCCTGGCTGGCTTCCTCGGACTACCTGGTATTTTCCATATGAAGTCATTCAGAGGACTTCAAATAGATCTAAACCATCAAGAAACTTCCAAAAGGGAAAATTCTCCAGAGCCATAAATAAAATTTACACAATATTTGAAGCACTTTTGGCCCACTCTGTTGCCCAGGCTGGAATGCAGTGGCACGATCTCGGCTAACTGTACCCTCCAACTTCCCGGTTCAAGTGATTCTCCTGCCTCAGCATCCTGAGTAGCTGGGACTTGAGTAGCTGGGACTACAGGCATGTGTCACTACCCCCTGCTAATTTTTGTGTGTGTGTGTATTTTTAGTAGAGACAGGGTTTCACCATATAGCCTTGATGGTCTCAATCTCCTGACCTTGTGATCCACCCCCTTCAGCCTCCCAAAGTGCTGGGATTACAGGTGTGAAATATATACATATTATTATATGTAACCATGAGATCACCCAACCTTGCTATGCCTGTAGCTACAAATAGGACTTACATAGATTTATACCACATTACAATAGCTCCATACTCAACATTCCTGAGGCAAGATATTTCATTTTTTCAGAATAAACTCGACTTATATCAGGAAATTCCTCAAAGGATGTGTCCTTTATGCCAGTGAGTCAGATGTAATGATCACACAAATACCTGCCAAGTCTGTCTTTTCTAATCTGGCTGCTCCTTCTAAGTAAGCTCAGTTACCCACAAAGCTGTTACAAGGAAACTTATTGGACTCTCTACTGAAGGTGACCCACGATGAGCACCTTCGTTTACGCCACAGGCTGCCGTCTCCTACCAACCTCCAGTTCTTCATGTAGAAAGGAGCTGTTGAGATCAGTCCAAAGAAGGGAGAATGTCTTATTTCACCACATGGTGACAGTGACTCGCAGTGACACTCCTGGAAACAGTTCCTTAAGACTTTAGCGGTATCCTAACACTTCATGATATTTTATAAATATATCGCTATCAGGGCCAGGAGCGCTGGCTCACACATGTAATCCCGGCACTTTGGGAAGCTGAGGTGGTGGATCAAAAGGTCAGGAGTTCAAGACCAGCCTGGCCAACGTGGCGGAACCCTGTCTTTAATAGTGATATTATGTCAGAAGTTTGAGACCAGCCTGTCCAATAGTGGCATATATAACAAATAGTTTTATTATATATAACTATTAGTTTCTGGATTTAACCTCTCTAAGCTCAACAGCTTCATCCCTGTTCTTCTTTTCTCTGCTTTTTGTTTCCAATACCCACTTTGTTTCTCCTGAATATGAAAAAGAAAAGTGACCACACACTTCACAAGCCAATGGTGTGGGGTGCTGTGTGCATATATATGTGTGTGTATGCACTCCTGAGCCAGAAGGGCCACACTAGCAGCATCTAAGCACCTCAGCTCAACCAGTTGAACTTACTATGCACAGCTTAACTGTTATCCTGGGGATTTGGGAGAAGCAGTACAGTGTTTAATAAATACTGGCCATAAACCAAAGATTGATGGTTCAAATCTGCCTCTTGGCTTGCCTTTTCTTGCCTACCTTTGGTAATTTTGATCTTACCCACTTCTCTCTGTTCTTTTCCTTCAGCTCCTTGATTGCAGGCATTGGTAAACTCTGCCTTTCTTCCTTTCCATAACCTGCTCTTATTTACAATTACTGAGGTCCCTCACTATCATCCTGTCTATCCTCCTTCCAGAGATTTTATGATGGCTCAGGATGGTTCATTCTATTTGGTCTTTGGATATTTGCTCTATTTCTCTTTAGTCTTCCTAAAATTCTAAAAGGTTGCTAATCATGCTCCCAAGATTATGGTCCAGAATAGCTTCATGTTACCTACATAAGGCACCCATATTGAAAGCCACCTCTGAATGTTTATACTTTCAAGTTCTTGCAAGGGTAAACACTTGACAACCTTAGCCCTCTGGTTTCATTGTCTGGGTGTAGGAACGATGTGGACCCTGACTATTGAATTCTACCTGTAAGAGTTGCAGATACCAGGATGAAATCACTTTTTTTCCCCCAGTTCCATACAATGTAGAGCTGGGAGATCACAAAGGAGGAGGGTTCATGCTTGCATATCTGAAATAAAGACCGTCTCAAGGATTTTCTAAAATAAGCCACAAGAATTTCTTTCTTTAGGCCCACAGCAATTCAGATAAGATGCTCTTGAAAGAACACCTGCCCACTAATGGCATATCCGCCAATGAACTGATGCCAATTATTGCTTTCAGTTTCTAAAACCAAGAACTCTGTTTCCAAGCAGCTTAGAGGAACTTCTCCTTGGCCAATAAAGTTTCCCTCTCTCCCCTTTTTAGATGTATATGTGGCTTGCCATAGATCTGCATATTGGGTTATAATCCACTTTTCTTATTCCTGAATAAATTAAACATATTTGGAGATATTTCTCTCTGGTTTTTTTGGTTCGCATACCCTAGAACAAAAATAAGCTATTTCTATATTAGATAAGAAGATTACTGCTTCTGTATTTTTACAACTATGAGCTTGTACTTGCAAGAAAGGTACAATAGTTATTTTTATGTAGGATGGATCAAAGAATAAATGAAGTTAAGATGCACTTGAGACACTATAGAATCCACTGAGTAGCAGAAAAGTCTATTTATATTTTTCTTCTTTAGATATCTCAAAACTACAAAAAGTTTATGCGTCTTTGCTCAAACCTAGTCAGGAATATCATATGAAAGGATTTTGTTGCTTGCTATAATTCGTATCCCTGAATTACAATATTAATCCTTTAAGTGCATATAGACTGAGAACAAAATCAAGGGATTAAAATGTCAGCTATACTGGTTTTACACATAAATATAATATAAACACATAAAATGTATAAAATCCACGTATTAATTATATAAACCAAATCAATTTGATACCCAAGAGAATAAATAAAAAGATGTATAAATCACATAAGGTTACATAAATTTTATCCCAAATACTTCATTGGGAATGAAAAAGATAATAGCCTAAAATATAGATTTTGATAGCATGATTTGAACAAGTAGGAAGGAACGAAAAAGATAATTAAAAGCCAAAGCAGTGACCATGCTACTGGGGCAACATTGAAGCTGAGAACCATACTTGTGCCCTTGAGACAGGCAGAGATGTGGTTGCAGTAAGTGGTGAATGTTGAAGTTCTAAGGAATGGTGACTTGGGAAGTGAGAGCCCAAGAGGAGAATCGTAGGGTCAAGAAGGTATTTACATAGGACCAGATGTAGGTGAAAATACTTTTGTAAATTGACTCTCAACAACAACAAACTAAAGTATATAAATCTTATGAATACTATATGCAAGAAAATAATCAGATAAATGTTTGAAGATAAAGAATATTTATTAAGGTTTCTTATATTCAAAATGTTTTAAATAGATAAATTCTCCAAGAGTCTATTGTTTTGTTAATTAAGCATGGCGTCATTAAACATTGGAAATAACTAGTAGCAATTAAAATGGTATAGGTTCTATCTTCACTAACATGGACAAATGTTAACAATATTTATGTGAGGTGAAGGCAGACAAAAAAGGCACTGAATGTACATCCTAGTAAATATGCCAGAACAACATTACACATACACTCCTAGGTACACATGCATGCACACATGTAGAAAGGCCTGGAGAAACAGATTTTGGTAATGAGTCTCTGGGATAGTGGATGAAAGGTAGTTACTTTTTTTTTTTCTTTTGGTGTATGTTTTGTAAGTTACTACTTACATTAACAATGTAGTGATTTTATCTCCAGAAAAATATTCAACTTAAGGAGAAGGAAGGATGTGTTAATGTAAAGCCACTGGTTAGCATGAAAGATAGAAATGCAAGCATATGGTCAGAGTGTTTGAAATTTTCAAAGATACTGCGCCATGGGGAGGAAATAATCTGTTCATTTGCTATTATTTTCCCTTCCTTGAGAGAAGTAGAGCTATTAAAAATTGTTTGGAAGAATGTAAGCCTGTATTGTTCAAAACAAAACAAAACAAAATGGGGGCACTTCATGAACCACCGTGAAATAGAAGTAATTACAGGTTTCATAGAATTTGTGCTGAAAATGACCTTAGAGGTTCATTCTTCATTTTACACACAAGGATTCTGAAACCCAAATAAGTACTGATATACTAACAATAATGCAAATAATATAAGCAGAGAAAAGACCAAAACTTGGAATATATTTGTTTTTAAAAATTTCCAATGTGAAATTTTTACACAATGTCATGATTATTTAAAGTGGCAAGATGCAGAAATGAAAGAAGACAAAAAATTCTTATTTTAAAAAATTTCCCTTTTTAAAATTGTGAGGAATTGGGGGGAAATACGGTTTAAAAAGCAATGGCAGATTTATATAAATATGGTGATATCAGAAAATCAGACTAATTATCCCAACTAAGAAAAGCATAAGGATGATCTGTCTTGGTTTGTAATCTGCTCAGAAATTAACAGCATGAAGAAGTGTTAATTTCACACATATATACTAATGTGTGTGTGTGTGTGTGTGTATATGTGCCTGCATTATGTGTGTGTGTGTGTATATATATATAAAATATGATACTGAGTTAATAAATCAAATGATGTATTCTGAGTTGGAGGCAAAAATGTCTATGTCAACCATAGTCTGTGCTGCATAGTAAGACAGCAAAAAGGAGGGCTTAAGCCATGCCTTTTGAGAATGCAATGACTATTGATGTACTACGAAGAACCTTGCTTTCATTAATATTACATTAGAGATTAGTGTCAACTCCAGGCTTATGAATGAACGCAGCTGGACTATGTCTTTTTTCCTGCTGTGTGCCTCTCATTACAGCCTTCTCCAATTCTCCAAATATAGAAAGGACATGTGATGGACAATGACTCCTTTCTAGATCATGCTACTTTTGGATATGATATAAAAATATGAGATCACTATAAATCACAAATAGCTCAAAATAAATAGTTCACAACTAAATTGTTCAAACATAAATAGTTTCTGCTGTCACAGAACTGTGTACAGCTTCCTTCTTGCCTACATGTGAGTGGATAATTAAAAATAAAAAGCCCACACGTGAGTGGAGAATTAAGACTCATACAAGTCTGACCTCAAAATCTCACCTACCCTTGGCTCCCATACATACATACATGCATGCACTCCCTTTCAAATAAGTTTTTCAAATATCAATTTCCCAAACTTCTTGCTAAAGCTATGAAATATTTAATCCATTTTGTTTTTATCAGCATCCAAAATTATGTTTACACAATCATTGCATGAATGCAATCTCAGCTTCTGGAATATAGGATACTTTCTCTTCTGTCTTTTCTAAAACATAATCTAAGGCAACAGTGAATTAAAATAAGGGAAAATAAATGAAGATAGACTGTCTTGCTTTGTTTCTGGGAAAAACAGAAACGAGGTCTGTAATGTCTTGTCTAGTTTTTAATTGCCACCACATTGATAAAATTGAACTCTTTTAGATTTTGGAGTTATTATTATATATAATTCCCCAGAATTTCCAATGTAACTTGCACTGATGAAAAACTAGGTTGTTCCAGAGTAGTATAGACAGCTTCTGAGTAACTTCCTTTACCTCTCAATGCAAGTTTCGAATCTGAAGTTCTCAGCAGGTGTTGTAGGTTTCTTAGGCTTTCCATCGTCCCTAGAGAGAATGGCATTGAGTATCCATCCACTCCGAGTCCAAACATCAACTGGTTTCTGCACAAATCATTTTGTCTTTTTCCATATCATTTCAATCCAAGAAAACCTCAAGTCTGCTGTCTAAAGTGTTCAGGAAACGTAGTCTTATTTCTAATGTTCTATGCAATTAATAGCCAGATAATTTTTTTTTTGCCCCAAATAAAATTTGTGGAGGGTGGAATAGTTAAAGCAGATTCAAAAACTCTTATCTTTTTTGCCATTATGGTCTTTAGAATCCCTAATGTTACCTGATTATTAGATTTGTTTAAAACATCACTAATTAGTGTGTTTCTTCCTTCAATTGATTTATATAAAATTTAAACTAAAAGTCTACATGAATTTATAGCCTACACTATTATTTTAAACAGAAATATGTAAGTATAAAGGGCTTGCATCTGTATGATGAAAGTCAAAATATACTGAAAGTCCCCTGATTATCATGTTGCTATTCCTATTACGTTTTAAGTAGTCTCCAGAAATGGGTTAAATTAAAATCATATTTTATAGTTTATTTTTAGAGATATAGTTAGATTATTTTTAAGGCTGTAATTTTTGATGATATGAGTTTATTAAACTGTATTTTTCTATATAAAAGCATGATTATGTAAATGTATGTGCATATTCTCAACAGTCGTGTTATGTTGGATAAGATACTAAAGTTACTTATCTTACTTAACTCCTCCCTATTAAAAAATTGGATGATCTTAACCCTATCTTAAACAGGTAAATGGAATTATTTTAGAAGAACACTGAATATAGTAAGCATTCAACAAATGTTAGTTACTATTATTATATTTCTTTGGAAAATTAATATTCATATATTTATTTCAATAACTTTTGGTGAACAGGTGGTTTTTGGTTACATGGATAAGTTCTCTATGGTAATTACTATGATTTTGGTGTATCCATCACCAGAGCAGTGTACACTACACTGAATGTGTAGTTTTTAATCTCTTGCTTCTTCTCCCCAACCCCCCACCTCTCCAAAATCCATTATATCATTTTTATGCCTTTGCATCCTCATACCTTAGCTCCCACTTATAAGTGGAAACATGAGATATTTGATTTTCCATTCCTAAATACTTCACTTAGAACAATGAATCATTCTATGAAGACAGTATCACCCTAATTCCAAAACTAGAAAAGGACATAGCCAAAGAAAGAAAACTACAGACCAGCATTCCTGATGAACACATATGCAAAAATCCTCAACAAAATACTACCTAACTGAATCCAATAGCTTATCAAAAAAGGTAATACACCATGATCAAGTGGGTTTTATACCAAGGATGCAGGGATGGCTTAACATGCACAAGTCAATCAATGTGATACATCACATAAACAGAATTAAAAACAAAAATCATATGATCATCTCAATAGGTGCAGAAAAAGCTTTTGACAAAATCCAGCATCACTTTATGATTATCACCAGCAAAACTGGCATAAAAGGGACATAATTAAAATTAATGAATGTCATGTATGACAAACCCACAGCCAACATTATACTGAATGGGGAAAAGTTGAAAGCATTCCCACTGAGAACTGGAACAAGACAAGGATGCCCACTTTCACCTCTTCTGTTCAACGTAGTACTAGAAGTCTTAGCTGAGCAATCAGATAAGAAAAATAAATTAAGGACATCCAAACTGCTAAAGAGGAAGTCCAACTGTCACTGTTTGCTAATGATATGATTGTATACCTAGAAAACCCCAAAGACTAATCCAAAAGGTTCCTAGATCTGTTAAATGAATTCAGTAAAGTTTCAGGATACAAAATTAATACACACAAATTAAAACACATCCCATGCTCATGGATGGGTAGAATCAATATAGCAAAAACGACAATACCACCAAAAACAATCAACAGATTCAATGCAATTCCCATCAAAGTACCATCATCATTCTTCACAGAAATAGGAACAAAAATCTTAAAATTCATACAAAATCAAAAAAGACCCTGCATAGCCAAAGCAAGACTAAGCAAAATGAACAAAATATGGAGGCATCACAATACCTGACTTTATACTACAAGGCTATAGTTACCAAAACAACATGGCACGGGTATAAAAATAAGCCCATAGACCAATGGAATAGAATAGGGAAACCAAGAACTAAAGACAATTACATATAGCCAACAAATCTTCAACAAAGCAAACAAAAACATAAAGCAGGGAAGGACATCCTATTCAAAAAATAATGCTGGGATAACTGGGAAACCACATGTAGAAAAATGAAACTGGAGCCTCATATTTCACCTTATGCAAAAAGAAAAAACTCAATATGGATCAAAGACTTAAACCTAAGACCTGAAACCATAGAAATTCTAGAAGATAATATGAGTAAAACTCTTCTAGATGTTGCCTTAGGCAAAGAATTTATGAGCAAGAATCTCAAAAAAAAAAAAAAGAACCCCAAAGCAGTGAAAACAAAAATAAATACATGGGACCTAATTAAACTGAAGAGCTTTTCCACAACAAAATAATCAGCAGAGTAAACAGACAACCCAGAGAATAGGAGAAAATATTTGCAAACTATTCACCTGGCAAATAACTAATATTCAGAATCTACATGGAACTCAAACCAGCAAGAAAAAAACAAAAAATCATATCAAAAATTGAGTAAAGAACATGAATAGACAATACTCTACAGAAGACATACAAATAGAAAAAAATGAAAAAAAATGCTCAAGATCACTAATTATCAAACAAATACAAATTAAAATCACAATGAGATACCACCTGTATCAGTCTCTTCTAACACTGCTATAAAGATACCATGTGAGGTCGGGTGAGGTGCTGTGATTCATGCCTGTAATCCCAGCACTTTGGGAGGTGGAGGTGAGTAAATCACTTGAGGTCAGGAGTTCCAGACCAGCCTTACCCAACAGGGTGAAACCCCATCTTTACTAAAAAAAAAAAAAAAAAAAAAAAAAAATCCAAGTGTGGTGGCAAGTGCCTCTGTATTGTCAGGTACTTAAGAGGCTGAGGCAGCAGAATTGCTTGAACCAGGAGGTGGAGGTTGCAGTGGGCTGAGGTCATGCCACCACACTCCAGCCTGGGCAAAAGAGTGAGACTCCCTCTGAAAACAAAACAAAAAAGATATTACCTGAGACTAGGTAATTTATAAAGAAAAGAGGTTTAACTGACTAACAGTTCTACATGGCTGGGGAGACCTCAGGAAACTTACAATCATTGTGGGAGGTGAAAGGGAAGCAAGGCAAGTCTTCATAAAGTGACAGGACAGAGAGAGGGCACTCAGGGGAAACTACCACTTTTAAAAGTACCAGAATTTATGAGCATTCCCTCACTACTATAAGAACTGAATGGGGACACTGTCCCCATGATTCAATAACTTCCCACCAGGTCCTTGCCTTGACACTTGGGGATTACAATTTGAGATGAAATTTGGATGGGGAAACAGAGCTAAATCATATCACCACCTTACTCTTGTGAAAATGGCCATAATTAGAAAATCAGAAAATAACAGATGTTGGCATAATGTGGAGAAAGAGAACTCTTTTATACTGCTGGTGCGAATGTAAACTAGTACAACCGCGATGGAAAAGAGTATGAAGATTCTATAAGATACTAAGAGTAGGACTACCATTTTATCCAGCAATCCCACCATTGGGCATCTACCTAGAAGAAAAGAAGTCATTATATTGAAAAGACACTTACATATGCATGTTTATAGCAACACAATTTGCAATTGCAAAACTGTGAAACTGCCCTAAATGCCCCTTGACCGAGTGGATAAAGAAAATATGGCATATATACGCCATGGAATACTACTCAGCCAAAAAGAGGAATGAAATAATGGCATTAGCAGCAAGCTGATAGAATTGGATAACATAATTCTAAGATAAATTAATATTAATAAAGTAAAATATAGGCATTGTTTAGTTTAGAAATGCACTTAAATATACATATTTAAAAGTTAAAGAAAAATAGTACTTTATTTTTAAAATCTGAAGAAAATATGAATACAAATTTATTGGTGTAGAATTCATTTAGTAGAACAGTGAAACACAGAGGGCCATTATCATTGAATACAAAATTATAGCTATGTGGACAAAATGTCTATTTAACTCAATTGTAATGTATTTTTATAATTTTGAGAAATCAGCAAAATCATGAAGATGACAAAAAGATGAACTTTATGTGAACTGTACCAACTGGTTGTTTTCTAGATCCTTGATGAAAGGCCTCTGATTCCACATCTTTCCCGCTGAGTTTACAAAAAGGGAAGATAATTTGGAAATAATGTGCTGCTTAAGTGACAGTTCTGTGATAATAGGATAGCAACACTTAGGTTAAAAAAAAAAAGAAAATATTTCTAGATTATGTGTTATTTGACCCAAGTTATTAAATCCATTTTAAGATTCCCTTTCCTGAGATATTAATATAATGTAATCATTACATAGCAAAGGATGTTTGTGTGTGTAAAATAAGAAGCCGGTTTTGCATTAAACTTTACCTTAAAAAGGTATCTCTATCCTTGAATTAAGCTGATTAGGGCCTGATTAAAGATTCTAATTTAATAAGGTAGAGCTACGGGCAGGTTTTCTCCACCAATATGATTAAGCCTTAACACAGAGAAACTCAAAGTCTCAAAGGTAAAGATGAAATATCAACAAACATTATTCCTACCATCTTTCCTTCATAGACCACGTGGGTTTAGAAAAAACTAGAGTGTCCTGAGCCAAAGCCAAGAATAATTGTTTCTCACTAATCCAATCAGGATCCTATACATTCTGATGCCAGAAAGTGGGTGACAGTCACCTGGCCCTTATGTGAACTTTGTTCTTCCTTGTGCAGGCAAAGGAGAAGCAGAAAACAGTATCTTAAACAGAGAGGGTCATCCTGGGGCACAAGGCTAGCCCTGAGAGTTGAATACAAGGCCTTTGTTTTTACTATGTCAATTGAATTTAGTCCTAACATCTATGGGGACCATCCAAGAATCTTGAAGCTGGGCTCCCCAAACAAATCTTCTAAAATATAGTGCCTCAAAAGCCAATTACACCGTTGCATTTAAATCATAATATTGGTTTCTAATTGGATCTGTTGTACTGTAACCAAGTTGTCGCTATTTTTTTAATTATTAAAATATACGGGTTTCAAATAATTTCCAGAAAAATATGACCAAAGAGAAAAAGTTTTATTTAAAAATGGCATTTGTTCTAGTGACCGCACTAGATAAAATGAGATAAACTGTAATTAATCTTATTATTCATAAAGTTAACACTTTTATCACCTATTTAGGGCCTCATAATGATTGATTGATTGATTTAGCATAAATAAATATAAATTATATATATATATATTATGAATTACATATATATAATAAAATAAATAACATTTATTATAAATAATATTTAAGATATCACATGTATTTTCAAGTTCTGGCAATTGAGCAGTATTTTCTCTATCTCAGATTTTATAAAACTGTAATTGTAAAAGATCAGGTAATTTAAGACATTTCCACATTGGATTCTTACCAAAGTGGCTTGTCTTTTCTTAAAAATTTGCCTCACTGAATAATCTTCTTTAAATAAACAATCAATATGCTTAGCTTTCCTGGTAGGTTCTGTTATTATACAAATGAGAACAGACATAATGCCTGACTCCAGTGAAAGAAGAGATGAAAACTTCCATTTCCTCATCAACAGGCATTTCCTAAGTACCTATAATACATGAAGTCTCTGTATTAGGGTTTTTGAGGAGATAATAAATAATCTGTTGCTCCACTCTACAGAGAGAAACTGGATATGATCATGTGGAGGAAAAGAATAACTAATTCTTGTTTTAGTGGAGGAAAAGAGTAACTAATTCTCATGGAAGAAAGCCTGAGAATTCTCATTAAAGTGGGAGGGAAGGAAGATCTGTGAACAGGGAAATCTGGAGACACTTCTTTAGGAGGTGGAATCTGAGCTGAGCCTCAAAGCAGGATAACAATTGGCAAAAGAGTAATGTGGAGAAACAAGTCTAGAGAGTCAGGTAAGGTTTAAACTACGTGATATAAGTCAGGTGAAAATTTTAAGTGTTATTTTTCTTTCTCTAAACTATGGTTAGGGGGATATGGGGTGGGAATAGAATATTTTTAAATAGAGACAAGACGTAACCCAATTTTTGTTTCTAGAAGAGATATCTAGTTTGTAGCATGAATTGAAGGGTCTTATAGAGACTAGAATAAAGAAATAAACTACATGATATTATGCAGGAAAAGGTAAGAGCTACACTAGGAAAACAAGATAATCAGGCATTTAGCTAAGAAAAAGATCCACATGGATCAAAGTAATAAAGGTAGTCTTCAGGGAAAGGCAGAATTTGCAGTGGTTCTGGAAGCACTCATTTATTTATTCAAGAAATATAATGATAACATCTTAGAAGCCCTTGAGTAGATGACATTCTTGTAGATGGAGACAGGCAACTAAATAACACTGGAATTTAGTATAATAAAGACTTTACTGTTAGAACTAAAATGTATTGGTGTAATGGGGACATTTATGGGATACACACAGACCATTCTTAAGATAAAGGGGCATTTTCTTGGAAGATTAACCTGGAAGATCAATATATGTTCTTTAAAGTGGAGAAGAGAGGGACAAATACCTGCCCAGGTGAAGTTAGAGGAAGAGCCTGAGATGAGAATGTTCATGTCTCCTAGAGAATTAGAAGAGTTTTCTAGGACTAAAACTTAGAACTAGCTCAGGACGAAAGGTATTGTGTGGGGAGATAAGTTTGAATAAATCAAGCCCTCACAATGTATGTTAAGGAAAGATGGAGTTTTCCATTTAAGGGTTTTAAGTAGTAACTTAGGTACATGTTTGAAAGTTTACTTGAGTAGTGGTGTACAGAATGAATTGGCTACAGAAAGATTAGAATCAGGAAAACTAGGCATGAACCTGTTCCATTATCTCACAGGAAATTGTTCTGGTGTCAAAAAGGAAAATTGTACAGGGAATGGAGAAAAGTGAATGGGTGTTAAGGATATGGCTTCAACTGGACTTGGTACTTGCTTGGCTGGGAGAAGCAAGACGGAGAACAATGCAGGAGTCAGGAAATTAGATACAGTGTTCAATGTCATATAGATAGGAAATATAAGTTGTTTGAGCCCAAAATATGCACTCTTAATCTTTATGTCAGACTTGAAAAGATAAAAATGAATACTGGCTGAGCATGATGGCTCAGGACTGTAATCCCAGCACTTTGGGAGGCTGAGGTGGGTGGATAACCTGAAGTCAGGAGTTCAAGTCCAGCATAACCAACATGGTGAAACCCTGTCTCTATTAAAAATACAAAACTTAGCCAGATGTGGCAGCGCATGCCTGTAGTCCCACCTACTTGGCAAACTGAGACACCAGAATCACTTGAACCTGGGACGTGGAAGTTGCAGTGAGCCAAGATCGCACTACCGCACTCCAGCCTGGGTAACAGAGCGAGACTCCATCTCAAAATATAAATATAAATAAATAAGAAATAAATCCTGATGATGTCAGAAAAACTGGAGATATACATATGAGTAAAAATAAACTTTGTTATCCATTTCATACCATACACAAAATTTAATTTGAGCTGGATTCAGACCAAAACTGTAAAGCTTCTAGTGAAAAACACAAAATATATATGTAACTTCAGGTAGGCAAGATTTCTTTGAGAGGGCACAACAAAACACTATGCTTAAAAGAAAATATATGTTAGAAAAATGTTAAATTGAATTTCATTAAGATTAAGACCCCTGTCCTTCCAAAGTTACCATTAAGACAGTAAAAGGACAAATTATATTAGATTGGGAGAAATATTTGCATACATATATGTGAGAAAAAGTTGTATTTTAACAATATATAAATGACTCTGATAAAGCAGTTAAAGACAAGCGGCCCAATTATAAGTGGGCAAAAGACTTGACTGAGCGTTAACAATATGAAATACATGAATGGCCAAAATTACTGTAAGGTTTCTCACTGTCATCATTAAAATGGCAAATACAAATGAAATTTATTTCACACTCACTTGAATGTCTAAAAGTAAAAAGACTAAAAAAATCAGTGAAGATGCACAGCAATTGGTATTCTGAAGAATTTCTCAGAGTACAAAATTGTAAGTTATTTTTAGAAAACTGGTTAGCCATTTTTCTTTTTTATACAGTTAAACACATATCCATCCATAATATGTCATTATTCTAAGTATTTATTTAAGAGAAATGAAGACATATACCCTAGAAAGTTACAATTGCATTCTTATAGCAGCTTGATTAATAATAAACAATAACTGGAAACAAATGTCCATCAACAGAATGAATGAAAATATGATATAGCTATACAATGGAATACTTCTCAGCAATGAAAAAACTACTAATATAAAGAATAATATAGATGAATCTCAGAAACATAGGTTGACTTAAATGATACACAAGAAATAGTACACACCATAATTTTATTCATATGAAGTTCAATAACAGAAAAAACTAATCTGTGGAGGCAGAAACTAGAATAGTGATTGCTTATGCATTGTGTGGTGGACTGGAATAGGATATAAGAAAACTTTCTGCAGTGATAAAAATGTTCTACATTTTGTTTGAGGTGGTGGTGACTTCAGATGTTCGCATTTCTTAAAACATTAAATGGTAGGTCTAAGATCTTATTTATCTGTTTGTAAATTTTACCTCAACATAAAAAATACCTTTCTACCTCCCTCAAAATAAATCAATTTCACACTAAGATGATTTTACTATGGAGATAATGTGAAGGGGAAATAGTAGATTGAGCGTCTCATTTTGTATGGGAAAATATGATTCGTTCTGATTAATCCTGGGCATTGTAAGAAAAAAATCAAGTGTACATATGTATAATAAGACCTAAGGGTTTGCAAGATTAGATATCATATATATAATATACAATTACATTTTGAAAATTGAAGCAAGAGAATACTTTCAAAACTACTATAAACAAGAAAGGATCAGAGAGAGAGTAAAGAAAACAAAGTAAGTTAAATAAACAAGAAAAAAAATCAAATATATTAGAACTGCAATAATATCAATGAGTAATATTTTTCTATTTAAAGATGTAGACTAATAACTTCAACAAAATTTATAATGACTAAGACTTTTTTTAAGCATATTAATTTAGCAAGAATATAAAATATGATAGTATGTAGTATTAGTACTGGTGGGAAGAAATATGTTCTTATGCACTCTTAAAGGTAGTGTAAATTGGAACAATCTATTTGGAGCATCAACTTGGCAGGATCTGTCAAAATAAGAATTGCACATAGCATTTCACTCAACTTATTCTGTTATTAATCTTACCTATAAGCATGCAGACACACACATGCCCAAAGGTTTATCTACAGAGATATTTGTTATAAATCTTAAAAATAGTTGTAAATTAGAAATCACTTGAAGCCAATAAAAATGGATAGGGCAAATGATAATCCATATACGCTATGATATATATTTAGCCATTACAATAAAAAAGGAAATCTATACTGGCATAAAAAGTCATAGAAAAACACATATGTGTGATCATTTAAGTAAACTGCTGTGAAGGTGCGCGCGCGCACATACACACACACACACACACACACACACATGCGCACGCATATGAAAAAGACAATGAAGATATACACCAAACTATTAACAGTGGCTTCTTCTTCAGAGAGAGTGTTGGGAGTTTTGGCTATAAAGATTTTCATATGTTACTCTATAAGTATCTACATTTTTTTCACTAAAGTGAGAATATATTTATATTCCTTATATAATTATATTCATGTATTACTTAAATTTAAAGTAGAAAAAAATACCAAGATGGGAATGAATGTTTAGCAAGTAGATCACATCTCAGTAGAATATAGCATCAAACTGTGAGGTGGGTGTACCCACCTCAGTCTCTAACAAACTTCAGGGATTCCACTTCCATCTTTTGAAATATTAAAAAGTAAACATACAAAGGCTGGTGTCTAAAAGCAATATCTTGGGAAGGAGAAAGCTTTATTTTTTTTATGTGATGATATCTCCTCACTTTGATTAAAGCTGAAATTTAAGGGAAATAGTTTTTTTCAGTTGTGGCAGAAAGGTCTTGAAGAGCTAGAAAGGATTGGATAAATGGGGAATATATAAAAGCAATTCTTAATATTTTCTATACATCCTCAGGATTTGCACAGGGGATGCTTTGGGCTAGATTTCCAGAATTCGTTTTCTAATATTATTCTCCAGGACCTAGTATTTAAAATATATTTGCTGTTACAAGAATGCTTATTGTAAGTAAAAGAACCATCTATTCAGTTTGCGATTCTAAAAGTGATGGCAAGATGGAGAGATTTTCAAAGGTAAAGAGCATATTTCTAGATTGTGTGTAAGAAATTACAATGTGTTTTCATCACCTATACGTATTTAAGCCTTCATTCTCAGATATTCTCACAATTAAGTGTGAATAATTCCTTATGTTTCTAAACTATGAAACACGTGACAAATTAAATTCAATAAATAAGTGAAAAATAAGGGATTAGAGAGTGGAAATGCATTTTGGTATTTTATTTGTTTACAAAATTTAAAAGAGCCTTTCATTTAGCAATGCACATGCACACGCATTCACAAATAATTTTAAAGGGGAATTTAGCACTCATTGAGAACTTATTAGAACTCAGTACATGTATTTGTGTGCTGATTCTGTGCCAGACTTTTAGGACAAGTTGCAGGCCTTTGAACTGAACTTTCCTTTAGGGAGTTTGTAACTTAGTTCAGAGCAATAATATTAATAACAATACACAAAGATGGGTGATGGGCTGCTATAATTGCTACAAAAGAATATTGAACAGAGAAGAGAATCAGAGCATGAGGGGACTGAAAAGATGTTTGTACTTTATACATGTAGGATAGCAGAAACATGAATGAAATGAGTGAGACAGGGCTGTATTTTGGGGGCATGTTATTTCAGGCAGGCAGAAAAAGCAGCAGATACAGGGTCCTGAGTTGAGAATGTGCCTGGAGTACTGAAGAAACATCAAAGATTTCAGTGTGGTTGCAGCTTACTGAGTGAATGGGGGAGTAGTGGAAATTCAGGTCAGAAAAGTTGTTAGATGGCAAATCATACAGAGCACTTTAGGGACTGATAAAGAGTTTGGATTTTATTCTACTGTGATGTAAAGCCATTGGAGATTTTTGAGCAGTTGGTGGCATAACCTGATTTGCACTTTTGCTACTGCGCCAAGAATAGGTCCAGGTCAAGAATGAAGTGGACAGTATAATAGATGGGACCAAGATTAGGTACCCTACATCCCAGTGTGCTGGAAAAGATCCTTGTTTTTCTACCTGTTGTTACTGTATAATTATTAGTAGCATCCCCATTCACCCTCAGGGAGAGGCTATTACCTTTTATTGTCCTCTAAGAGGGTAACAATGAAGGTTATGTGAAGGGTCAGTGGAGAAATTTTAAAGAAAGACTCAGCAGCACTACTGGTAGGTGAGATGTAAGATGAAGAGAAAAAAGGAATCAAGAATGATGACAAGGTTTGATGGCTGAGAAACATGTTGTAATGGTAGGACTATTGAAGAAGAAGTGCCGGAGGAGCAGTTGAGAGACTAAAAAAAAGTTGTTGGGGTATTAGAACTAATTTCTGAAACTAGAATTTGCTTGCAAATAATTTAATAAGAAAATATTTCCAGGAGAGACTGAGTGGGAAAGTATAAAAAGGAGGGGAAGAAGGCTGAGCAAGGATGCCATGATAAAGTCCCAGATTACACCTGATTCATAAGGAATTCTAGAGCATAAATTCATCTCAGAGCTTTTCTTCTCTTAAGTCAATTTTGGTATGAGCTGACAATCAGGGGAGCCAATTTAAATTCCTAAGCACTTCAGTTCCTTGTGACTTCTAAGCAGCTCCAGTAGCCCAAGGGTTATCTTCTTTAGAAGGTGCTATGGACTCAATTGTGTCCCTTTCAAAATTCATGTGTTAAAGTCCTAACTCTTAAGTTTAATGGTATTTGGAGATGGTATTTGGAACATAATTAGGGTTAGATTAAATAAGAATTAGAAAATAATTAGGTTAGATCTCATGAGGGTGAGATCTGGGGCCTCATAAGATTTGTGGCTTTATAAGAAGAGGGAAAAAAAAATTGCTCTCTTTGCTAGGTGAGGACCCAGGAAGAAGCTGGCCATCTGCAAGCAAAGAAGAGGGCCTTTACCGTGAACTGCATCAGCTGGCCTCTTCATTCCAAACTTTTTAGCTTCCACAACTATGAGAAAATAAATGTTTGTTGGTTAAGCCACTTAGTCCATGTTGTTATTTAACAGCATCCCAAGCTAAGACAGACTATTACAGGTACAAGCTTAAAGAATGTTGAAGCTGAGAGAATAAGAAAGAGGTTAAGGAATCCCAGGGGCTTTGGGTTGGAGCACCGACTATAGTGGTCTATAGTGTAAACTACAGAAATAGAAATTAAAGTCAAGAATTTACTTGAGCATGCACTGAGGCATATCAGATAATCAAACTAAATGGATAGGAAGCTAGATATACAAGACTTACAAGATAGGAGATGAATAAAGATAGAAATATTTTAATCAAACAGATGCCATTTACAAATTTGGCTGTGTGAATGCAGGTAAAAAAGAGAAGCATAGTACTGTACGAGGCACCCTGTGAGGCACACATAAATGTGACATACAGTCTGTACCCTTAAGCAATCATAATCTTATTTGAAAAATAATAGGCTAAGACAATATGGCTTTCAAGAGTTGACATCTGTGGTAGGTCTTCTTAGGGCTGTTAATTTCTTTAGACATTATAGATAATGTCTTTACCTATTGCTATACCTCTGTCTTCCACCCCTTTGCATGGGAAAAGTCAGCATCTTTTCTTCTCCCTTAAATGGAGAAACATCAGAAATATTTTACCAATTTTCAAGATAGATAGTTTTAGGCAAAAGATCTGCAGATATATGATGTGGTGATATCTCTGAATATCCCATGGGTTTTCAAGTTACTTCAAATTGGTTATAAAATTCTCATAGCAAATGAATTTGAAAAATTATTAATAAAACTCAAACAAGATTTCATGCTTTGAAGACAGGGTAACATAAAACAAATAGTCATTGGGTGTTAAGAGTCCAGAAGAGTCGAGATTTGCTATTAAAAGGATTAACAGTTAAATGGTTCACAATACCCCTCCCATTTTTTAAATAGAAATTTTATAACAATTATAACCCTTAGGTTTGAAGGAGACAAAAACTCTTTAGTCTAATCTCCAATGCTCCCATCATCCCTATAAGGAGTCAAGCAACTTTTGTCTGAATCGTAATTGTAGGAAACTTAAAATTTTCTGCAGTCACACTTATCAAAGTGATAGAAAATTATTTCTTTCAGGAGGGACGGTGCATCCTTTCCTTTCCCTGGCAGATGAGTCTGCACTTTGGAGCCCTCTTCTGCTTTCTATTTTTCCATTTGCCTTTGCTTTCTTTACATTACAGTCATTCAGATAGGAATTCGAGGTATGGAAGAACAATTGCTGGTAACATAGCTCACTATGACCCTGTCCTAAGAAGTTTACATGTATTTACCATATTAATACTCACCACAACTCTATTAGAGTGATATTAATCTACAAGTTAAAAATGAGGCACAGATATGCTAAGAAATTTTCCCAAGGTCATTGAGTTAGTAGGCAGTAGATGCGGAATTTAAACCTTAGCAAACTAGCCCTAGAGTTCAAGCATACAGCACTATGATACTCTGCTTCTTAAGGTAGAGTACTAGTGCTGTCTTTGAAACTCACTCCCCTGCACTTAACTATCTAGGACCCTGTCTCACAATAGCTACGGCCACTTACAGTGGTCATTTAGGTGCTTGGCTTCAAAAGCACTGAAGCTATTGCTTTTCATGACACACAAAATTTATGATGTGGCTTATAGCCTCCATCCTAGAAACTGATGAAATTCTATTAATCTCTCCTCCACTAATTTGATTTGGTGTGTTCTTTTCATGGAAGACACCAGCTCATCATAAATCTGACAGGCCTTGTGCTCACGCTGCATTGCTTTTATTATTGTTGTATTACAGGGTTTCAGTAACTCGGATTTAGGATTACAGACATAACTGCCAGAAAAATTTACAGCAAGCTGCCATCTCCACATTTTTATGGCTTGGCTTCTTGCACAGTTTCTTTTAAAAATCCTAACACTTATCCCTTGACTTCAGTTAAAAATACAATGTGTGTTCTTTCTATCTATAAGAACTGCATGTATTCTAGGATAACTAAAGCAATTCTTGTTTTTATTTTTTTCTTTGTTTTCATATCTTCAGCATGGAATTGAGAAATATTCTTAATAGGAACATTTCTTAGGTTAGTCAACAACAATTAAGCATTACTCTTAATTTGTTGGTATTTCAATATTGCGTTATTAAAAACACACTTTAAGGACATGCAATGTCACCTCAAATAAAACTCAAGCATAATCTGAATCCATGTAATATGACTCTTAATTAGTTTTGAGAAAAGGCAAAGCTTGTTCATTATTATGCTGAGGAGAACATTTAGTTTTTTAAAAGGACAAAGATAATTATTAATTATATGCTTAGAATTTTATTTTTAGACAAGAAGTATGAGGTGTAAAGTAATTATCTAAATTAATTTTCAAATTATAAATGATGGGAAAAACTAGGCTTTTTTCATATGCCACTCAGAGTATTAAGTGGCTTATTTGCATTGCTTCACTAAAATGTCCCAACAGCCTTGTAAGATAATTAAATGTTTTAAAGCAATACAAAATAGAATACATCGTCTTATATTTCTGGAATACAAACAGTTTACTCTGTATCATGTGTTAAATTCTTACCTGCCATACATTTTGCTTTGAATAATTTTGATCCTGAATCTATCTTTTCTGCTCATCTAAGTGGTTTTACATTTAATTTGCCTAAAGTTTATCTTTTAACAAAACTCAGATCATCAATTTAAACTTAGTATATAGTATAATGCTATTTATTACTTAATTTATTATATATGTTGATTATACTGTTAGACACTACCAGATATTTACTTAATTTATATGATTTCATTTTTAGAAACTCATATAATCCTAATTTTAAATGGCATGGTAATATGTCCAGTTAAAAATTGACTTTCCAGGCTCATGCCTGTAATCCCAGCACTTTGGGAGGCTGAGGCGGGTGGATCACAAGGTCAGGAGTTCAAGACCAGCCTAACCAACAGGGTGAGACCTTGTCTCTACTAAAAATACAAAAATTAGCTGGGCCTGGTGGCATATGCCTGTAATCCCAGCTACTCACAAGCCTGAGGCAGGAGAATTGCCTGAACCCAGGAGGTGGAGGTTGCAATGAGCCAAGATCATGCCACTGCACTACAACCTATGCAACAGAGTGAGACTTCATCTCAAAAAAAAAAAAAAAAAAAAAAAAATTGACTTTCCAGAAGCTATAGGTGACTAAATTGTTATAAAAGGAAATTGGACTTGCTCCCCTACATGCATGGAAGTCAACAGTGTGGCACCAGCTTTTGAGAAAAAAAAAAAGACTTTTTTGCAAGGCCCACCAGCAAAGAGATAGACGTGTTATAAGGCCTTTGCTGCAACCGTAATAGTCTTTAATCTCTATTGAGCAAACCATTGTTACACAGACCAAAAATACAGACACACACACACACACACATGCACCCCAAAACCAGACTAGATTGAGTACTCCTGGGGTTACAGCTTTTAAGTATTGATCTTGCCTTTAGTCTTTGGAACATTACCCCAAGGCTCGGAGTTGAGCCTGTCCAGGATCTCCCTAGGGTAACACCTGAACCTACGATCCCAGACAAGTATGGGAATTCAACACACAATCCTAAACAAAAGACAATTTAAGGTGTAAGCACATATTAACAAGGTACTCACCCAAAAGGCACCTGATCCAGAAGCAGTTATTTCCTCAAAGAGAAAGTAGTGCTGGAGGAGCACCCCAGTGGAGAAACAAGGACAACCCAGCTGAGGCGTTAGACAAACCAATCTTGGTGATGTCACTTGGATGCAAAGAGTCTTAGGACCCCTTGGAGGAGCTATAGTTCCTTGGGCAAGCCTTTGTCCCACCTTGGTTACCAGAATTGTTACTCGGCAAATGGGCTCACTTCCCAGTGCACAGAGAAGCCAGTAAAATGGCATTGGCTTTTGACAAAAGAAAAGCTTTATTGCAAAGCCCACAAGCAAGACGATAGAAGACGCAGCTCAAACTCTCTCCTATTTGGGATCTGGGTCAAGTTTTAAGAGATCAGCAGAGGGCCAGGGAAAGGATTTAGGAATGTTGACTTGGAGGGATCTGATTGGAGGGCTGCAATTTGACCATTTATTGCAAGTTATGTTGAGGTGGATTTTAATCCTGGATCTTCCTGGCCAATAGACTTCTCACTTTCCTAAGTGTTCCGATGGTCAGGTTTGGGTTACTTCCCAGTCTTGGTTTTGCAGGGAGATTTGATGGTTTTGGATGTTGTTAGAGGTCAATGCTTTTTCTATTGTGAATGCCTGGACTATATGACTTGCAGTTTTGGTCCTTTTCTGCCTGGAAGAGAACTTGACATTCTATGATAAATAAGGTAGATCCAGTTTGGACTGCCCCTGCAGTTACAATATGATGCTGTTCCAACAAGTGAGGTGCAGGAGATTCTCTTCTGTGTGAGTTTCTGGGAAATTTATTACTTTTCTGGGTGAACAAAAGGCAAACTCAACTGATACACAGTTTTTGCTTTTGCATTCCTGTCTGGAGTATGGATGTCATACCTGGAATTGAAACAACCATTTTGTAACCATGAGGAAGCAAATTGCAAGGTAAAATGGTGGAGGATAGAATTACAGGACATCGATTACCTCACTACTGAATTCCTCCAAATTCAGTATCATCCCTGAACTGCCTACCTACAGAATTCTTGCTATGTAAAAGATAAACCTTAATAAATACAGTATGTTTGAATTTCCACATATGTTTGATTTTCTGTAGGCAGAAAAGAGCCAAAACTGCGAGTCATGTAGTCCAGGCTTGCTAGGAAAAGCTTTGACCTCTAACAACACCCAGAACCAACAACTCTCCCTGCAAAACCAAAAAGACTGAGACAAAATTGTACACTGAATATATAGCAGAAACACATTTGTGACACCATTACATTGTGTAGAAAATGTTGACCAAAAGACTGACCATTTAAAAATTTGAAGAGTGAAATGAATTTTCATTAATTCAATAAAAGTACCAGACGTAGAAAATTAACAAATGTATATTAAAATAAAGAAAGAAAACATTGCCTTTAAATATGGTAATCCAAAAGAGGTGCCATTAAAGTTGTGGCAGCCATAATTTTATGCATCTTTCACACACACACACACTCTACAAGTTTATAGGTTGTTGTAGAGGCAATCATATTATACATGCTGTTTTAAAATTTTTTAAATATTTTTTTCTCTTCTTCACCTCTAAAATGTTAGAGGTGTTAATCATCTGATGTATTCTTCTGAATGTTTCTTGATCCTCATAAGTCACTTATATATTTGTATACATAGATCATTGTTTTATGAATATGAAATTGTTATATCTATTACTTTAGATTTAAAATTGTACACTTGACAATGGATTATGAAATCTCATTAAATCAGTTTGAGGAAAAATAACGCATTCTTTTTACTTGCAGCATAATAATCCATGGTATAGACAGACATAAATTTATACTATTTCCATCTTTGGAGGACATTCAGATTTTTTCCCTTAATGATATTTTTAATATAAATTTTTATTTAAGATAATTATACAGTCATCTGTGGTTATAAAATGAATAAATAGAAATATACTCTTTGTATAGTTTTCCCAATGCAAATATTTTATAAAACTATAGTCTAATGTTAATCAGGATTTTAACAAATAATTCATCAATATTATTCAAATTTCCTTTGTTTTATTTGTCCCCATTTATGTGTGTACATATGCATGTATATATTTATTTCAATAACATTTTATCATCTATGTAGTTTTGTGCATCCACCACCACCACGATCAGAACTGTTCCATCATGACAGGGATCCCTCTTGTCCTTTTATAACCTCTTCTAACTCCCCGTACACCTATTCCCTTCTTAAAGCCTTTGAAATCACTAACCTGTTTCTAGTCTTTTCTAAAATTTTATCTTTTAACCATGTTATATAAGTAGAATCATATGATGATTCATATGAAACTCTTTAGGATTAATTGTTTTCATTCAGCATAATTCTCTGTAGATTCATAATCTGGAGATTCTGAATGTTTCTTTATCCTCATGACAGTCACTTACATATTTGTATACCTACATCATTAATTACTTTATGAATATGAAAGTGATTCCATGTATCAATGTGTGGTTTTATGTATCAATACTCTGTTCCCTTTAATTGTTGAATAGTATTCAATAGTATTTATGTTCCAGAATTTGTTTAGCCAGTCCCCTGTTTAAAGATATCTGGGTTAATTCTAGTATTTTGCTATTGAAAGTACAGCTTCTATGAACATTCATGTACATGTTTTTTGTGTTAATGTGAATTCTGATTTACCTGGAATAACTGCCCAGGAATGCAACTGCTGGTTCATAGGGTAATAACTTGTTTAGTTTTTTTTTTTTTTTTTTTTTTGAGACGGAGTTTCGCTCTTGTTACCCAGGCTGGAGTGCAATGGCGTGATCTCGGCTCACCACAACCTCTGCCTCCTGGGTTCAGGCAATTCTCCTGCCTCAGCCTCCTGAGTAGCTGGGATTACAGGCACGCGCCACCATGCCCAGCTAATTTTTTGTAGTTTTAGTAGAGACGGGGTTTCACCGTGTTGACCAGGATGGTCTCGATCTCTTGACCTCGTGATCCACCTGCCTCGGCCTCCCAAAGTGCTGGGATTACAGGCATGAGCCACCGCGCCCGGCCCTAGTTTTATACAAAATTGCCAAAATATCTTACAGAGTGGATTACCATTTTACACTCTTACCAGTATTGTAAGGGTGTTCCAGTTTTTTTTGCATAGTCACCAGCATTTGGTATCATCACTACTTTTTATTTTAACCATACTTATATTGGATCTAAAATCATAGAATAACAGCCAACTCCTTTAGACATTCACCTGTCTTTGGACTGGGCCACATATTTCCTTATCTATCAGGAGGAAAATAATCTAAACTTTACACCTTTTTTTAGGGTAAACTTTAGACAAAATTCAGCTCTTCATGTAATACAGTTACGGATGCATCATTGGTGGATGATGAGATCATTGGGTGAAAGGCTATTGCCAAACAATATTCATACAGTACCAAATATAATTCCAAAAAATCATACATGTGTTAAAAGAGTTAAACATGACAAAATATAAACAACTGGTGAATTAAGCTGAGGAGAAATTGGTATGTATTGAACCATTCTTTCTGCTGGTTTGACAACTTTTAAAATTAGAAGCTGAAGCAAAAAACCCTTTCTCTTATACCAGCAAAATTAATTAGAAATTTTAAATCCTTAATTTCTTTTAGTAAAATATTTGAATGATCTGTGATCCTTCATGGACTAAAAGGTTATTCAAATGGTGGCTATGATTTTTTAATTATAATACATTTGTCACAAGTTATTGTCATTTTGACTACAAAGTCACTATGTTGGCCAGGCTCCTCTTGAACTCCTGTCTTCAAGTGATCAGCCCACCTCGACCTCCAAAAGTGGTGGGATTACATGCATGAGCCACAGCACCTGGCCTAAATGGTACTCTTGAAAGGAAGTCAAATAAATATATTTGAATATTAGAAAATTTTATCTAATATGCCACAGTGACAGATTAAAGATAAAAATTATATGATCATTACAACATATTCTGAAACATGTTTTAAAATAATAACTAATTACAAAATAAATAGCACTAACAAACTGTCTTAGCCTGATCAACCAGTTCATCACTCTAGTGGGAAAACTAAAAGCATATGCCTTTCAACAGTAACAATAATAACTAAATAATTCTTTTCCTATCTCCAAAGTTACTAGCTTCATACTGATTAGATCAGGTTTTTCTCTCAAATGATTTTGTAGCTTAACACAAACTTTTTTTTTTCAGAGCTTTTTGGTTGTAGAATTGCAGATAAGGGATAGTATATTTACATAATACTAAAAGTACAGAGAACCTGCAGGAGGAGCGAGTACTGTGTTTAAAAAGCTACAGTTGTCGTGTGCAGAAATATACTATAATTCAAAATTCCTGATGATATTAATTATTTACCTGATACAGTTGCACATTTGCCATGCCTTTTGGAGACACAACAGAATTGTAAAGATGGCTGGCTGGGTGGAGTTAGTGGGGCAATGTGTATCTGAGAAATAATTTTTGTAATAGAAAGCTAATAAACTAGAAAGAAACATAGATCTAGAGCTTTGACTTATTTTGCGACAGACATTTAGGATAAAAATCAGTAGAACTGAACAAACAGATAGTTAAAAAAGATTAAAATTGTTGAGCTATCAAAACTGTACAGCATTCTGTGTAGTTTGTGCTGTCATGTTGCCCATATATGAAGTGACATGAGAGAAAATTCAAATAAGAGAAGAAGGAGGTTTGCTTCAAAAGGTAGAGAAGGGACATTTGCCAAATAAGTAAAGTGAATAAATTAAAAACAAAGACAATTAACACATAAACAGGCTTAATTAACAATAGAAAGAAGTTTGTTAAATACATACAATCACAGTGAAAGTTTCTGACATATATTCATTTAGTGGTTTTATGCATATGATTTTAAGTTTCGCATCATGGAGTAGGATTAATAAAAGAAGACTCAACATATTTCACAGTCACCTAATTTTATGAAGCTTATTTTCTTTTGAAATAATAGCTAACTTACAGATGTGCATGAGAACGTTTTGTAATCTGAAATAAAAGCCAGTAATAATAATAAAAAGCAGTGTTAGTATTAAGTTGCACTGTACCATGCACAATGATGTAGGGTCACTTGGTCTGGTTCAGGTTTTACTTCTTCACCTAAGCAGCTTCTGATCTTAGACCAGTCTCTAATGACTTTGGTTTCTGTCATGGTAGAACAGAGACAATGTCAGTAATAGTATCTTCCATTCATCAATGGGGAAACAATGCATTTAAAGTTATCACACCTGTGACAGGCACAGAGTTCTTAATCATGTGACTTTCCATGGTGAGGAGATGATGACTATGATGGTGAAAGTCATGTGGTGTAGAGGGGTGCCATTCAAGTCCTAAGAGCAGTTCAGACTCAGAGTATCAGGAGCAGATCCTGAGACAACTTTTGAGCAAATGAACTATGTTATATAGAGGAAAAATCCCCACATTTAAAGTTCAAATACTATTTATCTTTTATTCTGAATTGGTTTGGAGGTATTCCACCTTTTCCCAACTCAACTAGTTTTTGTGCTTGATTTATTACATAATCATAAGTACTGTGTCAGATCTACTGTGCAGTTGATCCATGCTTTTAAAAATATACCAAATTCAGTTTTCGTCTCTCAATTCAGTAATGAGTAAAGTTCACTGATTAAAAAAAAGTGAGTATGAAACAATGATAATAACAACATATTTTACTATTTTGAGTAAGATTTTAAGAAGATTTATTGCAAAGAGTTTTTAAAATGGTTCGAGATGATATTTCTTATATGCAAATTATGGATTTGGTGCCATTAGTAGCATGCCCTATGTTGTCTAAATTTTTTGCTGTTACACATGTGTTTTTAAACTCCTCAGAACTTTTTTTTTATATGTGAAGCTGTTTTCATTCACTAAATGAAAGTAACTTTTCAGGTGGGTATTTCTGATTTTTACCACCTTGCTTGTAAAGTGTGATTTTTTGAATCCATAAGTTAATCTTTTCTTTCTTATAAAACAATATTTTATATTGTAGAAGTGTTTCTATACTAGTTGTCTTCTAGTTTATTTACAGTTTGATTATTTATGCATTGTTTGCATATGTTATACTTTAAATAGATTTATCTTATTTTCTATAAATGGCCACATTGCTCCAGAATTAATGTAAAGTAGATAAGTGGCCTCACATAAATCAGAAGACTTCATATAAAAATGTTTTATGAAAAGTAACAATTATGTTTAATTCATATTTCATCACAACTGTTTAAGCCACTTTTTGTAAGGCAGAAGAGTTGTAAAGAGAAAAGTTTTATGGCCTTGGCTAATAATAAATAATTAGACTATGAATGTAAGCTTACAAATCTTGAAAAGCCTCATACTTTTAATTTGAAATCATCCTGCCTCTTTTTTTCCATTTGAAGCTAATAGCAAATTACAACCTCATTTTCACAGTTGAACTGAATCAGACCTGTAATTGTACAAAACTTCTGTATATTTCTCTTATTTTAAAACAGGATATTTATTTTATTTATATTTTCAATCCTAGAACCATATTGTGTAAAAAAATATTTCTAAATAAAATTTATTGTTCTTAACGTTCTGACACCATTTTAAAAATTGAAAATTAGGCATTTAATTGAAAAGATTATGTTCGGTAGTAATTCAGTAATTTAACTTGTACTTAAATATTGTAAAGATGTTTAAATGGGAAATGTTTAGATGGGATGATTATGAAACATTTGAATTGTTTAAGATTTACTGGAGTATGATTGTATTCTGTAACTTACTATGTTGTGAGTAAGGATTTGGGGATGAATTATAAACAGAGTGGAAAACCGCAGCCCCTATTGAAGGGGTAAGGGAATTACCCGTACTGTCTAAATGGAAATTCAGTAGCAGGTATATGCACTTCTGGAAGTAGAGAGTTATCATTTTTTGTTTTGAGACTAAAAAAAAGAAGCTAACAAAATTCCCAAGTATAGCTGAATGAGGACAACACTACACCTTGAGGAAATCACAGCAAATTTTGAGAATCTGAGTCTTCTGGTGGTGGAGTGATGCCCCTATTAACTCTTGATGGAAAAAGCACTTGTAAGGATGATACCACAAATAGCTAATAAGAAAATTGTGGGGCAGATTCCTTCACCTGAGTACATGAAAGTACCAGTGAGAAGCCTTTAGGGATTTAATGACAAAGAGGACGAAGTAAGTCCCAGATGTATGGGTTACCCTAATGAAGTGTCACTTATAGAACATTATAATAAAAATTGGTAGATAAATCAGGGTCAGTTTAATGTATGAACCCATGGAATTGTGACCGAATGATCACAAAAATTAGTGAGAAAGGTATTGAGTTTTACCTAAGTGCATCATTACTTGACAATATAAATGACTTTATTCATTAATCATTATAAGTTGTTCTAATGAAAATATTTTTTCATGCCAACAATTTTCACTAGTAATTTTGTGTATATCATATGCAATAGTTCTTGGTTTTTGATACATGGTATATATACTTTAAACTTACCAAGCAGTTGCCAAAATGCATATTTCTGAGCCCCAACCAGACACAGTCAAAAAAATCTTAGGTTGATGCCCAAGAATTTGCATTTGGGGGCCTTTCTAGGTTTTTTACTTTTTTCTTATATTTTTTAATAGTGACAGGGTTTTACTCTGTTATCCAGGCTGGAGAGCAGTGGCATAATTATAGCTCACAGTAGGCTCAAACTGAATTCAAGCAATCCTATTGCTTCAGCCTCTAAAGAGCTAGGACTACAGGTGCACGCCACCACACACAGATGAATTTCTAATTTTTTTGGAGAGATAAAGTCTCACTACATTGCTCAGGCTGGTCTCCAATTCCTAGCCTCAAGTTATCCAAAGTATTGTGATTACAGGCATAAGCTGCTGTACTCAGACCCTAGATTATTTTTATGTCTAATATTTAAGAATTGCTAGTTTCAAATATGGATAAAATTATGTATGTATAACCATGTAAAATGAGAAAATCAGCAATAGTCTACCAAATCATAGGTTCAGATACTTGAAGTGATAGAAAATCTTCTTGTAAGTGAAATCTATAAATCTAAACCTGTGAAACTATAGGAAGCACCACATATGACTACCATAAATCAGGCTCTGCATTATTATTTGTACTTGTCTATTTCCCAAGAACTTCTGAAGAATATGAAAAATTTTAAGGAACTGGTTCACAACCAGGGGGCCTCAATGTACACAATAAATTTAATCTGTGGTTTAGTGTATTATGTCAAAACAGAATGCCAAATGGTAAAACATTCCAGCATGTGTAATGTTTAATGCATCCCAGTAAATCATGGAAAATCCAGAGAAACATATTTCACAAACAAAAAAGAGTTTAATTCTGCATCTAAAAGTAAAGCATATGTATATGTGTATTGGATAATACTGCATGCTTTCAAATTGTTCTTAATAATTTTTATTTTAAAATCAACTTTGATAGGGAATTGTAATAAATCCTTCCTGTATTTTCATTATAGTCACAGCTGAAATTTAAGCACCAAGAACTTTTTAATTAACAGTAAAATACTTCTTGTAGTTAATGAAAATGTCCCTGTGGTGTTAGCAAAGTTTATAAGCCCTGTTTTAAATATAAGGGAAACTAAAGTTAAAAGAAGTTAAACGTTTTTTCAAGGTCATCTATGAAGTCAGTGGAAGGCATAAGTCAATTCAAGAGGGAATGATAGATTATGCTTATTAAATTCAGAAATAAACCCAGCACAACTTGTTCCTAGCAGAATATTTGAATTATTATGTCTACTTTAGCGCCACAGTAATGTTTGTATGTATGTGTGTGTACAAGTCCATACATTTCCATTGTCCACATTCATTGTTACAAGAATTTTATTTTTAAGCACAGTTTTACTGAATGACAACTATGCTTAATGAAATGGGAAGAAATTTGTTTTATGACAAATACTTGGCAATACTTCACTTGGACTTACAGGCTCAGAAGAGAGGTTGGTTTTACTGACTTTCTTTGAAAGACCTAGTCCCTGTTTAAAAACATTGGAGGTCTTTGATAAAAGGCTGTAATAGTTAAGTAAATTTTTACATTGGAACATTTTGGGGAACAAAAAGAAGGTGAGAGAGCCCTCAGGGGTGCCCTTTATAAAGGCACTAATGCTATTCATGAAGGCTCCATTCTCATGATCATATTACTTCTCAAAGTTCAAAGGCTACACCTCCCAATAACATCACAATTTTGAGTTGGGTTTTAACTATGAATTTGGATTGGAGGAGCACAGTTAAATATAGGATTAACATAGCTCAAATATTAATGTTAACATCTCCACCAAGTAGACAAGTACAACATATTGACCTGTTTTGATTTGTACTCTGTAGAAAAGGTAACAACAAACAATGACAGACATCTCTTATAAATGTCAAATGGTATCCAGTTTAGTGAGAAATATATTAATACTAAGGAAACTGTCCCTTTTATTCAGTTAATATCAACTTTCATTTCCTTCTTGGCTAAAAGAACTTCACAGAAAAAACATTTTAAAAAAAGGGAAAATGAAATGCATCATATGAAATGCATCAAAAACAAAACAAAAAGAGCTAGGGCCTCCTAAGAGCTGGAACAAAGATGGAGTCAACATAGAAGAAATATGAGTCAACAGCGCTGGTAGTCTGGTAGCATACCTTGGTTTAACAGTAATATTCAGATTAACAGGAATGAGATTGGCATTGGTAAAGATTCCCCTTCAAATAGCCTGTGTGGGCTCCCTACAGAATGACTCAGTGACACATGAGCATCAGTGAGGAGCCCTAGAAAAGCCCCAACACATGGCATGCGTGCAAGACCAACTCTTTCCTATGAACTCACCACTGCCAATCCATGAAGCTAGCTTGCAGCTGAAATGTACATGTTTCATTTTAAATGGCTAGAAATGCATATATATGTGTGAGTGTTTGTGTATATATATTAGGAAGAGTAGTTCGCTTCATATGTTTTCAGCAAATTGGAATCATTCCCCATGTCTCCCAGTTCTTTCGCTTAATTTGAGGAGATCTTTATTGTTGAGAATACTGAAATCATGCATGTGTTTGGTGCATCCTGAGAGGATTCAGTTTCTTACTCTTCTTTGGAGCTGCTATGGCTCAGCTGCCTGTTGCCTGCTCAACTCTTAATCCACCTTCCTTGCCTCAAGATGTTAACCAACTACAAGTTCATACATTGATAGTTTCTCTTCAGTAGACTCAGTAACTTTGAAACTGTATTAAAGGACAAGAAACTTTTTAAGAAAATTAACAGCTATTCTACTAATTTCATCAATCCAAGATTCATGGGCATTTTGGAACAAGGTGCAAATTCCTTAGTTTAGCAAATGAGGCTCATTTTTTGTGGATCCCTGAGACCCTTTCACCTTATCTTCTGTTCCTTCTGAAGCATGCCATCTGTTTCAGTTCTAGAAACTATGTGTTGTTTTCACTATATTTTATGTTATTGTGGCATGTTTCTTCCTAAATATGTCTTCCTTTTTCTTTTCTTGCATGGAATATTTCCCCATTTTATGTTTTCATTGTCTACTGTTGCCTCCCACACTCAATTCATAATTTTCTTGCTAATTTTATACATATATGTGTATAATATCTATCTAATTATATTTTCCCATTTATGGAATTCCTCATAGTTGGATGTTGAACCTTCTACATTAATTCCCAAATTCTCTTTGCTTTCAGGTTTGCCATCCTCATTTTTCAACTGCGAAGGATATTTCTGAGATTTATCTTTCAGCCTGTCCTATTGAATTATTAATTTATGCTAACATACTTTTGTATTTCCAAGATTTCCTTTTTGTTCCTTTTATGATTTTTTTTCCAGTTACATAGATACAATGCATTCTTCTATCACTCTGAGGCTATTAATTATAATTATTGAGTTAACATTTTGTTCTGCTTCCAGCATTATGTGTGTGCATGTTCCCAATTATTATTATACTTTGCTTGATTGTTTTTGTGCTGTTTAAGCAGGAGCTGCTGCAAGAAACAGACCTCTTGGACACCAAACTAGAAAGGAAGGGGTTTTATTATTACAGCCGGGCCCGGGAGCAAGGCTTTATGTTTAGTCCAAATGGCCAAGCTTCCCTAACAAAGAGAAGCTCTGACTTTATTTAGGCTTATGCTCTAGGTAATACATACGAAAGGGTCTTAGGTTTACAGCCTTAGAAATTACAAGTGAAACGGTTTTGTGTTTACAGCTCTAGAAATCACATATGAAATGGTCTTGGGTTTACAGTTTTAGAAATTACATGGGAAAGGGTTCTGGTCTCCAGATGGAGGAATGGGGTGAGAATTTGATCTTATTTAAGTAAAAACAATGTCTTCAGGAGAGATCCCCCCATACCACACCTGCTATCCTATAGGAAGGTGATTCAGGAGGCACCACCAGTCGGCCAGCCTTTTCTTCTATTGAAATGCAGTGTGGAGGTCAAGGGGGACGTTATCCTAGACGCCTGGGTCTCCTTCTTTACTTTTTCTTTTCCATTGTGTATTTTGGTCTTTAATAAAATAGGCTTGGAGCCTTAAAAAATCTTCTATACTTCTTTTCCATTTGTTTATCGACTACAATATTGAAATCTAAATATTTAAAATGGAGGAACTAAAATGCTGATGGGAAGGTTCCTTTGTGTAACTGGGTTGTACTACAAGTGACCTGAACACGTCATGTTCAGGTGAGTGGCAAAAATCATAGCTCACACCTCATGTGGATCCCAAAATGTCAGAATCTGTTTATTTGTGGCTCCACAGTTTCCCTGTAAAGTAAACCTCCAAACTTTTGCCTGGAGAATAGAAGACTGGTTGTAGTTATTTGAGAGCTAGTTTGTGAGATATGCCAGTCAGTCAAGTCTAATAACATATTCCCTAAAAACACAATAGAGAAAACATACTATTTCAAATCCTAAAATTATGACTGCAATATAAAAAATAATATATATACATATATATACATATTTTATCTATACTTTTTTGAAGAGATCTAGTTGTTTTTTTATATTTTAGGTTATGCATTTATTCTTTAGGCAAGGTCCCATATGTAATATCTACTTCTTAAAAGTAGAAATTTGGGGAACTTACAGAGGAATTAAATAATTGGCAAATCTTCCCTACAAAAACAAGCATAAAACTGAGAACTGAATAACCGCAAATTGAGAAGTGTTCACGTGTAAACTCTATGTAAGAAGTGGCAGTTTCTTGCCTGCTACCGTCCCCAGCTCCATGAGTAAGGTGATTTTATCAAAACAGGGTTGAGCATGAATATCAGTGGATTTGCTTTGAGGTAACTGAATTGCTTTGGAGCAGAGGGAAAACATTCATGCCTAGTAACAATAACTAATTCGATAGAAAAACAAGGAGAGCCACAGTTTAGCGAGTTTGAAGTTGCTGTACCCTTTGAGGCAAGTGGAAGACCAGATGGAAACTTTACGGGGAGATCCTGGAAGTGAAGGACCCATATGAGGTCTGGAAACTTCTTGGTACAACTTTGTCTGACTTTGAAGCTATGAAAATGTAATGGAGGACCAGAGACTCGGGAAGAAAGTAAAATCTGAGGCTGACATTAACATATCCTAAACTTTCAATGTATTTCCTAACCTACACACACAGATTAATCTTTATAAGGAGGTATCATGGGCTCAAGTGATTAAGCCCAATCTTTGCCCAATCATTGCCTGCAATTAACTTATGATGTTAGGAAACTTTTCAGGTATATTGAAAATATTCTAAATCTCAACAATGATGATTATTGCACAACATTACAAGTCTACTGAAAGTCATTGTACCAGTCGCATTTACAGAATAGTTTCAGTTTGTATTATTTAAATTATACTTCAATAAATCTATTTAAAAGAGGCTTCAAAATGAAATTTTCTTTTAATATTTTACCAATGAAAAATTCACTCAAGCATTTTTACCTTTTATACATACAGGGTGATTATTCCAAATAGAAAATAATTCCTAAGCCTCTTGTCTTCTAAGTATCTTTTTTTTTTTTTTTTTTTTTTTTGTCTTAACTCAGTTACTTGCAGGACTCATAAATCTCCAAGGTAGCTATTTTTACTAAGAAGAAGTCTATAAAAACAAAGATTTTTTTTCATGTTAGAGCAGAGTTACTGTTAAAAAACACAAAACTTTATAATTTTTCTTTCTGATACACTGATTTTTTTTCTCCCCAGGAAAGCTACATCCGTGAGAGTTTCAGAATGTGTTAGCTACTTTATCATACCTAAGATGCTTGCTGTCACCTATTACCACGTGCAAATTTGCAGTCTTCCAGTCTGTACTAGGCTCCAGGAGTTCTCAGGACTCTCATTGTTCCTGATTTTATTATCCCAGCTAAAGAATATGTGAATTCCATTTGGGGCAACTAGTTACCTGTTCTGTCTTTAGAATATTTTCCTCTAAGATGCTTCCATGCTATTGGTAATCTTTCTTATCTTTCCAACCCTTTGCAGGGGGCTGATGTGATCAAAGAGCTGTTTGTCATAGCTCCTTGTGGTTCACTTCCCCTCAGTCTGACTCTTTATCAATTGTCAGTGAGCACTACAAAATGGATCCAGAGGAGAGAAATGGACGAATTCCATTCATACTACTTATATCTTCCTAAACTCCTCTCCTTTCAAGCCTTCATATCTACTCTTCCTGGAAGTCCTAAAAGTCTCATGTCAACAATTGTCCTGGAATTTTTAGAGGAAACATTACTCTATCAGAACTCTAACACCTTTCCCTGGCACCTTACTTTGATATGACTGAGTATTATACAAGATGTTAAAGGTTCAGTAGAACATGAATGATTGATAATACAGGAAACTGATAGGTAGAACTGAAGTTTAAACTAGAATTAGGGCTAGAGAAGAAAATAGCTATGCTTTGCAGGACAGGAAGGAGGACTCCATAGGCACATTTCTTGTATTGTGAAAGGAAGGAAGATGACAGATTAAGCTTACAGATCTAGTGGCTGAAAATTAAGAAATTTCATTCATATGGCGTCTATCAAATAATAGTTGATATTATCAAGCTCTTTAATTGTAGGAAATACTGAGCTAAACAATTTTACATGTACTTGGTTATATTTTATCGCAAAGAGCCAAATGTAATATTGATACTTCATTTTATACTATATCATATTTACAAAAATACTGTTTTCTTGCTATTGTTGCCTTGAATGATTTCTTATTACTTTTTGCTATTGCTCGTATATGCTTTTTCTTTTTTCTTTCAATTCTGAAACATCCTTTGTTATTTAAATCTTTTAAGTAAGAGAGTCTCCCAATTTCATATCCTACAATAAAATTTTGGGGGGATTCAGACTTACTTTCCCAGGGCCCGTCCACAAATATTCCCTTCCACCATTCTCTGCCTAATTATTTAATACTATATAGCAAAACTTATACTTGATACTTAATTATTTATATTCTATATTTATTTTAACATAATTACATGATTTATATTCAATAGTTACTTTGATTTCTCTATGGTATTTTGTGTGAAGCAAACAGTTTTGCACTTTATCCTTCAAACTTATTTCATCATAGTCTTTTTACCTTCTTTTTTTTGACATCTTTGTGAATTCCTGCGTCATTTATGAAAGCACACCAAGAATAAATGCTTTATTGTGAAGAGAGTAACAGTACAAAGCTAGTGAAGGAGCCACTCTTGGGAGACACTTCACTGACTTTTAATAATAAGTGTCCAAAGGTAGAAACATTCTGGCGCCATTAAGGCCGTATCTTAATAGGTGTGAAATCAATGAAAATATTTCTCATTGTCACTTCCACTGTTATCATAATGGCTCTCAAGGAGAAAATAGAAAGAGAACAATTATTCATACTTTATCTACTAAGCTTTTCGATTCTAATGTTTTTTAATGGAAATAATTTATAAGTACAATTCTCTAAATTCTGTTGTTTATAATAAAAAATCTAAGGTATATTGAATTTTAAATTTTGTGTGCCAGTGGGTGCTTCATTGTTTCATGTATTTCTTTAGTGTCACTGTCTAAAATAAAAGAAGAAAGATAAATGCCACACCTATGTATAAACAACTGTCAAGGTCTGTTGAAGTTACATTGACAAAGTGAGATGTATAGGAGCATTGTTACTTAAATTACTCCCTGCAGTGCTCCTGGATTCTGCTTTAGTAAGGTCTCTTGATATCCTTAATTAATTACATGACATACTTTCTGTCAATTTTTTCATATATAAAATGAGCTTTCTATTGAACAACAACAAAAAAGTAGAGTTTCTTTTTTTGTGTCAACTGGTAGAAAGTTTATCGTCTTCTAAGATGGCACTAATGGTCTTAATGGTTAAATCCTGCAACCACAAAACTGAGGCCCAAATATATTTCTTTAACTGTCATTGTACTCTGTCAAATTTTGCTGTTTGTATATACCTTCCTCTTTATACAGTGTACTTTATATCATCTATGTGTTTGGATAACATGTTCTAGACTGTATTTTTTGTCTTTATTTTTCTTCCTTGACTATATATAGAATATAATGCTAATTTATTTTTTCATGATTCTGTAAAAATAACACCTGTGTGAATATTTTAAAATATAAACATTATAAAGTAAAAATTTATTCTTATTGGCCCAAAAACATTCAACATTATGTAGATCTGTTATATATAGGAATAATTTTGCTAAGTATTTTAGCTAACTATGTTAATATAAGGTAGTTTCCAGAAACATGTGATTTGTAATGGTAATTAGAAAATATTGTCTTAACCATTGCGAAAAGGATTGGAGCACTTAGACCCTTCCCTGGTGATGGAAAGTCAAGTACCAGCAGTCCAACTAATTCAGTTAGTTGCCAGATCCTAATTTGCAAAACTAAGGTTAAAACCTCAAGCCAGTCACCTCATGAGGGAACAACATCATAACTTACCTTCTTCTCGATATTATCAGATCACCTCTCCTGGGCTCACCTGTTGATGATCTAACTGCCCAGAACGAGATCTATCATTGTCAGAACATCTTCAGGTTTGTGCAACCTGGAAGAACAAAGTGAGGTGGTGTTTGAGTCTCTCCTTCCCCCTTTGTATTCTCTTCCTGACCTCAGCATATAAAAGTATAGGAAAGAGGTGGATAAATCATATTCTTAGTATACTTATTTCTATTTTTTCCTCCTAATTTATTGATAAAATGCTTTCACATAAGAAAAATATAATTAACCTTGATTAGAGCTTTGTAATTCAAGCCTAAGGTACCTCTATCCCAGTTCCTCACCACTAGCAAGCAATAAGTAAACAGTTAAAATTTATGAGGAAGGCTGAATGATGTTTGGGGTTAGCCCACAAGATTTTCTTGCAAAACTCTGAATATATAATTCACATATGGATTTTTCTGGCCTTTAAGAAATTTATTGCAAAAATGATGACAATTATTCTGAGTGGATTAGGCAGAATAATAGGCCTTCCAATAATGTCCATGTCTTAGTCTTCATACTTGTAAATCTGTTACATTGCATGGCAAAGGGGAATTGTATTTGAAGACAGAATTAAAATTATAAATCAGCTGATCTTAAAATGGTGAGGTTATCCTGAATTATTCACATGTGCCCAATATAACTACAAAGGTTTTTAAAATAAGAAGGAGGCAGAAGAGAATCAGATAAATGGAAACCTAAATAGGAAGTGACCCAATATACTTGGTTTTGAAGAACAAAGGGGACCAAGAGCCAAAAAATGTGAGCAGCCTCTGGAAAATGGGAAAGACAAGGAAGGGTTTTTACTCTAGAGCTGCCAAAAAGGAATGCAGTTCAGTTAACTCTATGATTTTAGCCTAGAGAGATCCATGTTGGTCTTCTGATCAGGGTACAGGCAGCCTCCGTGTCTGGTGAGGGCCTGTTTCTCATAGATGGTGTCTTCTGTGTGTGCTCACATGGTACAAAGTATGTGTATGTGATGTGGTGTGACTGTGTCCCCACTCAAATCTCAACTTGAATTGTATCTCCCAGAATCCCCCTGTGTTATAGGAGGGACCGCAGAGAGGTAATTGAATCATGGGGGCCAGTCTTTCCTGAGCGAATCTCAGGATAGTAAGGAAGTCTCAGGAGATCTGGTGGGTTTATCAGGAATTTCTGCTTTTGTTTCTTCCTCGTTCTTTCTTGCTGCTGCCATGTAAGAAGTGCCTTTCAACTCCTCCCATGATTCTGAGGCCTCCTTAGCCATGTGGGACTGTAAGTCCAATTAAACCTCTTTTTCTTCCCAGTCTTGGATATGTCTTTATCAGCAGCGTGAAAATGGACTAATATGGTAAATTGGTACCAGTAGAGTGGGGCAGCACTGAAAAGATACCCAAAATGTGGAAGTGATTTTGGCAATGGGTTATAGGCAGAGAAACTGGGAAGAGTTTGGAGGCCTCAAAAGAAGATAGGAAATGTGGAAAGATTTGGAACTTCCCAGAGACTTGTTCAGTGGCTTTGACAGAAACACTGATAGTGGTACGAATAATAAGGTCCAGGCTTAGGTGGTCTCTGATGGAGATCAGGAACTTGTTGTTAACTGGAGCAAAGGTAATTCTTGTTATGTTTTAGCAAAAAGATTAGCAGCTTTTTGTCTGTGCCCTAGACATTTGTGGAACTTTGAACCTTAAAGAGATGATTTAGGTTATCTGGCAAAAGAAATTTCTAAGCAGCAAAGCATCCAAAAGGTGACTTGGGTGCTGGTAAAAGCATTCCTTTTTAAAAGGGAAACAGCATAAAAGTTCGGAAAATTTGCAGCCTGACAATGCAGTAGAAAAGAAAAACTCATTTTTTGAGGAGAAATTCAAGCTGGCTGCAGAAATTTACATAAGTAGCAAGGAGCCTAATGTTAATCCCCAAGACCATGGGGAAAATGTCTCCAGGCCATGTCAGAGATTTCATGGCAGCCCCTCTAATCACAGGCCTGGAAGCCAAAGGACAAAATGGTTTCGTGGGCTGTGCCTAGCGTTCCCATGCTGTGTGCAGCCTAGAGACTTGGTTCCCTGTGTCCCAGCAGCTCCAGCTGTGGCTGAAATGCAACAATATGCAGCTTGGGCTGTGGCTTCAGAGGGTGGAAGCCCCAAGCTTTGGCAGCTTCCATGTGGTGTTGAGCCTGTGGGTTAAGAAGCACAGAAGTTAAGAATTGAGGTTTGAGAATCTCTGTCTAGATTTCAGAAGATGTATGAAAATGCCTTGATGCCTAGGTAAAAGATTGATGCAGGGGTGGGGGCCTCATGGAGAACCTGTGCTAGGTCAGTGTGGAAGGGAAATGTGGGATGGGAGCCCCTATACAGAGTCCCTACTGGGGCACTGCCTAGTGCAGCTGTGAGAAGAGGGTTACCGCCCTCCAGACCACAGAACAGTAGATTCATCGACAGCTTGCACTGTGCACCTGGAAAAGCTGCAGACACTCAAGGCCAGTCCATGATAGCAGCCTGAAGTTAGGCTGGACACTGCAAATCCATAGGGGCAAAGCTGCCCATGGGAATGGACTTCTTGCATCAGTGTGACCTGGATGTGAGTTACAAAGTCAAAGGATATCATTTTGGAGTTTTAAAGTTTGACTGCCTCACTGTATTTCAGACTTGCATGGGTCCTGTAACCCCTCTGTTTTAGCCAGTTGCTCCCATTTGGTATGCCTGTATTTACCCAATGTCTGTACCCCCACTGTATCTAGGAAGTAATTAGTTGCTTTTGATTTTACAGACTCATAGGTGGAAGGCATTGCGTTTTTTTCAGATGAGACTTTGGACTACAGACTTGGATTAATGCTGAAATGAGTTAAGGCTTTGGGGGACTGTTGGGAAGGCATGATTGGTTTTGAAATATGAGGGCATGAGATTTGAAGGGGTCAGGGGCAGAAAGACGATTTGACTGTGTCCCCACCCAAATCTCAATTTGAATTGTGTCTTTCAAAATTCCCCCATAATGTGGGAGGGACCTAGGGGGAGGTAATTGAATCATTGGAGTTGGTCTTTTCCATGCTATTCTCATGGTAATGAATATGTCTCATGAGATTTGATGGGTTTACTAGGGGTTTCTGCTTTTGCTTCTTTCTCATTCTCTCTTGCTGCTGCCATGTAAGAAGTGCCTTTCACCACCTGCCATCATTCTGAGGCCTCCTTAGCCATGTGGAACTGTAAGTCCAATTAAACCTTTTTTTCTTCCCAGTCTCAGATATGTCTTTATCAGCAGCATGAAAACAGACTAATGCAGTACCGATCCTTCATTCATGAAGAAGTCACTAATCCCATTCATGAAGCCGCTGTCCTTGACGCTTACTCATTTCCTCAAAGGCCCCACCTGTTAACCTCTTGACAGGTATTAGGTTCTTAGATGGAAGTTTCATGGAATACTGTGCAGCCATAAAAAAGGATAAATGATAAAAAAAGGTTGAGTTCATGCCCTTTTCAGGGACATGGATGAAACTGGAAACCATCATTCTCAGCAAACTGACACAAGAACAGAAAACCAAAGACTTCATGTTCTCACTCATAAATGGGTGTTGAGAAATGAGAACACATGGACACAAGAAAGGGAACATCACACACTGGGGCCTGGGGTTTGAGGGGCTAGGTGAGGAATAGCAGGGAGTAGCAGAATTGGGGAGGGATAGCATTAGGAGAAATACCTAATGTAGATGATGGGGTGATATATGCAGCAAACCACCACCATGGCACATGTACACCTATGTAACCTGCACAATCTGCACATGTACCCCAGAACTTAAAGTATAATAAAAAAAGAAGTTTCAGGTGGACCACCAACATTCAGACCATAGCAAGTGCCAGGGGAGGCTGAGTGCAGAAACTAGGCAACTCCTCTAACCTGGTCATAATGAGATGATAGTCACCCATTCCCTGATGGAGCAGTGTCAGAGGAAGCTCACTATGAACGGTTTAAATAAGGTTCAGTGTCTGATAATATAATACTCATAATATTCAGAATTTCATAATAATGAACCATACCAATGTCCTAGATATTATCATCATGGATGAATAGACAATCACTAAATGCCAGCACTAAGATCACAGTGATCTTAGTGTTATCCAACAACAAGTTTGAACCAGTGATTTAAAAAAGTGCTTAAATAAGCAATTATAAACTTATACTTCCAAATGTTTCTGCAGCCACTACAAAACTGGAAAATAATATTTAAAAAGAGAAAAATTAAACACAAATATTATGAATATAATGTAAAAATTCTTACCGAAATATGAGCAAACAGAATTTAGCAGTACATTAAAAGAATTAGACATCAAGATCAAATGAGATTTAATCCAGGGATCTAAGGCTAATTTAATATTTAAAAATTCATTATAATAATCCACTACATTAATAGGCTAAGAAGAAAAATCACGTGATTATATCCATTAATGCAGAAAAACCACTTGACAAAATTCAACACCCATTTCTAAGGTCTCTCCACACAGTAGGAATAAAGGGAAACTTCCTAACTTTCATAATGAGCATCTAAAGCCTACAGCTGATACTTTACTAAACGGTGAATGGCTGAACACCTTTCTCTCAAGAGAATAAACAAGACAAAGATGGTCCCTCTCACTTTTATTCAGCATAATACTGGAAGTTCTAACCAGTGAGAGCAACAAAAGTAAATATAGATTGGAAATAAAGAAATCTATATTTGCAGAAGACTTAATTGTCTACCTAAAGAAGTCTAAGAAATTTATGAAGTAACTGGAACTTTATTAGTAAGTGAGTTCAGCATAGTCACAGGAGACTTGTATGCTGAAAATTCACAAAATGTTAGTGAAAGAATGCAAATTTAAAATGTCACAAAAAAACAAAACAACAAATGCTGTTGAAAAGTAGATGACTTTTGCAGTGCTGGTGGAAACGTAAAATGATACAACCACTCTGGAAGATGTTTTGGGAGTTTCTTTTGAAACTAAACATGCAATTACCATATGACCCTGCCATTGCAGTCCTGAAATTTATCCCAGAGAAATGAAAACTTATACAAAAACCTGGGCACACTTGATCATAAGAGTTTTATTTGTAATAACTTGAAACTAGAATCAGGCCAGATGTCCTTGAGTAGGTGGATGGAAAAAAACAAACTGTGGTGGATGCACACCATGGAATAGCACACTGCAATGAACAGAAAGGGACTGTTAATACACAGAAACCTGGATGGATTTTTAGAGAATAATGCTGAATGAAAAATGGCCAAATCCAAAAGGTTACATTCCATTTATACACCATTCTTGAAGTGACAAAATTATACAAATAAAGAACACATTAATGGTTTCCCAGTGCTGAGGAAAGAGTGGTGGAGAGTAGGTAGGAGAAAAGTGGATATGAATATAAATGGTCAACTTGAAGTATTTTTGTGGTGGTAAAAGTATTTTGCATCTTGTCTGTACCAATGTCAACATCCTGGATGTTTAATTTCATTATTGTTTTGCAAGATACCTTCCATCAGGGGAAACTAGACATTATAAAGAGCATAGGGAGACACTCTATATTATTTCTTACACCTGTGTGGATCTGCAATTATCTTACAATAAAATATTTAACACATTCAAAGAAAATCACAAACAATATAGATAAAAGATTGCTGACTATTTTGAAGTGACTTTAGAATTTTGTATATATATTTTAAGATAAATTATTTGAAAATTCCTATTTTAGTGTAGATTTCCATGAATCATCTTTTTATTTTTAAAAATTTTTTCTTTCGCATTTTTTTCTTCTGGTCTATTATCAGTGATTTCATGTTTCAAGCAATCAAGTGTCCATAGTTTGAGTGTAGATTTGGTTTTGGAAACAATTTTAAATAATTAAATCTCACGTCTAGTGAATAAAGCAAGCATTCAACCTAGGGTAACAACTCTTTTGGCTAAGAACAAGATGCAATTATAAAGTAATCTGCTTTTATTTGTGATATCCAAATTGTCCCTGGAGCAAATTTCGAAGAAGGTGTTATACTTTTAGGTGTGGTAACATAAGGATATGTGGAATTTTATTCCTTCTGGAATTTGATTCATACAATATTTAGTAAAGTAATTTATCTCCTTATCTATTGAATATCAGCAAGGAAATAAATCATGAACCAATGATTTAACAGTTTCTGCACACTTGTTACACAGTTCTGCATGCTTTTTTGTTCAGTTACTAGCAAGATGCTGCACTGGCACAGCCTCACTGAAGATAAATTCCAAAGGAACAACTGAGAGAAAACAGCAAATTGGAAAAAACCTTAGAACCCACTGAATGATTTTGAAAAATCATTATTATAAATTAGTGGGTGTGAAGCCATTGAGGTGGGGATTTGCTTTTGCTGGAAGCAGGTCTATTATATCTGAAGGATAATTAAGTTGGAAAGGAACTTTAAGAGATCTTTTCTTTACCCACTGGCATTGGCTTAGGGGTAATTAGTCGCAATTTAGGGATCCTCAGGAACAAAACCTTGCAAGCAAGAAGTCCTACTCTGAGAAGGAAGCATAGAGAAAAGTAAAAATTGTAGGGACTTATTAATACAGCTTCCTTTCCAGTACTTCGTTTTTCCAAATCTTTGAGCTTCGTATATAATATAAGGATGTTCTCTCTAAATGTCACTTCTTCTTTGAGGGCTGAATACTCATATCTGGCAATCAAAAATAGATGCAAGAGTGGCTAGTCTCATTATTTGCACTGAAATAACTCAGTTGTAAATATTTTTCTCTAAAAATTTTGGGTCTCTAAGGTATTAGTTCCCACAAAAAGGTTATTTTCACTAGATGACAAAAATATTGTTCCTTAAAACTAAAATTAGGGGTTCCTCTTGCCATTTAATAAACAGGTATACAAGAAAGCTACTACATTGTCTAGATTAACTGACCCCAGTTCATACACAATTGAGGGAAGAAAATTAAATCTGACACCTAATTCTGCCAGTGATTCTTATCCTTCAGCAAAGAAAGTTTGTTAAGAATCTTGACCAGCTGAGATGTCAAGTGAGGGAGTAGAAAATGTAGAATGGAGAATGAATATGAAAGTGACAAATAAAAACTATGGCCTTGAGACCAGTTATGGAAACAAGGGTTGTAGTAGCTGAAGGATCTTTTTTACTTAGTACATTATGTACATTTTTAATATATTAGGCATTTTATTATTTTCCTTTTCCTTATTAACTGAAATTGTAACAGCTGTCCATGGTTAGCTTTTGTCTTCATGCTGCAGACTATTCAGATGTCTCGTGACTCTGTTAGTGGGGCAATTAACATTTCTAGAGATGAATTCATGGACTCAGTGCAATTTTGGAAGAGTACATCTTTGTATGAAGTCTAGTGGCTTTCTGTTATTAAAACATAAAATATGGTTTTTATTGTTATGGGTAGGCATAGCTGTAAGGATGTTATGTGTTCAAGAGTTTAGAGTGTGCTGGAAAGCATTAGGTTCCTCTCATTTCCACGCTTGCTCTCAGTACTTTCCTAAATCTTGCCGTGTCAGAGGCCCTGTAAACTACATTTCTCAGTTGCCCTTGGCAGCTGGTTTACTGATCCATTCTGTCAATGATCCAATGATTGGCCAGAAAAGAACTCTGCTTTTCTATGATTCCTACTTTCAGTCTGCCAGTGTTGCTGTAGCAAGGACATAGCAGTGATCTTATTATCAGCAATAGCAGTAGTGGTGATAGAAACCACGGTGGCAATAGTGATAGTGACAGCACCCTGGTGACAGGGATGGTGGTAATCGAGAAAGCAGCAGCAGCCAATGAATGTGGGCTTCTGGATTCTTTCTTAGTTACCCAAGTCTCCAGGAGAGCTAACTTAGTGTTTAGTGACCTAGGGCTCTGGGTAGCACCATCCTTTTGCCCTTTCAGGAAATGTAAAATCTTCTGCAATAATTAATTTGTATTTAACTTTACCTAGTTCCTTTCTGTGTCCAATCATTTCAAACTTGGTAAAACAAACAAAAAAAAATACACATAACATACAACTTAAGCGGTTTCATTTTTTTTTTTTTTTTCTGTTTGTATGCTGTCTTAACTGACATAGCAAAGAGATAAATTCTTGTGGATGTGTAGTGGAGGATAGACACAAGAATGCTCGTTGCAGCACTGTTAACATTACCAAAGACCTGTAGATCGTTCAAATGCCCGTTATCAGCGGTGTGATAAAAATACAGTCAGTATATCTATTAAATAAGTAAATATATTTACATGCAGCAATAATGATGAATAACAGCAATATAGTTTTAATACCTTTAATAAATATTATTCATATATACTAAAATTCATTGTTTTAAAATATACATTTCAGTATTTTAAAATATATTCACAAAGATGTACTATATACTCATTAACCCTATTTTAGAATATTGACGTCACCCCTCAAATAAATCCTATATCCTTTAGTAATTACTCTTGATTCCATCCCAACTCCAGCCTGAGACAACAACTAACCTACTTTCAGCTTCTATAGATTTGCCTATTTTGGACATTTTATATGAATCACATCATGCAACATATGTTTTTTCGTGACTGGCTTCTTTCTCTTAGCATAATATTTTCAATGTTTATCCATATTGCAGCATGTATCAGCCTATTATTCCTTTTTATTGCCATGTAATGTTCTGTTGCATGGATATGTCGCATTTTGTTTATTTGTTCATCTGTCCAATGGATGATTGGGTTGTTTCCACTTTTTTGTCTATAGTGAATAATGCTGGTATGAACGTTCATGTGTTTGTTTTATTGTAGATGTAATCTTTATCTGGGATGTAAAATTACTTGTGAAATAGCTGAGTCATCTGATATCTCTACATTTAACATTTTGAGGAATTGACAACCTTTTCTCCTCAGTGGTTGCACCTCTCACAATTATCCAGCAATGTAAAGATTTTCAGTTTCTTTATATCTTACCAAGCCTTGTCTGTCTTTTTAATTTTGGCCATCCTCTTGCGTGTGAATTGGGATCTCATTATGATTTTGATTTGCATAATACTAATAGCCAATGATGTAAACCATCTTTTCATGGGTTCATTGGTCATTGTTACACCATCTTTGAAAAATGTTTGTTCAAGACTTTTGCTGATTATAAAATTGTCATTTTGCTTTTAATTGTTGAATTCTGAGAGTTCTTTAAAAAATCTAGATACAAGTCCCTTATCAGATAGCAGATATATTGTTTGCAGATATTTTTCCCATCATGTGGTTGGTCTTTTCACCTTCTTAATGATATCATTTGAAGCATAAAAAATGTTTAATATTGATGAAGTCCAATCAATTTATTTTGTGTGCGTGTGGTTTGTTCCACTAATGTGGAACATCTAAAATATCAGAGAGTTACTTCTATGTTTTTTTCTGATAGTTCTATAGTGATATCTCTTACACTTACATCTGTGATTCATATTACATTAATTTTAGTGTATAGTGTGGAGGTTGAATTTCATTCATTTGCCTGTGCATGTGTAGTTGTCCTAGCACCATTTGTTGAAAAACTATTTTTCCCCATTTGATTGTCTTGGTATCCTTGTTGAAAAGCAATTGACAATAAATGTAAGAGATTACTTCTAGGCTGTTAATTCTATACACACTTAATATACACATATAGACATATCTATTATTGATTCTACATACACTTTATATATGTATATGTATTTATCTCAAATTATTAATTTCCTTGTGATTTCTTCTTTGACACTTTATTCAGGGGTGGGTTATTTAGTATCAATATGTTTATGAATTTGCCAAGGTTTCTTTTACAATTAATTTCTAATTTAGTCTAAAAAACTGTTTTTACAATATTATGTTTTAAAATGCTTTAAAATTTGTTGAGGTTTGTTTTGTGGCTTAAAATGTAGTATATATTGGAAAACATTCCCTTTGCAATTCAAAAGTATGTATTTTGCTGTTGTTGAGTGGGTTCTTCTATAGATGTCTTTTAGTGGGAGGATATATACAGTGATTTTTATAAGTCTCCTACTTTAAAAAAATATTTTATTAGATTGTTCTATCCATTCTTAAATGAAGGGATATTGAAGTCTTCCACTGTCATTTTCATACCCTGCATTTATCACTTCAATGATGTCAGTTTTGTATTTTAATTTCAGACTTTTTAATCCTCAAAGTTGGCATATATGTGTCTAATTAGTATGCCGCCTTTATGGGCTCTCCGAGGCACTGTTTATTTTTCAGCATTCCTTCTGTTACTGAGATTGGACAACCTTGATTATTTATCTTTACATTGCTTGATTTTTTTTCTACTAGCTTAAATCTGTTACAGAGAACCTCAAATTTTTAAATTTCAATTATTATAATTTTTAACTTCAGAATTATTAGTTTTTATAATTTTCTTTTTATTGATAGTCTCTACTTAATGAGAAATCATTCTCAATCTTTTCTTCAATTCTTCAGATGTATTTTTCCTTAATTCTTTAAACATATTAATAATAACTGGTTTAAAAGCTTTGTCTAGCATGTTTAAAATCTAGACTTCCTCAGGAACAGTTTCAATTGATTTTCATCTGTGCATGAATACTATTTTTAGTTTCTGTGTTTGTCTTTTAATTTCTTTTTGAAAACTGGACTTTTAAAATGTATATATTGATAACAGTATGTTCTTCTTTCTTAAACTTTGTGGTTGTTGATATTGTTTTGCTGGTTTTTTTTTAGGGACTTTTAAAGATTAATTTTTTAAAGTTGTTGGTTTTTTGTCTTTTGCAACCACTGAAGTCTCATTGCTTAGCTTAGTGGTCAGCTAAGGGTTGCACAGAGATTTTCGTCTATAACTTGAACGTCTTCTGCTGAGAAACTCACTCTGTGTGTGTGTGTGTGTGTGTGTGTGTGTGTGTGTGTGTGTGTGTGTATTTATATACTGGGACTTTCATTCAATTGTATGACAGTTTACAACTCTGCCTTAAGCTTCATTTAGTGTTTTTGCAGAGCCTCAAAATTAGCCAGAGATGAAAGCCTAGGGCCTTCTCAGGATTCTTCTGTGTATGTACACAGCTCTGCTCCTATACAGAACTTCATATAATCTCAGGAAAATGTTGGACTTCTAAAGTATTCTTATTCCTCATATTTATTTTCAAGTTTTCATGCCACCCTCCTATTTACTTCAATTGGTATTGCCACTTCTGGCATCTACAATGGTAAACAATTGCTGCTGATTGGTTTTGGCAAATGCCCTGAGTGATCTCTAAATCAAATCAAATGAACACAAGCTCTGTAAATGAGGTTTTTCTAGGGAACACTCATTTCAAGTGTAATAGTGAAAATTCCTTATGGGCAGGGTTTTGGAAAGCACCAAACACATTCTCCCTACTGCATCTACTAGACTACTGTTTTCCACAGCTACCATGGTTGTACGATCACTGTTTTCAAGACAACCAAATTTGTGGGGTAAGGGTACTGTTCAATTCCAGTGCTAATTTAAATGCCATGGACCTCACCCCTTTTTACCAAGATTCAGGTTGTTTTCTTGAAAAAAAAACAAAAAACTAAATAATACTTGTGGACTGTTCTAAACTTTTTGTTAATTTCCAGAGTTCTGAAAATATTAATTCTGAAAAATTTGCTAGTGTTTCCATTTCTTTATGGAGGCATAGATTTTTAGAGGCCCTGGCTTCATCAATATGAGGTGCATATCAAATGGAATATGTATGTAAGTTGTCAAAGTTGTCTTAAAAGACAATATAAAACACAATGTTCTTTTTAAATTAAAAACAATTAAGATTTCAAAAAACATTGGAGCGTACACTATATACAAAAGAATGTAAAAAACAATACAAATAGAATTTGGAATAATGGTAATCTTGGGCAGGAAAGATATAGAAATGAAATGATGATCATGCATGAATGAGAGTGGAACATTAAAAAATTATGATAAAGCTCCCTGAGTTCCAGGTGAGAAATAAAGGGAGGAATAAGTACTGTATTAGCTTATGACCATTTCAAAATTATCATTAAATAATAATAGCTAAATGCTAAACTTTAGCTTTCTTAGATTTACCCTGTTCCTGAGTATTACCCAAACACTCAGGAACAGGGAACTATGGGCACACCTTTGATAAACAGCCTAAAATAGTCAGCATCACACTTTATCAACTACTTTTTAGTGTGTGTTGAATTTGGGGTCATAAATTAAAGTGAAAGGGCATATGTGTTTCCTGGTTTCTGCATTTAGCTCTGCAGTGGAAATTAAGAAACAATCTGTTAAGATTTTAAAGATAATTTATCTTCTTCTATTTTTATAAATCAATTTTATTATTTAAATGTTGCTACTCTATGTAACAGATTTTTATGATTACCTCTTCTGGGTTACATGAACTACTTAGGCAATTGTAATGTTGGAAAGGTAGCCAACTAAGAAATAAAAACGTAATGCTTGTTTATTGACTCTAAAAATCTGATTCCAAGTATGCCTAATCTTCAGTAGGACTACATTAAAAATACTGCGTTAAAACTTCTCAGTTTGCTAAAGCAAGCTATTTGACTTTATATTTTGAAGCATCATCATCATCATCTATTCAAAACATGCTGTGTTGTAAGTACAGCTTTGCAGCAGACATTTATGTTTGAGTTTGCTAAATCTAACCACTTACAGGGCTTCACTTATTGATTCGGCCTGGGAATTTACTGCAACATAGTAGTTTCGGAAAGATTAAGTTTAGCAGAAAACACTTAAGTCTTTAAACTCTACTTCCTGAGATTTCTTTATTTTCATATTTTCACTGTGACTTAATTTCTCCTTAACTTGTTGACATTGGGCTGCCTGATTTCTCCTTATTGATCTGATACGGAGATAAAAGCCGATAGAGAGCACTCAGTGGAGGCAAAAAATAAATAAAATGGAAAAAATAAAAAGTATATGTTTTTTTCAGATTTGAAGACTTGAATAAAAGCATATGAAAGGAAAAATAAATTTCTATAAATCTTCTCAGGTTGGTGATCTAAGAAATCAGTAGAAATTTACACTCTTTCACTAGTATGATAAGTGTTTATACCAAAATTTATTGTGAATATTGTCCAACAAGAATAACAGAAAGAAAGCACTAAAGGACTAAAGGAATTGAAAAATATTACAAGACCCATGTGTTGATATATTTTTTAAATTTTCCACCTCATTAACAACTTAGATGGAGATATGCTGAATATGCAGAAGTTGTACTCCTTTATTATTAAATACTTCAAGCTACACTTTTTTATATGGGCCTCAGGGCATGTGTGTATTTGTGTGTGTGTGTGTGTGTGTGTGTGTGTGTGTGTGTTTTAGAATAAAATACTATATTTCATGATATACTAGAAAATGCCTTCTTTTAAATTCGTGTGGTATGTTGAAAATAAAGAAAAAAGGACCCAGGTTGTATGAGGAAAGATTTGCTTCCATTCCTAGCTTTCACACGGAATATTCGGGATCATGGAAAAATCATTTAGATTTTATAATTTTTAGAATCATTCAAAAGTAATTATTAGAAAATATTGTTTCCCAGGTCATTGTTATTTTCTCTATTTTCTTCTCAGTGCCTTATCTTACCACAATTTTTCAAAGTCTTGTGTTGTTTTGTAATAATCTATTTGCTTTCTGCCTGAGTAGAATGTGAATTCCTAAAGAACAAACTCTCCAACTTATTTATCTTTCTGTCACATATATTAATAGATTTTATGGTCGTTTTCAGCTTTATACCTACATGACAGTGTATTTTATTATTTTTCTTATTTAAATACACAATTTATACTTTTATAAGTATTTAGCAAGTTAATTTATATATTAACATGACAGAATAAGACCATATGCCTCTTAAATTATAATGTGCTATCTAAATAAGTTTTGCTCAATTTGTATATGTATGCAAAGTTACCTTCTTTTTAATAAATGTATTCTTGTACACGTGCCTTTTTGTTGCTTTTCCCTTTAAAACATAAGTCAATTATGCATGCTTATAATACTTTATTCAGCAAATAATAAATCACTTAATATTTAGTCAAGAGCTTAAAGTTACATGAGAACTGTGTGTATCTACTTATATTTTAATTACAAAATATGAAATATATAGCAATTGACCATTTACAAAATACTACATTAAAAATTCTGACTTTTCTAATGGAAGCTATTTGACTTTCTATTTTGGAGTCATAATCACTTTTTTTTCTGTCTCATCAGTACTTCTTAAAAAACTAATGTGTTTATTTTGTCTACATTTCTGCATATATCCGTTTCTCGGGGCTTTTACTTTGGGGATTTTTCAAAATAAAGCAATTGGAAACTTGGAATGGTGGAAGGGTAGACGAAAGGTGAGAAATGAGAAATTATCTAATGGGTACAATATACGCTATTTGGGTGATGGTTACAATAAAAACTCACTACTACACAGCATATCCATGCTATAAAACTGCACTTATAACCCTAAAATCTATTTTTAAAATAAACAATTAAAACCACTGATTGTTCTGTCTGCCAATGTCAGCTACATGCATACTATGTGTAATATTCAAATCAGGGTATGTAAACTATCATCTCAAACAATCATTTTTTTCATGTTGGGAACATTTAGAATCATGTCTTCTAGCTATTTTGAAATACAGAATAAAAAAGCTGACAGAGGTTAGGAAGGGTGGCAGGTGGTGAAGAAAAGTTGGTTGATGAGTGAAAACATACAGTTATATAGAAGGAATATGTTTTAAGTGTTCAATAACACAGGACAGTGACTATAGTTAATAATTTAATGTTAAGCATTTTTTTAGACATCAGGAATACAATGGTAGAACAAAATTCCTACATCATGGGTTTAATCTCCACTACTAAACTGTCTAAGCACATTGCCCCTTCTGATCATTATTATTTGTTTTTTTCCTTAACTGAAATGCTCTTCTCTACTGTTTTATATCCTTAATTTAGCAGCTTAGATGTCATTTCCAAATATCTGACTCAGAAAAATATATCTCACTATGCTTCCTAAAAAGCAATCCCCTCCCACTAGAGTTACTCTTTATTGCATCATCTCTGAGTTCACTTCATAGCACTTCTTACATTTTTCATGTTTACCCAGAAATAAATGGTTTATTTTTCTTGAACTGGGGCCTTCAACTTGCTCTATCAAATTTCACTTTCTATCCCTAATTGATGTCCTAGGAACTCTCTCATATTTTCAATTACTTTCAGCTATTGTAGTGTTCAGTTAAGCTTAACATCAAAACTTCCTTCTCTTGCTTTTACTAAGTGTATCTCCTGTTCTTAGCACTGTGCTTGGCAAATAATAAAGGGTTAACAAATATGTCTTGCACAAGTGAGTGAGTGAATACATAGATGAGTAGATAATTGGATGAATAAATGAATGTCTGAGTGAATACTTAAGGGTAAGATTCAGTAAGATCATAAAATAAATTGTTTTCAACTCATAAGTTGTAGGGACCAGGCAAAGGAAATGTGTCAGAATTGCTTCTTTTAAGCTGAGTCCTGAAAAATGAGAAGAAGTTCACCATGTTGACCTGGAGCAGAAAGCATTCCAGTCAGAGAAAGCAGAGTAGGTAAAGGTCTAGAAATGTGAAAGAATATAGCACATGAAGAAGACTGAGAAAAGCAGACTAAATGGAAAGGAGAAAGTCTAGTTAGCCCTAACAGCAGATGAATATAGAGAAAGAGAGCTGTTCAGAGCCAGCCTCATTAGTAATATCAAATTTTGGTGGTGGTAATTACAACTTAGTCATCATTAACCAAGCATGTGCTGTCTTTTCACATTACTGGAGCCCCCACTGTTCCTCTGAAAAATTCCATTTCAAGGTCAAAATCAAAGCTTTTTTGTTACTACCTCTGAAGTCTTTCTTTACCTTAACATGTGAAGCTGATTACAATCTCTTCTATGCTACTTCAGTACAGAATGCATGTATGACTGAAACCCAGTGCATCACTTAGCAGCCAGATTGAAGTCTTCCTGTAATGTCTGCTTTATTTGTGCTCCCCTAGTACTTAGCACAGTTTTAGTAGTTGACACTTAACAAATGCTAAAGAAGTTTCTTTCCCAATTTTCCTGATGTTACCTTCCAACTTGGACAGCTTATGCAGTACTACCTAATGTAATAAACGATCCATCAAAAGCAAACTTAAATACTGTCACCAGACAGCAACAATTGGAGATTCTTTAAACTTGCATTAAAAAAGAGGTAGTATTAGTGATTAAAAATATCAAAGAAACATCCCCTGTAATTACTGTTAAGTAGTATTTTTTAATGTAGGTCAGACAAAAGGGAAATGGAGATAAATAAGATACAAACATTTCTTCCTTATGTTAGGTTTTATAGTAATGCTTTAATTCTTGCTGATTCTTACTTATATTTGAACCTTAGATATTTAAAGGGTTTTCCTGACGGAGAGATTTTCACAAACCAAACCATCATGCTAAACAGTTGCATATGGTTGCATAACTTTGGGCTATTTAACCTGACATCTTTTCAACTTACTTGGGTTAAAGCCTTGCTTTATTGTTGCTTCTGACTTCTTTTCTCTTGCTTCAGAGAGTACAGATTAATCCAGTTCTGTCCAGACTGATTAAAGTTGTTAAGTTACCCACAGAGGGCTTTGTGAAATAAATCTGGTAATGTAATTCTCAATAGACTGTAAAAATATGTCATTAGTTAATTATCAAGATACTTCTGAATGTTATTAAATTACCACATTTGTCTTCTGATTATTATTCTGGAGTCATGTAAAATTATAAAATGTGGGCTGGGCATGGTTGCTCATGCCTGTAATACCAGCACTTTGGGAGGCCAAGGTGGGCAGATCACCTGAGGTCAGGAGTTTGAGACTAGCCTGACCAATATGGAGAAATTCTGTCTATACTCAAAATACAAAATTAGCTGAGGGTGGTGGTGCATGCCTGTAATCCCAGCTACTTGGGAGGATGAGGTGGGAGAATCACTTGAACCAAGGAGACGGAGGTAGTAGTGAGCTGAGATGATGCCACTGCACTCCAGCCTGGGCATCAAGAGCAAAACTCCGTCTCAAAAAAAAAAAAAAATAGTGTGAAGAATACCCTGTTAAATACCAAATATCCAATGTGAGTGATTCTTTTCAACCACAATTCAAGTTTATACTCCCCTAATTTTAAAAAGTTTATCATTGACATTTATCGTTATTATTCTTAACTTGCTGGACAAGTGTCTAACTTGATATCAAAGTAGAATATTTGTTTGAATTATTAGAATCTACTATGGGTATATTACCATTTAGTTCACCTGACCACAGCACCATTTGTAAACTACTACATGGAGATTGGACAGCTCATTCACTCAGCACTAATGCACAGTGATAGGCAGTTGTGTTCACCTTACCAGTCAATTTGACTGTGCCTGCATTCACGAAGCAAATGAATAATTAATTCATCAACAGACAAATGCTTGGTTTCTTTGATCAACATCATGTGCTTTCTTTGTTGTATGCCTTTTTCATCTATAAAATAGGACTAGAAACTATTTCAAGGGTTGTTTCCAGGACAAAATGAGCTCTTTTGCATTTAGATTATATTTAATGCATATTGGCATAATATCATAAGACCTTACAGGTAACCCCTTGGTGGGATTCATCAGATGGGCTTTATCCCAGACGTCAGCTAGAGCAGTGTGTTCCAATAAAATTGAGACACAAAGCTTCTATAGTAATTGCCAATATGATGGTCTTTAGTCTCCAGTGTGCTTTTATGCTTGGGTTCATGCTTCAAGATAGGATGGCATCCTTTAAAATCATGGACGTTAATGAAGTATTTTCTATTTATTGTTTGCTGACTAAAAGAATAAGTACTTTTCTTGTCTGGTGGCCTTTATGAAGCTAATCTTTCTGATACTAACCATTCAGTTAAAGTAATGCTTCCAATAATTTCTGCTTTTAATGTGTTTATTTCTTAAGGAGAAAAAAAAAGAATCTATTAAATGCATTTTTCTACAAGTAGTCATTAGTGAATTGCTTTTAGAGGGACCTCTGCACTCAGCAGCTCATAATGCTCCTGAAATGATTCACAATTCAACATTGCAGCAACCCCAAATATTAGTACTTCTCTTTTCTTGGCTTGAATATTATGATCTCAGACAAGCCATTCGAGAAAAAAAGAGATATTATGAAGACGAAAAGCAAAAGTAATAATAACCGTCTGTGCTGTCCAGTGATTTTCAATTAACAATTAAAGAACACGTTAAAATACATTTATCAGAAATTATTTATTTGCTCTCTATTCCTGTAAGTTTGTTACACAGTTCATTGCTCAAATTTGGCAGAAGGCTAAATGATTACTCAAACATTGTTTTAGATGACTTTAGTATTCTTCTGAATGGCAAGTCAAAAGCAAAGTAACAGTAATAATTGTTTAACACTTCTTGAATGAAAAGGTATTTTAATGGGTTCATTAGGAATAGTGTAGAATGATTTGAGAATCATTTTCTACTGCTGTTATTTTTAGCAGTAGAAAATCTTAATGGAGAAAAAAGAAAAAAACAACTAAACAAATAATTAGGCACCAAACTTAGAAGTTTGTTGAAAAAGCATATATTTTTTTTAAGTATTAACAAATCTAAGCTGTATGTTATTCTTTCTTACGGATAGTTTTATAAACTCAGAGTATGCCTAAGTGTAAGTTATGAGAAAAGAAAACTTTTTAATCAGATAGCAGAAGTTTAAGAAGAGCTTATATCAACTGATCTAAACAATATGAAAGTATCTTTTCAAAATGAGAACCGTATAATAAGATTGAACTAAAAGATTGACTAAATGAATTTCACATTTATATGAATTGTGGAAGGGAATAACGTTTTAACGTTTTACTCCAACAAAGTAATAATACAGTTTTAAAATAATTGTCTTTTAGTACTAATCTTGGAAGAGTGAATTTACAGTGTTCCAATGAATTAATAAACCGGCTATTACCAATAAATTATTGTTTATGAAAATAACATATTTATAACTGTAAACTATTTTCCAAGTAATATTTTATATATAGAGAATATATTTTTAAATATATTTTAATATATTGAAAAACTGTGATGAAGTAATGAAAATATGACTTTTGGAAAACTATATGCAGTTTTATATATATATATATATATATATATATATATATATATATATATATATTCTCCATTGAAAGAACAGGTTGTACTTATAGGCAAAAAAGCATGAGAATGTATATGTAGATGACTTAGGTATTTAAGCACTTAGCAATGTCCAAAAATATTTGCTTGTATGATTGAAATATTTAGGTAGACAGATATAAATATTGATATAGATAACTATACCCCTGTATATCCAAGTTTATGTCTTCAAGATGTTGAAAATCTAATTTTGGATAATTTATGCAAAAGAAAATATAGAGCAAAAGCATAAGATATATTAAAATTCTATCCTGTGTTGCTATATCTGTAATTGTTATAAACCTTTAGAAAAGGAGGATATCAATATTTTCTAGATAATCAGACCATAAAAGCAGAATGAAAGCTTAGAAATGATTCTATTACTCAATATCATCAGAAGGAAAAAAAAAAAAAAACTAAGACTTAGAATATGACTTGCTAAGTTGCGAAACTGGCGTCAGAAACCAAGCTTGTACCGTGGAGCTCAGTGTTTTTGGATGACCGTGCATTTTGGTATTTGGGCAACATGCTTCTTTATTTCTTGCTGTCCCACTGATTGCATGCATTATGTATCCATGCTTCTTAATCACTAAAATGCTCCATATTTTTCTAAACACCCCTTGGGGAATGTACCAACTTTGAATAAAAACTCTTAGTAATGAGTTCATTTAGTCACAGGAAATTGAGATTTGTGATTAAAAACTTTAAGATATGTACTAAACCCTTCACTATCAGGAAAGTTATGATGATTTGAATTGTCTACTACGATTGCAGCAGAATACTTACAATAAAAATTTCAAATGGAACATTTTTGTCAACTAAGCTCCAGACAGCACTGGCAGATAGATTAAGTCTGTTGCAGTGGAGGAAATTTTAATTTATTTTTTATTTTTTTGAGACAGTCTTGCTCTGTTGCCAGGCTGGAGTGCAGTGGCTCTATCTTGGCTCACTGCAACCTCCGCCTCCTGGGTTCAAATGATCCTCCTGACTCAGCCTCCCAGGTAGCTGGGACTACAGGCATGTGCCACCACGCCCAGCTAATTTTTGTATTTTTAGTAGAGTTGGGATTTCACCATGTTGACCAGGATGGTGTCAATCTCTTGACCTTGTGTTCCTAAGGTGCTAGGATTACAGGCATGAGCCACCACACCCTGCCAATTTTATGATTCAAATCTGTCATTTGCCTTTACTGTTATCCTCAAGTAGTTTTTCTTTCTCCATATATTGAGATAGTTTAGTAGTAAATGTATTTATCTTGATTACAGCCCATTAACTTCTTCCAGCATCTTATCATGAATAAGCGCTAAATAAGTACTCGTGGAACTCAATTAAATATAGGTTCATTAACATGTTGCAGCAGAAAAGGTTGTATACTGGAACTCAGGGACATCTCGCCAAACGAAGGAAAAGACATTTATTATAGGATTTGTGATAAGGGTAGAACCTGGGGAGAATTTAAATGCAGCAGCATTTATTAAGCGTAAATATATATTTTCTCAGAGACTTTTAAACTACAAATTCTCACTCAACTTGAAGTAGGAGTAAATTTCAAGGATAAAACTGGATTGAAAGTAAAATGTAAATGTATTTAAACAGAGGTTGCAAACTTAAACTTTCTACACTATCCAGATGGGTAAAATAAAGGAACAAACGTGACTGGTGAGGAAGTCCAAGTCTTGGACTTGACAACACAAGCCTTCTCTTCTCACCTCCAGCAGCCTCAGTGTGACCATGTCGTACCTTCCAATTTTTCAAGATAAATTTAAAAAACCTTAAGTTTATTTAAAGTTTGAAACACAGTTTCAACAGATTTTTGTGGATCAAAACCAGAATGTGAAATAAGGATATGAAGTCACATCTAAACATATATTTTTCCTTGAAAATCAAAAGTATTGCTCCTCCCTGGCCATGGCGTTCACATTCGCGGCCTTCTGCTACATGCTGGCGCTGTTGCTCACCGCCACGCTCATCTTCTTCGCCATTTGGCACATTATAGCATTTGATGAGCTGAAGACTGATTACAAGAATCCTATAGACCAGTGTAATACCCTGAATCCCCTTGTACTCCCAGAGTACCTCATCCATGCTTTCTTCTGTGTCATGTTTCTTTGTGCAGCAGAGTGGCTTACACTGGGTCTCAATATGCCCCTCTTGGCATATCATATTTGGAGGTATATGAGTAGACCAGTGTTGAGTGGACCAGGACTCTATGATCCTACAACCATCATGAATGCAGATATTCTAGCATATTGTCAGAAGGAAGGATGGTGTAAATTGGCTTTTTATCTTCTAGCATTTTTTTACTACCTACACGGCATGATCTATGTTTTGGTGAGCTCTTAGAACAACACACAGAAGAATTGGTCCAGTTAAGTGCATGCAAAAAGCCACCACATGAAGGGATTCTATCCAACAAGATCCTGTTTCCAAGAGTAGCCTGTGGAATCTGATCAGTTACTTTAAAAATGACTCCTTATTTTTTAAATGTTTCCACATTTTTTTTCTTGTGGAAAGACTGTTTTTATATGTTATACTCGGATAAAGAATTTAAATGGAATTACATATAAATTAATATAAAATGATTACCTCTGGTATTGACAGGTTTGAACTTGCACTTCTTAAGGAACAGCCATAATCCTCTGAATGATGCATTGATTACTGACTGTCTTAGTACATTGGAAGTTTTTGTTTATAGGAACTTGTAGGGCTCATTTTGGTTTCATTGAAACAGTGTCTAATTATAAATTAGTTGTAGATATCAGGTGCTTCTGATGAACTGAAAATGTATATCTGTCTAGTGGGAAACTTCTTGGGTTTTCTCATCTGTCATGTAGATGATTATATATGGATACATTTACAAAAATAAAAAGCAGGATTTTTCCCTTTGACTTGATACTATCCCTGTATATTGCATGAATGAGAGATTTCCCATATTTCCATCAGAGTAATAAATATACTTGCTTTAATTCTTAAGCATAAGTAAACATGATATAAAATATATATGCTGAATTACTTGTGAAGAGTGCATTTAAAGCTATTTTAAATGTGTTTTTATTTGTAAGACATTACTTATTAAGAAATTGGTTATTATGCTTACTGTTCTAATCTGGTGGTAAAGGTATTCTTAAGAATTTGTAGGTACTTTAGATTTTCAAAACTGAATGAGAGAGAAAATTGTATAACCATCCTGCTGTTCCTTTAGTGCAATACAGTAAAACTCTGAAATTAAGACTCAAAAAAAAAAAAAAATCAAAAGTATCAAGCTATACTTGTTGGCTTAAAATTTCAAAACTTGTTTTTAATTATTTTTTTTTTCATATTAATGTTCAAAACAATATTACACTTATGTATCTCAGTAAACTAAATTTCCATTTTAATCTTATTTTACAAGAAGTTGAAATGTCCCTGTTAAAGTTCTATATTAAGCTTTAGCAGAAAAATATACTTATCAGAAATACAATTATGAAAATCTGCTAAATCTCATAGCAGATAGAAAAATGCTGTGAATCCCTTAATTCTTCAATTGTGATGACAGCAGGAGATAATACCATGGCTCTCATATGTTAGTTGGGTTTTGTAATGTTTTAAAACATTCATTTATTTATAGAAGTATAACCCATTAAAAATCTGCACATAAGAGAAAGGATTATGTTAGAAAGTGCCAAAAGCAATTGTGCCAAAATAAACTTTATAATTATTCAGTCTACTAGTAAAGCGGCTTCCTAACTCCCAGAGTTTATGTGGAATTTTAAAAATTTGTCTTTTACTTGATGTACTGAATATCACAAATATTATGTATATAAGAGTAAAAAAGGGAACTAATTTATAATTACAGGTAGCTGCTCGTGATAGAAAATGACGATTGCTGAAATGAATTGAGTAGGAAGCATTGGATTATTAATACAGAATGGTATAACCTATACCTGTTTCAAAAGCATGAAATTACTGCTTAAATAATAAATTTTAGTGTCTTCAAAAACATGATAACCACATAGTCATAATTTGGAATATTAAAACTTATTTACTGGATGAAAATTGTTTCTCCACAATCAGATATTATTAGGAAGGAAGGAATTCCTAGAAAGCTATTAAAAATCATTTTAAATTTAACTATATTTTTTATTTCCTACCAATGTCTATTTTGCAAAGAAAGACAAACACTAAATTTTCACTAGAATATTGGATGAGATTGCTTTAAAAAAAAAAAAAAACTTTTATTTAACCCTCAAAGTATTTTCCTTCCAAATTTTTATGTAAGCTAAAGCATTTAAGGGCACAGGCATAGAGGATGGTTAATTGTTGTCAATATAATGAATGAAAGTTCAAATACGTCACTTCTGTAACTAGAGGAAAACATAATTAAAACATTTCATATTTCAAGTTAGATTGAGAACTTAAATCCAAGATAACAGAATTATTATTACTGGAAGCAACATTAACACTCAACTCATTCTTGTGTTTTCATTGAGTTAATTTAAGTTCCTGAAAATGTTCCTTTTGAAATCATGTGTGAGCTCTGAATTGCCAACTCCAATGACCTTTTCTGACTTTCCTCTGCTTGATCTTTCAGCTGAACCTGACCTTCTTGACATTCTCACATTTGACTTGTGCTAACTGCTTTTTCTGAGTTTCCTTTCTTAATCTTCCTTTTTCATTCTTCTCTTTCTTTATCAGGGACTTGTATGCTAGTATTTCCCCAAATTTCCACTTTTAACCCTCCGCCTTTTATAGCCACATCATATTTTGATTAATGATAGATATTTGAATTGCTTTGTTTGTAACCAATACCCATTTATAACAACAACAAAAAGCAAAGTCTCCGCTTTTTTTTTTTTTTTTTAACAATTTTATCCTCTTGAAATATATGACAGTTCATTGACCTTGACTGCATTCAGTCTGTTTTCACCTTAATCCAATATGTCTGTGAATATCCCTTTAATGCTTACCTGTCTTCTAAAATAGATATAATTATTTCATCCCATTATTCCTAGCACTTTCAAAATGCTCACTTTTTGAAGACCAGTACTTCCTGCTTCCCTTTCCAAGCCTTATCGTACTGAATTATTTTCCAGTCCCCAGTTATCTTTTGTGTATGACATCCTTGTAAAACTTCTTCCTTGATCTTGCCCTGGAATTCTATTTTCTTCTTTCTCTACTTTCACAGGGGTTACAAAGGAGGAAACCAAACTAATCTTTCTTATGGAGATGCAGATTAACTTCAGGAGGAATTCCTTGATTCCTTCTCAGTATTTTTAAAGGTAGTTTGTTCATTTAATAAGCAATGTCTTTATCAAGTTCCATTATGCATAATACATGTTATTCTTATAATCCTAACTTCTGGCCATGTCTGGCCAATTGTAGAGGTATGTTATTTTATTATTATTATTTTTTTTTAGAGACCTTGTCTCACTCTGTCACCCAGGCTAGAGTGCAATGGCATGATCATAGCTCACTGCTGTCTGGAAAACCTGGGCTCAAGTAATCCTCCCTCCTTGGCCTCCCAAAACACTGGGATTATAGACATGAGTCACCTCTCCCACCCAGCAGTGCGGAGGTATTAAAATAAATCAAATTTTCATTGATACTGATTTTTCCATGTAACATTTTCAAAACCTATATTTTTCTATCAAATGTATTTAAATTTTTACATTTCATTTTCTATAAAAAGCTGAGTATCTCTCATCCAAAAATTTGAAATCCCAAATGTTCCGAAATCTGAAACTTTACTGAAATCTGTAACACTACTATCATGCCACAAGTATAAAATTCTACACATAAATACCTAACATAAACTTTGTCTCATGAACAAAATGATGTAAAATATTATATAGACTTACCTTCAGGCTATATGTTTTATATATGAAACATAAATAAACTTTGTTTTTAGACTTGGGTCTCATCTCCAAACTATTTCTTAATGTATATACAAATATTCCAGAATCCTAAAATAATCCAACAGCCAAACACTTTTGGTCCCAAGCATTTTGGATAGTGCACATTCAACCTGTATAAGCAATAACTGTTATTTATTTTTTCTTTATTTCAATGCCATGCATAACATTTGTATAAATGCAAATACTAAATGGCCAAATTACTGATCATTTAAACAAGCCTGCCTCACAGCATAAATAATTTAACCTCTTTATTTTCATCTCCACTGAACTATTAAAGTCATTCAGTGAGAAAGGTTTTCTCTGCCTTGATTAGAAGTAACAGTAAATCCCATGTCTTTTTGGTCATTCTCAGTTGATATCAGCTTCACCAATCAGGAATTAAAATGTCCAGTCCTGTATATCAGACATAACTCTTGGTTTAAAATGGTCTTATTCTCTCCATCATGTAGGGCCTGTCATACATAGGAAGATCATAATGAGAACTGGGACTATGTAGTTTCTTCTTTTATCCATCGCTACATAGGCCTATCACTTTTTGCCCATATTCTGCAGCTTTTTAAGTGTTGTTTCAGAGCCCTCAGATAAGGATATAAAATTTGGAGAACATGAAAGGGGAGGAGGTAGAAAATTATTACATCTGGTCATTCTTGGGAGCGGGAATCTCACTCTCTTCATCTGGCTAGTAGATAGAATTACCTCTCATAAGAGTGTTCTTCAGAAATCTCTCTTCACTGGGATCTTCCACCTACAGCTTCTTTGAGACGAAAACATCTTTCCCATAGCTGGCCACTTATACATTTTGTAGTTGCTAGAATTCTGTGCTATAAATACCTCCACTTCTCTCTGCTGATGACTCTTCAGCTCTTCAGGTGGCTCTGTTGGAACTAAGGTGACTCCACAGTGGTTCTTTCTCACACTTGGCCCACACCTGGTCCACAAGGAACAATCATCCCCAAATCTCTTACAGCAGAGGCCAGTGCACTCATTCCCTCAATTACACCGGCACATATCAGGTTTTCTCCAGGGTACTCCTTTATGTGCTTATTGTGAGGAGCAGGCATTCCTCTTTTATACCAATCACTCATTCAACAACTCTTTTCACAAATACTCATATCTGCTCCTTTGAAATATTTACTAAGACAGTGTAAGTAAAACTTAAATAGTTGTCTAACTCATTCTTGTCCGCCCTTTTCCTTCTAGTCCTGTAGGTCCACCTGCCATTTGTGTGTCTAATATCATTTTTGTGAAGTCTCTGTTAGAACTTTCATTTTCCCACCATATTCTACTTGTTAAGAATAGAGGAGTAAATGCAACTTCATTTTCTGAGTGTAAAGTGAAAGTTAAAAGTTCAGGTTTAAGATCAAAGTTCTGGAGGTTGGGGAAGAGTAAGTAGAGGTTCCCATACACTTTCCTAGTTATCTGGTAGAGGAAGAGGAAGGGCAAATTAGAAGATTTGAATCTTCTGTGAATTCTGTGAATCCCAATTTGAGGCTTATGTTTGGAAATTTTCAATAGCAGATGGATTCTGCAGGTGTCCCACACTCAAATTAGAGAGCTAAAATCAGAAAAGCTTCTGAATTTAAAGAATGGTAAGTCATCACTAGAGGCCAGAAAAAATCAGGAAAGTGCTGGCCTTGTTGGCTTTACCCCACCTCGGAAGTATCCCTACTGCCATCTCCTAAGCATCACTACCTCTGAGGCTCGACTGACACCTTCACTCTGGTCATGCAGTCACCCTCAAAGGAGAAAAGAAGGGAACAAGAAAACGAAGAACGCATATCTACTTCTTTTTTAAAACATATGAATTATTTTAGTTTTAAAGAAGAGTTCCAGAAATATTACAGGGAGTTCCCATAGACTGTTAACCAGCTTCTCCTTTGGCAGTGTCTTCTGTAACTCTAGAATGCTTATCAAAACTGTGAAGCTGACTTTGGTGCAATATATTAACTAAAGTAGAGAGCTTATTTTGATTTTATGAGTGTTGGCACTAATGTCTTTTATCTTTTCCAAAATCCAATTTAGAATCATACATTACATTTAGCTGTCATGTCTCCTTAGCTTCCTCCAATCTGAAGCAGTTTCTCATTCTGTCCACATCGTTGCAGACCTTGATATTATTAAAGACTATTGGTCAATTATTTTGTAGAATGTCTCTCAATTTGGGTGTGCCTCATATTTTCTCCTACTTAGATTGAGGTGATGAATTATTGGGAAGAATGTAAAAAAGGCCATGTACATTAGATCTGGAGTTGCATGAAATAACTATCTGTTCCTGGTGGTCCTGATCACTTGGATAAGGCAATACAGTCTATTTGTGGTGCTATAACAAAATGTCTGAAACTGGGTAATTCATAAACAACAAAAACATATATCTCATAGTTCTGGAGGCTGGGCAGTTTAAGATCAAGACACCAGCACATTCAATGTCTGGTGAAGGCTACTACTCTCTGCTTCCAAAATGGAGCATTCTTGCTGCACCCTCCAGAGGAGACAAATGTTGTGTCTTCACAGGGTGAAAGGGACAGGACAAAAAGAACGTAGCTAATTTCCTCCATTTCTTTTATAAAGCTGATAATTCCACGCTCATAACTTTAGCCCACCTCTTATTACAATCATACTATCTCATTGGGGTTTAACTTTCGACTTGAAGTTTGGAAAGGAGACAAGCATTCAAACTGTAGTAGGTGGGATATGTCAGGATTCTCTACAGTATTTTTTCTTTTCAATCTTTGTGATGAATGAATGAGATACTTTGAAACTAAATAAATAAATATATTGGTTTTGCTTAAGCTTTCTCCCTCTAATTTCTGAATTCATTAGTGAAATCTTGCCTTTAGCAATTTATTATTGTCATATTCTAATCATGATTGTTCCGTTTCTTTTTCTACATTTATTAATCGGACTCCTTTTGTGAGAAAGAGATATTATTTCCTATCCTATTTATTGACTCAGTTATTATATCAGTACGGACTCATGAATATTTACTTTATTGTTTGACTTATAACCCAATGCCATGATTATATATAATTTTCATTTTAAACTGAAGTTCATATAGTTTACCTCAGATTCATTTATCTTTTTGCTGCGGTTTTTATAGCATTGTCCATTGTGAGCTCTTTCACATTGGCTCCTAAGACTTTTGAATATGCCACACATTTTTTTTTTAGTGTTTCCTTACTTCCTGGCATCAGAAGATCAAAAGATGCTCCAGCAGTATTCATATCCCAGTCCTGGAATTGAGTGCTTCTCCAAGGAACTGTTTCCTATTACAGAACAGTATTTAGAAACAAATATCCTGATTTCTTAGTAGACTCATTGCTAATGGAGTGTCACAATTTCTAGTAGTGCTTCTTAGTGGAGCTAAAATATATACCAACATAATGTAGCCTAACTTAAGACATGGATATAAACACTTAAATATATTTCTGTACCTACTGATTTCTGTATTTATTCATACAACTATGTATTGACACTTAAACGCCAATCAGCACCACAGACATCATTCATTCTTCATTTCCTTACATGGAACTTTAAAAAATGACAGTAAAAATTTTGGCTCTCACTGTGTATATTAATTTACGTATCCTAAATTAATATTCAGAATGGTACTTACAGAATTCCTAAGGAATACTCTTGTGAGAAACAAATTTTGTATCTAGAATATCATATCCATGTGCAGGTTTTTTGGTCATTAACCACACAGTGTGCTGTGCTGCCAAAGCACTGTCTTCCAAAGTTAGATTAGGTCCTTTCATAATCATACATTTTGTTTGGTTAAGTGATTCATTTGTTTGTCAGTTATATTCTTTTATCAAGCTCTTCATTCCAGCTTCTATCATATATTTTTAATGAGCATACAGTAAAACTCATTTTTGGTAATGTTGGATTCTATGGATTTTGACATATGCATAGTGTTATGTATCTCCAAACATGATTTGAAACAGAACTGCTCTATCACCCCATATGATCTCCATTGTTATTCTTTCCCAACCTCTGGTAACTACTGTTCTATTTTCCTCCTTGTAAGTGTGCCTTTTCCATAGTAAGTATTAGTCAAAGGATACAATATGTAGACATTTGGATTCACTTTTTTTCCAAAATGGCTACATTTTTGTACTCTCATCACAAATTATGGGAGAGTTCCAATTGCTCTGCATCCTCATAGCACATATTAACATTTTCAAAAACAGTTTAGTAGGTGGTTAGTAGTATCTCATTGTGATTTACTTTGTATTTCCCAAATGACTACAACAATTAAGAATCTTTCCGTGAGTGGGTTTTTTTGTCATCCATACATCTTCATATCTTTGCTGAAATATCTGTTGAAGCCTTTTGCATCGTTTTTTCAAACTGGATTCTCCATTTCATTTGTATTTTTTTTTTGAGTCATTTTTAATTGTTGAGTTTTGTGAGTTACTTATAATTTCTAGATAAAATTCCTTTATCGAGGAAATGATATACAAATATTAACTCCCCATTTATAGAGAGTTTTCTTTTGCTGATCACTATCTTTCACAGGGCAAAATGTTTTAATATTGATTAAGTTTAATTTGCCAATTTTTAAATGGATTTTACTTAGTATTAAAAACTGATTTGCCTAAGCCAATGTCATGTGATTTTTTTATAGAACTTTATGTTTTATATATTTAGGTCTATTATGAATTTGAGTTAAGTTTTATATAACTTGTGACGTGTCCAGATTGATTTTTTTTTTTTTTGCATACAAATGTTTACATGTCCCAAAAACATTTGTTGAAAACCTATTCTTTCTATTTATTTTGCATATTCATTAAAAACATTATTTGGTTATTGAGTTGTATGTGTTTCTGAACTCTGTATTGTAATTAATTTATCTCTGTGTAAATCTTGAAATCAGGTACTGGAATTCACCAACTTCATTCTTATTTTTCAAAATTACATTGATTATTTTAGTTGCTTTTGCTTTCCCATAATTTAGAATCTTCTTGTTAATACAGGTAAAACACTAGTATGTGATGATTGAGACTGTTGAATCTGTAGATCAAACTAGATAGACTTTACCTCTTGATAATAGCTTCAAGTTCATCAACAGAGTATCTTTCTTTATTAATGTAGCTGTTCTTTAATTTCCTCCTCAGCATGTTATCACTATTATTCTATAGATAATTTGTTGGAGTTATATCTTTTTCCTTTCTGTTCTTTTACTCCTTCTGTTTGTGTTTGTTTGCTAGGGCCGCCTTAACAAAATACCACAGACTAGGTGGCTCAAGCATTATGAATTATTTTTTCTCAGTTCTGGAAACTAGAAGTACAAGATCAAAGTGTCAGCAGGTTTCTTCTGAGGCCTCTCTCCTTGGCTTGTAGGGGCTGCCTTCTTGCTGTGCCTTCACATGGTCATTCCTCTGTATAAACCCTGTTTCCTGTGTAGGGGTACATAAAACACATTTAAAAGATTATGAAGAGTTATTTTTGTTGTCTACTTTTTGTTAGTTTTATATTGTCTTACATCATGCCGTAATGTAGAAGTTCTTTTGCCCAATGTGAAACAATTTTTAATCCTCAAAAGTTTAGAAAATTCAAATCATTTGTGTTTATTTTTCATCTGTTTATCCTACATCTACTTCTTTTTGTTATTTACTTGCTTTTGTTGTGTTTGCTTTGCTACAACATACCTTCAGATGTTTTAGTTTTACCTGAAAGGGAGTAAATCTTTATGTTATTCTTCTAAGGTAGAATATTTTGCTTTTAAGATTAATTGATGCTTTGCCTAGATGAATCATTTTACATGAAATCAATCTCTCAGAACTTTATGAACACCACTGTCAATATAATAAATAAATACTTGAAGACAAAGTTGAACATTATACTTATTCTCTTTGTTTTAAATATCTTCTGTCTTCTGGCCTCATTTTTTACTTCTTTGAGATGTTCCATTAGTAAACTCTGTATTCTAGTAAGATTTGACACAATCTATTCTAAATTATCTATTAATGTTGTCTGTCAGGTAGAAGAGAAAGTTATTGTCTGCCCATAGACATTTATAAGTGATGGATATTAAAAAATAAAAAACAAGTGTATATACTTTACAATTTATCTGGTAGAGACCCTTTCCTTTTTTCAGAAATCTGTTAGCATTCAATATTTAACAAGGGAACGTTTTGTTAAAGCAATATTGCATATTTCCATGTGCTACATTTTTCCACCCTAGTTCCTACTTATTTTTAGAGTGGAGCAAAATTTTACTTTTATTGTATCAAAGATTGCAAGAATTCCAAGCTATTAATACTTTATAATTCTATTGAAGTTTTATTTCAAACCAATGGAATATTCCACTATGCACCCATTTGTATATGCTGGTAGGTTTTCGACAACTGACAAATTCTGTCCAATTCAAACGTAAGTTCTAAAATTACACAAAAACATAGAAGAAATAAATTCTATTTTTATTATTTGTTGCTTCATTTGTTTTTTAAGATCTCATAATGTATCTATTATCAGACATACAAAATAATATTAATACAAAAGCATAATAACAGCATTTTGATGAATATTTGAATTCAGAAGTAGCAGTTGTCCATGTTTGTTACTAATTAGTAGTAAAGTGTCATTGTTAATTCTCTATAATGCACTTTAGAGCTCTCAATTCCATTGCATTTCTTAGGATTAAGTATATAGTTTGACTTGTATTTCATGAAAACTACTTGAAACTTCAAAGATGCTGAAATAAATAATAAATTACAATCTTCACATATATTAAGTATTGTATGTATATTATATATAATATATATACTATTAGTATATAATATACTTTATAAATATATTTATAAATATATTTTAATTCCTTTAATCAGTTTGTGGCTACTGTGATGAATTTTTAGAATTGAGTTTTTAGAATTTTTTTTTTAATGCTCTGATGTTCTCTAATGGATTCTTCTTATATCCCTTAACTGATTTTTAAATCAATATATTATTAGAAAACAAGCAAAAGTGTAATTTGTTTTTACATGAGTTTCGTAAGGAAACTCAGAATAATAGAAATATGCTAAAGATGTTACATGGCATTATTCTGAAAATTTTGGAGGGTTACATGAACTGAAAATAGCTGTAGAAAAATGCCAGCAGTGTTTCGTAGTTGACAATGAGATATTTAGAGTGGTTAGCCATATGGATGCCTTGCCCTTTGATCTAATAGAAAGATGTGTAAACATTGGCTTCCAAAGTCAGAATGCAAACTTCCAGCTTAAAATTGAAAATAAAATCACTTTGGTCAAGAAAATAAGTTTATCTCCGAGTAAGTTTTCTTCTTGGCAGTACATGTCTATAATTAAAGCCATTTGGGGGACTTCTATTTAGTGCCATACATTTTGCTAGAAGTGTTATATTTGTGATTTCATTTTATTTTCATAACCCTGAAAGAAAGGCATTATTATTCCTATTTTTTAGCCAAGGAAACTGATGCTCAGAGATAATGGGGCAACTCATAGATTTCACTTGTTGGAGTCAGTTATGCAAACCTATGTCTTTCAGTCAGTAAAATCTTTTTTTTTTTTTTTTCCTGCTACATGCTGCATTTCTCTCATAAGAATGAGAGAAATTCAGAGCAGTATTGATTTATTTTGCTGGATAATTCTCTGCCTGAGGACGGCTCTTCTGTATATTTTGTGTGTTTCAAAATGCTCAGCAGTGTGACTATCGTCTTAGATCCTGGTAGCACCTCCACAGTGTGATAACCAAAAATGTGTCCAATAATTTCCAAATTCTCCTGGGATGAACCATCTTGGGTTGCAAACCATTGACAGGTAGAAGGCTGACTTAGCACAGATCTGTTTGCTAACATGGTGTTCCCTTTCCCTTATTTAAAATACTCTGAAAGCATTTTTAAATACATAGAATACACACTTTCTTAAGGTATTTTGAAGAGGCAATAAAAGTGAGAAAAGTAAAGGAAATATGATTGTGCACAATATGTTATTTTCATTTACATAAATTATCTTTTATAACCAAACAATCCCCTGAGATGTGAGTTAAATTATCAACATGTTACAGATAATATGTTACATACATGGCCCAATTAAACAGATAGTAAATTATAATAAATGATAGACTGGTAATTTGAAATTAAAAAAATATTTTTCACTAACAATGCCACATTCTTAGTGATTTAAATCTCTTTGTGAATAAATTTATAGAAAAAAATTGATTATATTCAATTTGAACAGTCACAATCTCATTTCAAGAATTAGCTACAGTAATTCTATCTGAGTTGGTTTCTCACATTGATATCCTCAATATTTATGTGTATCACTTATCAAAAATCTTGTTTTTCATTTGTTTTAAGTGATTTTTTTTAACTTAGCATATGTATTTCTTGTTTAAATTATTTTTAAAAATCCAAATTCTCTAAACTAACAATAATTGCTTTTAATATCCATCTTATTTCTACAGTGTGTCTCAAGATGATATTCATAATTTGAAGAATTTAGATATATAACAATGAACAGAAATAGTTTTTCTTAAAACACAATGTATTCTTTACAACAGTTATCAATGAAAATATTATTAAAATATATCCTAATGCTTTTTAAGATGGTAGATTTGGTAAATGTTAAGTATAATTGGCCAATTATTTACTTTGTATATAACTAAGGTACATTTTTCTCTTTGGATTGGTATAATAGAGAACAGTCTGATAAAGAAATAAAAATCTGTCCTCAACTAAACAGATTTTAAAATAGCTTCACTCAGTTGTTTCTGGAAAAAAGCATGCATTTGTTGTAGTGTCCTCATTGGGAGACAAACTGCACATCCTTACATTTAGTTGCAGTGTTTGATTTAGCTATGATTCACTGTCTGCTTCATGGAAAGTGGTATCAGCCCTGCAGCTGAGATAAGCAGTTTATGATATCAAATAGATAAATGTAGGGAAACCATCATTCTTTATCAGAAAGTAGGATTATGCAAACTAATTTCCATATATTACATTTCCCAGTAGCATTTTCAATGTTTTCTAGTTTCTAACTTACATTGAAGCACTGACACTGAATGCATTTTTCCTCTGCTTATCTCTAGCTTGCATTGTAGAAGACCAAAGCCCACAACCAAAGCCCCCAAGTGTTTCTCTTTGACACTTGCTGAACATTGACGTATGATACCCATGTAGAGTGACATTGAGGCACAAAGGAAACAACAATTTGCTTAGGAAAATCTTTAGCTATTCTTTTTAATGACCTGAAATAATTTACCAGATTTTTAAATTATTTTTAGAATAATTATCCAAAATAATTGCATTTGTTATTCAGTTATTTGCACAAATGAGTTATTATTCTCATATTTTCTCACATTATTCAGTCATATATAGGACTTACTTGGTTGAAAGTGTCAAACTGCCTAAACGTTGGTATCAGTTTAGGGAATCATAGGAACAGACAACCTCAACATAGTTATTTGTATTTGTGATTTTTTTTTTTTTTACTACTTATAATTCAGTGAATACAATGAGCATAGTAACTTCACTGATATGCTGACAACTTAAAAATCTGAATACTAAAGCTTAATAAATGATGTCTGCATTAGGGTTCTGCAGAGAAGCAGAATCAATAGAATATACGTGGATATATAAGAGGAGATATATAATGGCAATTAGTTTATGCACTTATGGAGGCTGAAAATTCCCAGGATCTGGAAAAGGACGCAGTAAAGACAATTGTATTATTCAGTCTGAGGCCAAGGGCCTAAAAAGCAAGGGTGGGAGGGTTGGAGGGGGAGGGAATCCCCTAGGGGTACCAAGGCTCAATGACTGTGGGCAGAAGAAAATGGATGTGGCAGCTCGAGAAAGGTGACAATTCTCCTTTCTTCTGCCTTTTTGTTCTATTTGGGCCCCCAGTGGAATTGGAGGATGACTGTCCATTGGTAAGGGTGGCTCTTTTTAATCAGTCTGTGATTCAAATGCTAATCTCTTCTGACACCCCCTTCACAGATGCATCTAGGAATAATGTTTTACTGGTATTTGAGCGTCTATTAGCTCAAGCAAATTGACACATACAATTAACCAGCACAATATTTATCTTTTTGTATGTAGCAGTTGTCAGGAAGTGTGGGGGATGTTTTCAGTGGATCATTTCATTAAATTCTCATCCCAGTTCTGTGACCCTTCTTTACAAATGAGGAAACTAAGGTTTAAGAGACTAAGTAACTGTCTTCTCTGCCTCAGTCCTCAGCAGATACCTACTTTTAGAGTTAAATATATTTTATATTTTTATCTTACTCTTCTGATATTTTAAATTCCTGTATCTAGGTGACATAGCTTTTCTGATCCTTTTTTTATTTTTAATTGTAAATATTTTCTATTGATTTTCCTTGTAAAATATAAGAATAACTGTCTTTATTACTACCTTAGAAAATGTAGATGTCTCTCATAATTCTAATATAGTTATACCATAATTTTTGCCTTTATAAATATTCAGTGTTTGCATTAAGTATGTAAACATCTTTCATAGCTCAGTCACCTGTGTACTAAAATTAAGTTTTATAATTTTAAACTAGTAACAGGTTTTTTTATTTTGAAGTCAATTCTTGCTAAATTTTTATTTAAATAACATAATTATCCATTTTATATATATATATATATATATATATATGTGTATATATATATAAAATCTCCATTATAGAAATATATATATATATATATATCTGACACTTGTTTACATGGTTATGTTTAACACATTCCATTTTTTTTTCATTTTCATTGCAAGCAGGAAGGATATCTAACATCGTTTTTCAGGTGCTATATGTCTCAGAATAGAACTTTGTAGCCAGTAATTCTGAGTCTGCTCATAATGGGCAGAGCCCATCAATCTCTTCTTCTCTTAAATGAAGGAAATCTTTCTGACAGGATTGGTAATTTCCAAAGTGTTCCACAGAAACCCTTGTAACTGTGGTTTTAAAGTGTATCAGGAACAAGAAGCCTTAATGAGGGGTTCTGGATCCTCCATCCCTGCTTCTACATGGGGAGCTGTTCTCTACATGTCTGGTATCTATACTAGTTTCCTCTGCTAAGGGAAAACAGGGTTTCATAAACACTGTGTCACACTGTAATCAAATTCTCTTCAAATTTTAAAAAAAGTTACAAATTCTTAGAGAAATATTTTTATAAATACATGTTTTCAATATTCTTCAATTTCATTATCCTTTGGAAATTCCTTTGCATTCAAAATTATCCTATACTTAGTGATGTGGTAACATTTTTACTTTCACTGGTTAATTATTTCATGCATATTAGAAAGAAATATCCAGACATATAAGGAACTTAAATTTACGAGGAAAAAAAAAAACATCAAAAAGTGAGCAAAGGATATGAACAGACATTTCTCAAAAGAAAACATTTATATGGCCAACAAACATATGAAAAAAAGCTCATCATCCCTGGTCCTTAGAGAAATTGAAATCAAAACCACAATGAGATACCATCTTACTGCAGTTAGAATGGTGATTATTAAAAAGTCAGTAAACAACAGGTGCTGGTGAGGCTATGGAGAAATTCCTATGGAGATTTTTTTTTTTTCACATGTGTAGCATTTATTGTATTAATACTTAATGAAGCCCTCCGAGACCCAGGGTCCCCCTCCCCCAACTCTGGGCCACATCTTCATCTTAGTCTTTGGGGAGAAAGCTCTGAAGTCAAGTGGAGAGTTTTCCAGAGCAAGTGGAGGGACACAGGGAAGGCTCTGAGCCTACCTTCCCCAGGTACTGGTGAGGCTATGGAGAAATAGGAATCCCTTTACACTGTTGGTGGGAATGGAAATTAGTTCACCCATTGTGGAAGACAGTGCAGCAAATCCTCAAGGATCTAGAACAAGAAATACTATTGCACCCAACAATTCCATTACTGAGAATATCCCCAAAGGATTATAAATTTTTCTACTATAAAGATACCTACACACGTTTATTGCAGCACTATTCACAATAGCACAAACTTGGAACCAACCCCAATGCCCATCAATGATAGACTGGATAAAGAAATGTGGCACATATGCACCATGGAATACTATGCAGCCATAAAAGGAAATGACTCCATGTTCTTTGCAGGGACATGGATGAAGCTAGAAGCCATTGTTCTCAGCAAACTAACACAGGAACAGAAAACCAAACATTGCATGTTCTCATTCATAAGTGGGAATTGAATGATGAGAACACATGGACACAGGGAGGGGAATATCACACAAAGGCCTATTGAGAAGTGAGGGACTAGGAGAGGAAGAACATTAGGACAAATACCTAATGCATGTGGGGCTTAAAACCTAGATGATGGGCCGGGCGCGGTGGCTCACGCCTGTAATCCCAGCACTTTGGGAGGCCGAGGCAGGTGGATCACAAGGCCAAGAGATCGAGACCATCCTGGTCAACATGGTGAAAACCCGTCTCTACTAAAAATACAAAAAATTAGCTGGGCATGGTGGCGCGTGCCTGTAATCCCAGCTACTTGGGAGGCTGAGGCAGGAGAATTGCCTGAACCCAGGAGGCGGAGGTTGCGGTGAGCCGAGATCGCGCCATTGCACTCCAGCCTGGGTAACAAGAGCGAAACTCTGTCTCAAAAAAAAAAAAAACAAACAAAAAAAACCCTAGATGTTGGGTTGATAGGTGTAACAGTCCACCATGGCACATGTATACCTATGTAACAAACCTGCACATTCTACACATGCATCCCAAAACTTAAAGTAAAATTAAAAAAAAAAAAAAAGCATGGAACTACTATTAAGTTCTTTCTCTGTATAAGGTATTTGCAAAGGATAAAATATTATTTCTGCCATTAAGATGCTGACAGGAGTTAGGGATAAGACATGTCTACAATACAACAATAAGTGCTGTAAAAGTGAGCACCATTTATAGAAATCAGTGTACCTTAAGGAAGATATCTGAAGGAGTTCAGGGGAAGTAGAGAATTCTGTTGCTGAGCTTCAGCCTCTGACTGCCATGTGTAATGTGGAATCAAGATTGTCAGAGGTTCTGATTATTTTTTCAAAGAAGCTGAAAAACTAAACCTTTATATAAATGATTCAATTGTTATTAACTATTGTTAAATATTTGACATATTTAAATATTGTTATGTTATTTAACAACATTTTTAAGTACTGTATAGGCCAAGCTAAACACTTCTGTAGGCCATTGTTTGGTCCAAGACTGCTGGTTTGGAGCTTCTGAATACAAAATTATCTCTAATCAATTGTAGTTAGACTGATGCTATTGTCATATTCTGGGGCCAAACTCCTGATACATTTATTTAAATGATTTCATTATATCATGCCAATGAAGATAGGCAGGAGAAATACAGGATTGGAAAGAAATTTTCAAAACGGGAGCAAAATCCAAGGTAAGTTTTTTTTGTTTTTTCCTTTCCTTGAGAATTTTGACTAACAATGCCCACCATTTTTGCATCTGAGGCTAAGAAGTCATTACTACGAATGGCTGAAGAATTATGATCTGACTATATCTCTGCTTGTTCCAATGAACTGAGACGCGCCTCTCATGAAGATTCTGTTTCCTTGGGGACTGCTCAGTGCCTACCAAAATGTGTTTTAGAATTTAAGGCAAAATCTCTTAGCTATGAAAAACAGGTTTTTTAATTCATTTATATCCTTTTGTTCAGCTTTCTAATTATGAATTGTAGATTATAATAGCACATACAAAAAGGTAATTCTATTCACAAGTAATGAATTGTGTTAAATCATCTAGATTTTTAATTTTCTATAAAAGAAAAAAACAGAGCATAATTTTTAATATTCTAGCTGCATATGAGGCAGTCACAAAGGAACAATAGGTTAATCAATATATCCAACAACTTTATCTCAAAAAAGAAAGTCTACCAATAATAATTACCCCTGGCGGGCTGTTTAAGATATGAAATACAGCAGAAAAGATGTTGATTGATTGCTATGAATTTTTGGCAGCTGTAGCTTTTGAAGCATGAAATACATTAGCATTGTCTCCTAATGCCTGTAATAATTGTACTGAGATGATGTTTGTCTTCTGCAAAAGGTGCTTAATTTATTCACAAAACAGTCAGTGGATGAACAATGTAACATGTATAAATAAAATGACCTCTATTTTTTCAATGGACACTTAACCAAAGGACAATGTCAGAAATAACTTTCACCATACATCATTAAGATGTAATTTAATGTTCATTGTTGAAATACTTTTGTCCGTTCCAAGTAATTAAATATTACAAGCTTGCAGTTAAATTTATTGCATTATTATGTTTTCAGTATAAAGTCTTCTATTGTAAAAAATAATTGTCATATGGTTAAAGGAAAATAAAATAGTGTTTTTTAGGCATGGTGTTTGGTTATAAGGTGAAATTTTAAAAATTATTTTTTAATCTTTTTTTAGTGATATTCAAAGAACAAGGACAAAAACTACAGAATTTATTTCATAGCAAGAGAATTTTCTTTTAACTAGAGTTTTAAAACTACAACTTAATAAGCTAAAAACAAATGGTTTATTTTCTCACAGGAAAGTTTAATTCATCCCATTGTTTTGGATACTTGCTGTATGGTTCTGTTACTTTTTCTCTTGTGCTATGAATAGGAAATTATCTGATTAACACTGGATAAAATCCTGAAACTTTAGTACATTGCCTTTCTCAACCAATATCTGTTATAGTAACAATACTTGAGGATTTTATTATTACATACAATGCAAAGTATTTTTCCCCAAAACACATTAACATCTATTATCTTCAACTTTTCAGATGGATACTATTGCCACCGAAATGCAGTAACTGGGTGCAATAATTAGACCCAGAACCCAGATTTACTCTCAATTTCCTTCTGTTTATGCTGTCTCCATATTTATGCATTATAATCTATATTAATGGTTATCTACAAATTTGATATATATACCTGTGTGTCTGTTTTATATATATGTGTATGTGTATTAACAAATTTCTGTTAGATCTTTTAGAACATTCAAGATACTGAAATCTTTGTTCAGGTAATTTCAAGTTTACATGTATGTGTTTGGATGAGAGAGAGAGACAGAGACAGCGAGGACTTAGCAGAACCAAAAAGCACTATGTACACCATCATGTATATTTTATACCTCTGAAGACTATGACTGAGAAGCAAGTGGCAAACCGAGCAAGCTGGATAACTCAGGCATGAGAGAATATCAACAGAAGGCCACAAAATGCCTTGGTGCATCTATGGCTCATCCTCATGTTTAATTGCTAATAAAAAATTACAAACCAATGGCAAAATAACAACAAAAATGGACCACATAAATAACTTTCAAGGAACATATTAATGGGCTGTCTAATGTGTGAGGTGGATGGCTCACCAATATGTTCAATTCAATAAAAACATTTTTTCATTGTTATCTTAGTCATAGAGAAATCATGTCATATGCCCATAGTCACTCAGTAAGTCGTAAAACAAAAAATACTACAATTTGAACCCAAGTATTTGACCTCCACAATTGATCTGTGCTCAGTCTCTCTTCTGAAATACGCATTTGGATTTTTTATTCCAAGAACAGTGGTTTTATGTATGTACAATATGAGCTGGGATAGAACTAGGTAGCTATGCAGACAGAAGGGCAGCAAATATCATCTCCTAAAAGAAATGTCTGTGTTACAGAAGAACAGCATGTACAAAGCCTCAGAGAAGGGAAAGGCAACAAATTTTTGCTTACAGTTGAAAAAGATTGAAATGCCAAATGAAGATTTTTGACCTGCTGAGGTAGGTTTAATTATATATACTCTCCTTTTAACTTCTCAAAATTTTCTATGTAGTCTACATTGTACACTACTGTGTTTCTGTACATGTTTGCTACTCTGTGTGGGAGCCAGAAAGAGACAGAGAAACATACGGAGAAAAGTTCGAGTAAATTTTGTTGATAATCTGTCTTCTGAATAACGTGAAGTTGATGTCTATTAGCCATACCACAAACATTTGTTTAGGAACTTAAAGATTTTTAAAAAACACTAATACTGAATAAATCTATCTATCTATTTAGCTATCTAGCTATATCTGAATCTCTCTTAACAATTCTAGAATCACAACAATGTTCTAGGCATTGTGCTAGTACTTAAGTATGTATGTACTAGTAAGTATGTACAAACATTAAATAATTTAGATAAATAGAACTGTAGCTTGTTATTACTGGGTAATTTTTAATTGTGTTTAAAATAAAAATATAAAGATGAGAAGCTTCCTTTTCTTTGGTGAGGAGTTTATAATTCTTGTAAGAACTCAACTACGATGACCATAACCTCAGAAGAAAATAAAAAGTATCTGTAGTGCATACGGGTCTCTATTAACATACATCTGGAAGGGAATATAACTATTGAAATTGGAGTGTTATGTGATTTTGTTTCCCTTTATTAAAACTTACTAACAGCCCTCTGGAACTTGATTGGTTTTTATTTAGTACTAAGAGCTCAAAATCCTTCTCAACTACATGTTGAATGAATTGTTTTAATTGTTTACAGAAAATAGCAATACACCATTCAATGAGTTGTTTTGTTTACAATTGAATTCATTTAATTTGAAAATTGTTTAATTGTTGGTTTAATTGTTAGATAAGCTAGGTTTTTACAGTAGTATCTGGCATAAGCCAAGCATTAAGTAATTAGTAAATGTTCTATTAATAATGCTATTACTATTTCAGAGAAGTAATTGCAAATATCTCTTTGGGAAAAAAAGACACATGGCTTCGTTAAACTTTGACAGTCTGATTTATCTACAGGAACAAACATATGCTCATCATATTTGTTGCTTCAACTCTGCCAGGATTTCATACCTGAAAATAACTTTCCCTGAGAACAATCTGGTTATTTCTTTCTTGACCTATTCAGCAGCCAACTAAAAGTGTTCCCTTTTATTTAGATAAGCATATGCTTTTTTGGATAATATGTTTTTCTTTTAAAAATCTGTCAATTTATTTTTATTGAATATTAGTGCTAGCAAAAATGATCATTTATATAAATTCTACTTTTAAAATATTTAATTTTTTAATGAGACGCCTATTCAAGTAAAAACTATAGTTTAATAAAGTTTTAGCAAATAAAAGCAAACTTTCAGTAACAGAATTTAAGAGCTTCAAGTAAAAATTTATACTAGTTAAGACAGATACCGTCTGAATTCCATTTTCTAATCTAAACCTAAAGAGGTTTAAAAATCCTAAAAATCCTAAAAAAAATCCTGAAAATCCTAAACTTCTAATAAATTTGAGCCAATAAAAACAACCTTTCAGTAACAGAATTTAAAAGCTTCAAGTAAAAAAATTACACTAATTAGTTAAAAGAGATATTGTCTGAATTCCATTTTTGAATCCTAATATTTTATTTATCTATTTATAAGCAGCATAAAAAATGATTTATAATGACCAAAATCAAAGCTTCAGGGACCAAAGTTCTTGAATAGACACTTTTTGGATATTTAATGGTTATTTATGTTCAACTGCTCTGCATCACATCAAAGAACATAATTACAATATGTTTAATTCATGATTATCATTAGCATGACTCAGAAAAAACAAAACCTTTATCATTATAGGCTTCAAGGCATGTAAAACTCAAGCTACAATGGTTCCAAAGTATTTATTTATAACTTCACTGTACTTTGAGCTATAATTCTTAATTTGTATTATAACTAGAATCAGGGCAGTGTGCCAAAATAAATCACATGGGATTGTACTTCAGATTTTCTTAACAACAACAAAACATGTTTCCTGCTTTTGCAAAATAAATTTTAGGTAAAGATGGACATAGCAATATATAAGTCCATATATATGTGTCCACCTTTGGACATATATATATAATATACACAATATATAGGCGTATGTCCATATATAATATATATATGGCCAAAGATGAACATGTATATAATATGTCTTTACCTAAAATCCTTACCTAAAAATTATTTTACAAACACAGGCAACATGTTTTGTTGTTAAACAAACTGAAGTTGAGCCAGGCGCGGTGGCTCACGCCTGTAATCCCAGCACTTTGGGAGGCCGAGGCAGGTGGATCACGAGGTCAAGAGACCGAGACCATGCTGGTCAACATGGTGAAACCCCATCTCTACTAAATATACAAAACATTAGCTGGGCATGGTGGTGCATGCCTGTAATCCCAGCTACTCAGGAGGTTGAGGCAGGAGAATTGCCTGAACCCAGGGGGCCTAGGTTGTGGTGAGCCGAGATTGCGCCATTGCACTCCAGCCTGGGTAACAAGAGCGAAACTCCGTCTCAAAAAAAAAAAAAAAAAAAAAAAAGAAAACTGAAGTTTTATATTTTATATACAATATGTTTTGCGTGTATATACATTTAAGTATACATATTCAAACTCACACCTTGATATCATACAGTAAATAAAAGTTTGCATTTTTTTGTTTGAAAATTGTTAAACACAGCATTGTATCATTGCACAATGCTCTAAATAAAGCATTTTGACTCAAATGGCAGAAGAGCAGAACTGCATCCATTCTTGAACCTTCCCTCTCTCACCACTGTACTCGCATATGGTAAACTCATTGCACACTCTGGAGTTTCCAGGAAAATCCATTATATTTAAAATGTTTTTATTTATAAAATGAGCATTTACATTGAATCTAAGCATTAGCTTGTAATTTTTGACATGATGTATTAGAAGGTGTTTCCACATTCTGGGTCACATCACTGGAGAAATTAAAATCTTACATCCATATTTAAGCATAAGAATTTATGCTCTATTTTTTGCATTTGTTAAAAATATACTACTAATATTTAATAGTTATAAACATTAAGTACAAAAGTCTGTAAGTTTCTACAAAATCATTAAAAGTTAGAATTTAGTTTTCAGAGATTATCTTATTTCGAAGAAAAAAAGTCAAAATAGGAATTACTTCCTACTGGTACATAGCTGCTATAGGTACTCTTTTGCTATTTTATTTCTTTTACTTTAGCAAATTATCTAATTAATACCTCTAATACTCCATATTTGATATGTAGTGTTACAATGGAATATGGAAATATTAGAACTCAACAGTTTGTATAGAGATACTTTAGTCCAACTGCTTAAAAAATCACAGTAAAATGAACTTTTTAAATTTGAAAATATCATAGAGGAGAATATACTACAAAGTTTTTGAGCCAGAAAGGTAAACAAAAGGAAGTGGCTAATTCTCTTCTTTTTGCATTAAGTTTATCAGTGATAGTAATTAAAATATATCTAATTCACTAAAATAAGTTAGAGCATAGTTTTATAATTTACTGAAAAATTAAGCATATACAACCATTCCCCAGCACAGAAGGATATAATGAACCTTTACAAAATTAAATACATAAAAAGTCCAAGTCAACTTGTCCAGTGGAGAGATGTATGCATTGAAATTATTAATTTTTTGTTCTTAATTGATTAAATATCTTCATTTTACTGGAAATAAGAACAAAGGAGGTAGCCTCTGTATTTTGAATATTCTCTAGAAAACAATAGAATTATTTATTAGTGACAGAGTAAATTTAAGCATAAAGTATCTAGATGGTCATGACACTTATAAGATTATAATAATGCCTGTTTAAGAGCTGGGCACAGCGACTCACACCTGTAATCCCAGCACTTTGGATGGCCGAGGTGGGCGGGGATCACCTGTATCAGGAGTTCAAGATCAACCTGGCCAACATGGTGAAACCCCATGTCTACTAAAAAAATTAAAAAACAACAACTAAAACAAAAATTAGCTGGGTGTGGTGTTGGGCACCTGTAATTCCAGCTAAGCCGAAGGCTGAGGCAGGATAATCTCTAGAACCCAGGAGACGGATGTTGCAGTGAGCTGAGATCACAGCACTGTTCTCCAGCCTGGGCAACGAGACCAAAACTCTGTCTCAAAATACTACTACTACTACTAATTGTAGTTATACCTATTTAAGAGAAATGCTGTGGGTGAATTGTGAGACACTGGCATTACAAATTGCTGCAATACTCATATTAGAAATGCAGAAGATGTAGAGTGTTGCAGTTTATTCACTCAACTAATAGAAAGAAACTTTTGTTCCAATGACTTCAGAAATAGAAATGGGGAACTAGCATAAATCTCATAAATTGTTATGGATTTTTTAAAATATTGTCTGAAACTTTTGAGGAAAAATGAGACTTTCTACTATGAAAAGTCAGACATAAAGAGTTCCTTAATGAAATCTCAAAAGGCTCCTTGGGACTCAAATAAATAATTAAAATAGTTTTGGTAAGAACTAACTCTAAGGGAATCAGAAACATATGGAATGGAGAAAAACTCCTTGAGGCCAAACTCATTAAAAGTTTTGAAAATGCAAAACATTTGAAAAACAGTGAATAAGCCAGCTGAATGTAAAGCAACTTTGATTTTTACTAGATTTAATTACCAAGCAAAATGAATCCACATTTGCTCCTTTATAACACCACCATTTACGAAACCTTTACAAAACCATACAAAATATCCATTAATTCATTCCAGAAACATTTATTATCTATTTTAAGGCATGATTGTTTAGACTTTAGATAGAGAATAGGGAGTTAGACAAAATACCTGCCTTATGGATTTTGCATTCTCAAAAAATAAGGAAATAGCATGATGTCAACAAAGTATTATATAGAATTTAATACTAATGTGTGTATTGTTCACATGGCTTAACCTACAGTCTGATATTACACTGAAATCTTCAACGGAAGAAACAGAGAGTCAGGGGTGTGAGAAATCGTACTGGCACCTGCAGTCTATCTGAGTATGACTTATGGTTTTCAACTAAATGGCTTTCTTAAGTAACTGAATATAATTTTTCATTTTTTTCTTTGTTAATATCTGGTAATTCCTGCTCTTTTAATTCTTGCACTTCAGAAAGAAAATTCTTTATTTTTTTTAATTTTTGGGACAAGGTTTCACTCCATCACCCGGACAGGAGTGCAGTGGTACAACCTAGGCTTACTATAACCTCCACCTTCAGTGGCCAAGCAATCCTTCCTTTTCAGCCTCACAAGTAGCTGGGACTACGGATGTGCACAAACTTGCCCAGCTATGTTTTGTATTTTTTGTAGAGATGGGTTTTTGCCATGTTGCCCAGTCTGGTCTCAAACTCTTGGGCTCAAGGGATCCAACCACTTAGGTCTCCCAAAATGCTATGATTACAGGTGAGAACCACTGCACACAGCCAAAAATGAAGTTCTTTTAAATACTGAAAATTTGTCAGTGTTTCTGCTCCTGGCAAAGACTGAGCAGCATCATTTCTTGTAACTGAACTGGCTGAGCTAAAGGTGAGCTGTGATGCAGAGAGAATAGCAACAAGTAAGAAAGGAACTGAACAGCATTTTAGTTCCTCTTAGTCTGTGCCTGTGTTACATTGTTTGATTGGTAAGACACACTTATGCTCAAGGATAAGCATGAAATTTCATTTTAAAGGCAAATCTAAGCATTTTTAGGATTAGCACTTTTGGGTGTCCTTGAAGTTCACTTAAAAGGGGTTGGAAATATATTAACATACTAGTCATCATATGCAATTGATTGATTGCATATGATTTTTTTAAGTTGAAAATTAAAACAAGTGTCAAACAAAATTGAATTCAATACATCTTTAATGACATTCTGTGTTACTACAATATGCCAGGTGCTAATAGAGAAAACATGAGAAACATAAGTAGTGCACTCTTCTTTCCAGAAACTTAAAACAACAGAAGGACATACAGGAGGTAAAGCTAGAGAAATGGCACAAACAGAAGCTATTCTAGCCCTCCTTGCTTCCCTGACAGGTACCTTATTGATGTGTGTCTTGGGGCACACGTCATACTTAATGAAATTCAATGCTCATATCTCTATGAATATATGTCAATTCTTCACAATGTGCAGACATCAGTAGGCACTGAATAAATTATTTTGAATACTAAAGACTGTATGTGCATAACTGTGTTAGTCTGTTCTCATATTGCTGTAAAGAATTTCCTAAGGCTGGGAGTGGTGGCTCATATGTGTAATCTCAGCACTTCAGGAGGCCAAAGCATAAGAATTGCTTGACAAAGGAGGCAGAGTTTGCAGTGATGACTCCAGTCTGGGTGACAGGGCTAGACTCTGTCTTGGGGTTGAAAAAAAAAAAAAAAAGCCCAAAACTGGGTAATTTATAAAGAAAAGAGGTTTAATTGACTCCAGATCCACATGGATGGTTGGAGAGGCCTCAGGAAACTTAGTCATGGCCGAAAGTGAAGTAAGCATGCCTTATATGGTGGCAGGTGAGAAAGAGCGTGTGAAGGAGGAACTGTCAAACACAAAAAACCATCCGATCTCATGAGAACTCACTCACTATCATGATAACAGCCTGGGGAAAAGCACACCTATGATCCAATCACCTCCCATCAGGTTCCTCCCTCTATACCTGAGGATTACAATTAGACCTAAGATTTGGATGAGGACCATAGCAAAACCATATAAATAACCAACACAATGTAGAATAATTAGGGGATGATTTACAGGAGAAAAATTAACAACCATGAGAAAAAGTAGATATTAAAAGAGAAAAAGATGAGTAAACAGCAGAGATAGTGCCCCCAAAATTAGTGGGGGAAATGAGTAAGATACAGTCACAGGTTAGTAAGGACTTTATTTTGACAGGAGCCATGGGTGAAAAAAGAGTTGAGATATTTGGCTTAAGTAAACAGGGACAAATGAAAGATAGCCTTGCTAGCCAATCTAAGGAACATTGACAATTTCTGGAAATAATAGTGATTTCACTGAGGAACATGACTATGGAACATGAGAAGAATAAGGTTTACACTTAAACAATGTTTATATTAGAAAGACTTAGAAACAGCATAATAGTTTTATATAAAGACAAGTAGGGAAAATTACAACGGAAGTGAAAGAACATAAAATCAACAGTTCAAAGTTTATAATCACAGATTTTGGAATAATAAATATTAAATAGGATAATTCAAAAGAGATTATGTTTTCAAGATGGGAGAGTAGACATATCAGAAAGCAAAAGTATATGATGTAATCAAAGAAAATCCAGTATTCTGTTAGTAATGTAAGTAGCAGATCAGGAATCAGATGTTGACTTGAAGTCATTGGCACTGAATGCTGATTAACACATCCTTCTAGATCTAGGCTCAGAGATGAAAATGATAACTTGGCAGACAATTAGATAAAATCCAGAGCACACTCAGAAAGTCTGAGAAGCTCTAGAAAATGCCCAAATTAGATAATCACAGAGGGAAAGTCTTTTTGCTCCTATCTTTATTGTTCATCACACAGTTTGAATTAAAACAAGGGTTATTCTCAAGTTTCACTTATTCATCTAAGTATCTATTAGGTAACAACCATTTTCAGGCACTATGCAGGCAGGGAAAAAAACTGATGGAACATAATCCTAGTTTTTGAAAATTCTACAATATGTTGAAGAAACAGATGACAAGTGGATTAAATGGATAAACTCATTAAACTTTGAGCCAATGCTCTTTGCTGATTCAATAATTATTTTATAAGTCGTTAATATCCACTGCAAAAATTATTTCTGTGATATAATGATTCTTCATATAGGGCCAGTAAACAAGTAAGTGTATATCTGTGTGTGTTTATGTGAATGTGTGTACGTGTATGTGTACTGACACATAGAAAGGACTAGAGATGGAGTTTTCTGAGCAGCATCTGGTGAGGATGATTTCATCATTGGTAGTCTCTATGGTACTTCAGTCATGATTTAGCATAGACAGATAAATAATAAAGAGTATGAGAAGTAGCTATTCCAGACATGGAGTGTAGAATGCTACTTAAAGTGCTGGTCATGAGTTCAAGGTTTGACATAAAAGGGAAATCTGTTTCTATTGAGAACATGAAGGAAAATTTTTTATCATATATTTAAAGTAACATACAAAATCATGAATGGAGGATCCAAGATGCCCGTTTAGGAACAGCTTGGAGTTGCAGCTCCCAGTGAAAGCACAGAAAGTGAGTGGATGCCACATTTTTATTGCCCACGGACCAAGAGATTCCCAGGAGGAGTAGTCCCATGGGTGGCCAGCGCGGCTGTTTTGGCCAGCGCGGTTCTTTTGGTTGGCGTGGCTGCTTTGTTGGTGCCCCGGCCGGCAGTTCTCTGTACAAAATACACTGGTCCGGATGCCCTTCTGGCTGGCGATTGGAGACCCGGGAAGTTGCCCATTCATCTGATTAAAGAGGGGACTGAATAGGGAGCCAGGCCAGGAGATTCCTGGGCAAAAAAAAAAAAAAAAAAGTGCCACAAATCTCAGCGCTGCTGTTTAAGCCGGCGCAGTGAGTTGCTGCATGGGAAATCACACAGATCCTGGCGCCCTTTAAACAGGCGACTGGGATAGAGGTGACTGTTCAACTAAAAAAGAAAAAAAAAGGCTTTGAGGCAGGGAGCCAGGTGATCAGGCTTGGCTGGTTCCACCCCCAGAAAAGAACAGCAATCAGAAACTCTTTGGATTGAGAGTTTCACAGCAAGCGCAGATGAACACGGGACGGACTAGCTCTGTGGAGGAGGGGCATATGCCATTACCGAGGCGCTTCACCACTGTGGAGGTAGTCCACCATTGCCAAGGCAGCCTGCCGTTGCCAAGGCAACCTGCCATTACAGTGAGAGCCAATACAGAGGCGGGCCACCATTGCCAAGGCAGTTCCAACTACACCCATATAAACAAGACTGCAAGAAAATTCACACAGCAGCTGGGCGGAGCCCACAGCAGCTCAGCAAAGCCTCTGCAGGCAGACAGTGACCAGGCTGCCTTCTTGCTGTGCAGGGCAGCCCTGAAAAAAAAAAGGCAGCAGCACAACAGAAACTCATAAATAAAGCCCTAAATCCCTGGGACAGAGCACCTGGGAACAAAAAGCGGTTTATGAGTTCTGCTGCAGCAAACCTAAATGTACCTGCCCAGCAGCTCTGAATGAACAATGGAGCTTACAGATCAGCACTTGAGCTCCTATAAAGGACAGACTCTCTCCTCAAGCAGCTCCCTGACCCTTGTATATCCAAAGAGTCACCTCATAAAGGAGAGATCAGACTGACATTTGGTGGGTATCCTTCTGGGACAAAGATAGCAGAAGAAGAAACTGGTAGCAACCCTTATTGTTCTCCAGCTGCTGCAGGCGATCCCCAGGCAAGCAGGGCCTAGAGTGGACCTCAGCAGTCCTACAGCAGAGGGGCCAGACTGTTAGAAGGAAAACTAAGAAAAAGAAATAACTTCATCATCAACGAACAGAACACTCACTCAGAGACCAAATCTGAAAGTCAGCAACTACAAAGACAACAGGTAGATAAATCCATAAATATAGGAATTAACTAGAGCAAAAAGGATGAAAACACCCAAAACCGGAACACCTCTCCTCCTACAAGGGATCATAACTCCTCACCAGCAAGGGAATGAGGTTGGATGGAGAACAAGTGTGATGATATGACAGAATCAGACTTCAGAAGGTGGGTAGTAAGACTTCTGTGAACTAAAAGAACATGTTCTAACCTAATGCAAAGAAACTAAGAACCTTGAAGACTTGACAAAATGCTAACGAGAATGGACAAATTAGAAAGGAATATAAGTGAATTGATGGAGCTGAAAAACACAAGAACTTTGTGAAGCATGCAAAAGTTTCAACAGCCAAATTGACCAAGCAGAAGAAAGCATAGCATATCAGAGGTTGAAGATCAACTCAATGAAATAAAACAAGAAGGCAAGAAGAGAAAAAAAAGGGTAAAACGGAATGAACAAAGTCTCCAAGAAATGTGGGACTATGTAAAAAGACCTAATCTACGTTTGATAGGTATACCTGAATGTGACGAAGAGAATGAATCCAAGCTGGAAAATACTCTTCAGGATATTATCCAGGAAAACTTCCCCAACCTAGCAAGGCAGGCCAATATTCAAGTCCAGGAAATACAGAGAACACCACAAAGATATTCCGCACGAAGAGCAACCCCAAGGCACATAATCATCAGATTCACCAGGGTTGAAATGAAGGAGAAAATGCTAAGGGCAGCCAGAGAGAAAGGTCAGCTTACCCACAAAGGGAAGCCCATCAGACTCACAGCAGACCTCTCAGCAGAAACCCTACAAGCCAGAAGAAAGTGGGGGCCAATATTCAACATCCTTAAAGAAAAGAACTTTCAACCCAGAATCTCCTATCCAGCCAAACTAAGCTTCATAAGTGAAGGAAAAATAAAATCCTTTGTGAACAGGCAAATACTCAGAGATTTCATGACCACCAGGCATGCTTTACAAGATCTCCTGAAAGAGGCTGTACACATGTAAAGGAACAACCAGTACCAGCCACTCCAAAAACATGCCAAATGGTAAACAGCATCAACACAATGAAGAATCTGCATCAACTAATGGTCAAAACAGCCAGCTAGCACCAAAATGGCAGTATCAAATTCACACATAACAATATTAACCCTAAATGTAAATTGACTAAATGCCTCAATCAAAAGACACAGTCTGGCAAATTGGATAAAAAGCCAAAACCCATCAGTGTGCTGTATCCAGGAAACCCATCTCACATGCAAAGATACACAAAGCCTCAAAATAAAGGGATGGAGGACGATTTACCAAGCAAATGGAGAGCAAAAAAAAAAGCAGGAGTTGCAGTTCTCATCTGATAAAATAGATTTTAAAGCAACAAAGGTCAGAAGAGAGAAAGAAGGACATTACCTAATGGTAAAAGGATCAATGCCACAAGAAGTGCTAACGATCCTAAAGATATATGCACCCAATACAGGAGCACCCAGATACATAAGGCAAGTTCTTAATGACTTACAAAGAGAATTAGACTCCCACACAATTATAGTGGGAGACTTTAACACCCCATTGTCAATATTAGACAGATCAACCAGACAAAAAATTAACAAGGATATCCAGGACTTGAACTCAGAACTGGACCAAGCAAACCTAATAGACATTTACAGAACTCTCCACCCCAAATCCACAGAATATACATTCTTCTCAGCACCACATCACACCTACTCTAAAATTGACCACATAATTGGGAGTAAATCACTCCTCAGCAAATGCAAAAGAACGGAAATCATAACAAACAGTCTCTAGGACCACAGTGCAATCAAGTTAGAACTCAGAATACAAAAACTAACCCAGAACCGCACAGCTTCATGGAAACTGAACAACTTACTCTTGAATGTTGACTGGATAAACAATGAAATGAAGGGAGAAATAAAGATGTTCTTCGAAACCAACGAGAATGAAGACACAGCATACCAGAATCTCTGGGACACATTTAAAGCAGTCTCTAGAGGAAAATATATAGCAATAAGTGCCCACATAAGAAGTAAAGAGAGATCTAAAATTGACAACTTATCGTCAAAATTGAAAGAGCTAGAGGAGCAAGATTAAAAAACTCAAAACCTAGCAGAAGACAAGAAATAGCTAAGATCAGAGCAGGACTGAAGGAGATAGAGACACAAAAAAAAAACTTCAAAAAATCAATAAATCCTGCAGCTGGTTTTTTGAAAAGATCAACATAATAGACCACTAGCCAGATTAATAAAAAATAAAAGAGAGAATAACCAAATTGATGCAATAAAAAATGATATAGGGGATATCACCACAGATTCCATAGAAATTCAAACCATCATCAGAGATTATTACAAACAACTCTATGCACATAAACTAGTAAACCTGGAAGAAATGGATAAATTCCTGGACACTTGCCTCCTCCCAAGTCTAAACTAGGAAGAAGCCAAAACCCTGAACAGATGCATAACAAGGTCCGAAGTTGAGGCAGATATTAAGAGCCTACCACCCAAAAAAAGCCTAGGTCCAGATGGGTTCACAGCCAAATTCTACCAGACATACAAAGAGGAGTTGGTACCATTCCTTCTGAAACTATTCCAAACAATCCAAAAAGGGGGAATCCTTCCCAAATCATTTTATGACACCAACATCATCCTGATGCCAAAACCTGGCAGAGACTCAACAAGAAAAGAAAACTTCAGGCCAATATCCATGATGAACATAGACGCAAAAATCTTCAATAAAATACTGACAAGCCGATTGCAACAGCACACCAAAAAGCTTATCTATCATGATCAAGTAGGCTTCATCCCGGGGTTGCAAGGCTGGTTCAACATACGCAAGTCTAATAACATAATTCACCACATAAAGGAGAACCAAATACAAAAACCACATAATTATCTCAATTGATGCAGAGAAGGCCTTTGACAAAATTCAACAGCCCTTTATCCTAAAAACCTTCAATAGACTAGGTATTGACGGAACGTATCTCAAAATAATAAAAGCTATTTATGACAAGCCAACAGCCAATATCATATGGAATGGGCAAAAACTGGAAGCATTCCCTTTGAAATCTGGCACTATACAAGTGCCACTATACAGTGGCCCTCTCTTGCCACTCCTATTCAATATAGTACTGGAAGTTCTAGCCAGAGCAATCAAGCAAGAAAAAGAAATAAAGGATATTCAAATAGGAAAGGTGGAAGTCAAATTGTCTGTATTTGCAGATGACATGATTGTATATCTAGAAGACCCCATCGTCTCAGCCCAAAATCTCCTGAAACTGATAAGCAACTTCAGCAAAGTCTCAGGATACAAAATCAATGTGCAAAAATCACATGCATTCCTATACACCAATAACAGACTTAAAGAGAGCCAAATCAAGAATGAACTGCCATTCACAATTGCCACAAAGAGAATAAATACCTAGGAATACAACTAACAAGGAACGTAAAGGACCTCTTCAAGGAGAACTACAAGCCACTGCTCAACGAAATAAGAGAGGACACAAACAGATGGAGAAACATTCCATGTTCATGGTTAGGAAGAATCAATATCGTGAAAATGGCCATACTGCCCAAAGTAATTTACAGATTCAATGCTATCCCCATCAAGCTACCAATGACCTTCACTGAACAGGAAAAAAACACCTTAAACTTCATATGGAACCAAAAAAGAGCCCACATAGCCAAGTCAATTCTAAGCAAAAAGAACAAAGCGGGAGGTATCACACTACCGGACTTCAAACTATACTACAAGGCTACAGTAATTAAAACAGCATGGTACTGGTACCAAAACAGAGATATAGACCAATGGAACAGAAGAGGCCTTGAAGGCAACACAACATATCTACAACCATCTGATCTTTGACAAACCTGACAAAAACAAGCAATGGGGAAAGGATTCCCTGTTCAATAAATGGTGTTGGGAAAACTGGCTAGCCATGTGCAGAAAGCAGAAACTGGACCCCTTCCTGACACCTTACACTAAAATTAACTCCAGATGGATTAAAGACTTAAACATAAGACCTAACACCATAAAAACCCTAGGAGAAAATCTAGGCAAAACCATTCAGGATTCAGGATATAGGTGTAGGCAAGGACTTCATGACCAAAACACCAAAAGCATTGTCAACAAAAGCCAAAATAGACAAATGGGACGTAATCAAACTCCACCACTTCTGCACGGCAAAAGATACGTCATTAGAGTGAATCGGCAACCAACAGAATGGGAAAAAATTTTTGCAGTTTACCCATCTGACAAAGGGCTGATATCCAGAATTTACAAAGAACTAAAACAGATTTACAAGAAAAAAACAAACAAGCCCATTCAAAAGTGGGCAAAGGATATGAACAGGTACTTTACAAAAGAAGACATACATGAGGCCAACAAATATATGAAAAAATGCTCATCATCACTGGTCATCAGAGAAATGCAAATCAAAGCTACATTGAGATACCATCTCACGCCAGTTAGAATGGCAATCATTAAAAAATCTAGAGACAACAGATGCTGGAGAGGATGTGGTGAAATAGGAACACTTTTACACTGTTGGTGGGAGTGTAAATTAGTTCAACCATTGTGGAAGACAGTGTGGAGATTCCTCAAGAGCCTAGAAATAGAAATTTCATTTGACCCAGCAATCCCATTACTGGGTATATATCCAAAGGACTGTAAATTGTTCTACTATAAGGACACGTGCACACGAATGTTCATTGCAGCACTGTTTACAATAGCAAAGACCTGGAACCAACCCAAATGCCCATCGATGATAGACTGGACAGGGAAAATGTGGCACATATACACCATGGAATATTATGCAGCCATCAAAAATGATGAGTTTGGGTCCTTTGTAGGGACATGGATGAACATGGAAACCATCATTCTCAGCAAACTGACACAAGAGCAGAAGATCAAACACCGCACTTTCTCACTCATAGGCGGGTGTTGAACAATGAGAACACATGGACACAGGGAGGGGAGCACTACACACTGGGGTCAGTTGGGGGGAAATAGGATAGGGTTATTGGGGGGTAGGGAGTTGGGGAGAGATAGCATTGAGAGAAATTCCAGATATAGGTGATGGGGAGGAAGGCAGCAAATCACACTGCCACATGTGTACCTATGCAACAATCTTGCATGTTCTTCACATGTACGCCGAAACCTAAAATGCAATAGAATTAAATTTTAAAAAAACATACAAAATCATAGCTTTAAGAAAAGAAAATCCTTACTTTTGGTGATAATTTACTTTCTATCGAGAATGATTATTATATGTAAGCAGAGTTGCAAGTAGCATTCATTCAGTCATTCATCAACTGTTTACTGAATGGTAACTTCCAGGCATATTTAAAATGAAAAATCAGAAAATATTTCTGATGACCAGACCTAAGGAAAATGCACATCCAATAGACAGCAGGGAAATTGTGCTTCTGAATGATAAAGTATCTTGTGTCTGACCATATATCCTGGCAATGCCAATTTAAAAATTAGAATGTAATATTTATAGTCCTGTTTGAGTGACTGGAGATTACCAAAGAAGCCAAGAACTAAAAGACCAAGATCCCACTTACAGATCTGTTTGTTTTATGAGAAGTAGAATAAGTGGTCTAAGTCTATACCTCAGTCACCCTCACCTTCAGAAGTCATGCTGTCTAGGGGTCAGCAGACAAACCTGAGAAGGACCAGGCAGATTTTTTCTAGTAACATTGACTTGAAATCCAGTCTCTGAAAACATTAAATGACACAATATTTTTATTTAATTTTTATAGGCAAATAATATTACTTTCTTATTAATGATTCCAGTGGGAAATAGCCTCCTGAAAAAAAAGACCTTCAGAATCTAACAGAATAATCTGAAAAAGAGTATTCCCTTAGATATAATTGATAATATTATTAGTCCTTGGTGAAAATAAAAAATTTATAGCAAGATCCACTGTGGCATTTATAGACCATTAAGGCAGTGGGCTAAGGACTTTATTTGATCTTATTTAATTCCCATATCAGTGACACAGTAAATAGCAGAGCTAATGTTTAAGCACAAGTAGTCTCATGTGAATATCTGCTTTCTTTACTACCATACTATAGCATGTATCCCAGTTTATGAGGTTATTTTTACAAACAATTAGTTGTTATTATTCATACACAGGAATTCAAGTGAGGCATTTATTATAAACACATAGATAGCTGGGCTGTGCAGATACTACCTACAGTGACAATGTTGTACCAGTATAAATAAAGTTGAATGTACATTATTTCAGAGAAAATGTTGTATCATAAAGGCTTTTTTATGCCAGCGTGGATAAACATTACACAAAGAGAAACTCAGCAAAACCAAGGAAGAAAGATTCACTTATGGTACCTTAAAGAAAACTAAAGCAGTTTCTGGTCGAATTAGTAGTTCTCTGTGTATGACTTGTATGGATCTGGTGGGAGCCTTCCTTTTACATTAGTGAATAACTAAAATATCTGCTTCGGGAGAAGATATAGTGTACCCAAAGTGCTAAGAAATCCTCTGGGCAAAGTAGCTGGTGCTGGCAGATGCCCCACTGTGTTAATTTGACTCAGAAAATATTTCTCTTCAGTAAAGATATAATGAATGCTGCCTCCCAGTTTAAACTGATCATATCTTTTTAAATAAAAGGTTTTAAACAAATGCATTTACTCCTATTTTGAGGAATGACAATGAAGTTATTATCAATAAACTGTTAAATAGCTATTCTCTAAATGGGCACCCATTTACTATCAAGAAAGGTGACAATACTGCTCCCACATTACATTTAGATTTTGTTTTCCATTAAATTTATCAGCTGTAGAATTGCAGCAGGAGATGATTCCTAAGTGCACATTTTATAGTCCATTTGTGAAGAGAGAGACCAGCCCTACTGAAGCATTGGTTACAGTATTCTCATCATCTGCACAAGAGTGCTCATCTGGGACTGGAAAAAAGAGAAATGGCTGCATTACAAACAGCTCACTAATCTCCTTGCCAATCAGTGCTCTCATGATGTTAGGCTAGGCTTATTTTTTAAAAGCTTTTCTTTTTTAATTTTGAAGAGTCCAATCAATATGATTGAAACATATCTTCAGTGAAGTATCTGAAGGGTGAAGGAATAAAAAAAGAATCAGTTAAGTCTGAGGATTTGCTTCTATCTGTGGTTTCTGGAAAAAAAATTTCTTTTGCTTTCATCAGGAGCAGAATGACTGAGAAGACATTAACACACCAGAAAAGTTCACTCTGAAAATTCTTTAAAATTGTAATTTCATTTTTTGTGGCTATTTATTCTATGATTATTAATAATTATTTTTTCTGCTTTAATAATTGTACCTATTTGGAGCAAGATTATCTATCACTTCATGTGTCCAAACATGGTAAATGTTACCACTGTTTACATCCTTACAACTGGAAACATTTTTAGTAAGGTCATAGAAACTAAGTTTTAATTCATAATGGAATAAGCGAAACTGTATATTTCTTAAAAATATGAACACACACATACACAGAGACACATGTATGTGTGTCTCTGTGTATGTGTGTGTGTAGATGTGTATATACATATATATATACACACACACATATATATATATACACACACATATATATATATATATATACACACACACATATATATATATATACACACACACACACACATATATATATATACACACACACACACACACACATACATCTATAGAAATAAATAGAAATAAATAGAAACTAAGACTTTTGACCTTTGCTGGAGAAACAAAAGAAGAGATTAGATTTTTTTCAACTCCAATTTGTCTTTAGGAGCTGTATTAGCTCAGAAAAACTGGTCTTAGAAACATCAAATTACATGCTGCTGTCTCTGCTATTAATGGAAAAAAATAACTGGTGCAGATCTGAAAATATCCAAAGCGTAAAATAACTAGGGGATTTAACTTCAAATTTTATTTTCAATATGAATGATTCTTTCCCATAGCCTTTCATAGACGTGAAAGAATGAAAGAAGAATGACAGAATTTCTCAATTATTTATTGAAAATAGGAAAAAACTGACAATATAACTTTTTGAACACTTCTAAGAGTCAGTCACAGACCTAAACTTTTTCACTACTATTTTACTCTGAAATCATTCATTCATTCAAACACATCCGAAGAGTCTACATGTGATGGGAACATGTCGTCACAGTGGACAGGACAGTGAACACGTGTTTTCAAAATCCAAACAGTGATAAAAGCCATCACCTGGCTTCTCTGTTCACTGAACTCCTCTCTTCCCATCAATTTTATCCACACTTCATGGCAAGAATGACATCATTATTTCCTCAATCTTCTCAATGCCTTTAATGGCCTCAACTCCAGAATCTCAATTTCAATCATATTACTCTTTGATTATCCTCATCTAAAATTCCAGATTACTTCTTATAATATCAATACTCCAACCACTTTCAATGACATAAAGACCTCCCATGAAATGACTAACATCATTTATACTGGGCCTTCATTCTATTCTTTTTCTAGCTTAGAGTTTGTGGTCTAGTTCTATAAATCCCACGTTTATGAATCTTAGGATCAAAGAAGAAAATTGACAGCATACTCAAGGGTTTAACTATAATGGTTTGGTGGCATGGACAGTTAAGAAAACCAACAATTCCAAGTTGCAACTAATGCGCACACACACACACACACACACACACACACACACACCAACCAACCAACTAGAAACACTGGAAAGTTACTACCCTCCTGCAAGTTCACAATGAGATAGAATCTTGAAACAACTAGAGTTTTAGAGAAGAGGACATTCAAAATAGCAGTAGCCATAAAGAAGGTGGCTAATTCCTCAACTCAATGTAAGCTGGGGAAATGGTGGATTAATGTTAGAGCTCTGCTTTCCCACCCTCTTACTTCCCGCTAATGGCTTCCACTGTCTAATTTCTATAGATGAGATATGATAAAATAGCTCCAGGGACACAATGTGTAGAGCTCAATCTACAGGGAGTAGCACATGGTAGAGAAGGGCAGAAAATACATTTGAGAAGAGGAAACAAATGAATAACCATACACTCTCAACTCCCACTCTCCTCGCTTAACTAGCCTGACATGATCTCAATCCTGGTTAAATCCAACGATTCCCACATCTCCTGAATCCAAGAAGCTATAAATACTGGATGGGAAAAACAAAACAACAAAATATGCCCATTACTATGTTCACAGTCACTTCAAATCATGACCCAAACCTCCAGTGCATGTGTCACAAGAGGATGATAGTACTTTGTTTTCATACTGTATTTGTCTGCATATTCTCCCAGATGGCCAATTACAACTTCTCATTTGAGTCCCCAAAAATGCCCTTCAAATCAATAGCTATTAGTGATGGCATTGTTTCTAATCATCCTGAGACAAGAAATTTAATCAGAATAAAAATGGTTTATCTCACCACCACCATCTTCACGAACCTACGTGCTTTTCCAGCCATTTTTTCCATTGCTTCTCCACTCTCCTTGAGAAAGTAGATGCATTTGCCTCTTAATTAGAAACTTCCCATGTGCACTTGCATAAGATATCCTCTTAGCCACTCAGACATTTTCTCCTGAACTTTTCCCATACATCATTTTTAAAAAGGATTTTTTTTTCCTTTCCATAGGTTCATGCACATAAATCATTGAAAACCTGTAATATATCACATCTTAAAAACAGACAATAGAATACCTGACCTCATAGTCTCCTTTAGCTATTTTTCATTTGTTTAAAAAACCTAATTAAAATATTCTTACCACGCATTTGTCTCTACTATGACACTAAATTCATACTTGTTCAGTCCAGAACAAATTCTATCACATCAAAATTAGAGATTAATATTGAGTTTACTATTGCAATTTTTCTTACAACTTTAGTAGAGTTATTTACTTCGCTTCTAGGGTGCCACACTTTCCTGGTTTGACTCCCTCTCAGTGGTCACTCCTTTTCAGACTTTGAAATCTAACTGACCCCTTTTCTTCTTATGTGCACTCATTTTTTAATGTAATGAAATTATTTATTGCTGTGGCCTTATGCACTGTATATTCACTAGTGACTTCATGTTGTTCTATCCAGAATGAATTTTCTCTTCTGCACTTTCATACACATCCAAGTCCTTACATAGATGTCAAAAGTAACACGCTCAAAATTCAACTCTTGACATTTCCTCCAGAACGTGCCTCGCTCCAAATTTTTGCCACAAGAGTGATAATAATATTCCAGGTGCATGAGGACACAGAGGAAAGATTAGCATGAAAGTAGAAATATGGAAGATATAAATAATACCTAAATTGAATATATAGAATACAAAAAGTAAAATGTCTCTGAACGAATAACATAGAACACATTAACAGCAGATTATACAAGCATAATTTCAAGTGGCTTTTTTATATTTGTAATTTTGGATTAAAGACAATGTGAGAGTAAAAGGTGATGGGAAGGGAGGGAGAAAAAAATGGTGGAAATAATGGTCAAAATTTGACTAATTAATGAAGACTCAATATTCACATACTAAACTGCATCAATGAATGTAAACGAATAAAAATATTAAGAAAACTACACCAAGACATGTGTAATTAAATTGCTTAAAGCCATGATGAAGAGAAAATCTTAAAAGCAGCTTAAAAACAGAAAATCCTAAAAAAGGAACAAAAATAAGTTTGATTGCAGACTTCTCACCAGGAATGAAGAAACTCAGAGAACAGTCAAGAAACATATTTAAACTGCAACTACTTTGAATTCTATGTTGGCATAGAATTTTATATTGGGAAAATATCAAACACATATGCAAAATGAAAAATATTTCAGACAATAAAACTTTAGACAGTTCATCACCAGCAGACCAACACTCAAAGAGTTATTAAAGTAAGTCATTAGAAGAAAGTAAATGATATTTGAAAGAAATTTCGATCTACCTAACAGAAAAACAGCACCAGAAATTACAACCTTTCCAAAAATATAAGATTTATTTTCTAATTGTTCAAATCTCCTTAGAACATAATTGACTATTTCATATGGTGACTATCATTAATAATACTGTATCTCATACTTGAAATTTGCCCAGAGAGTCAACCTTAAATGGTCTCACCACACACACACGTAACTATGTGAGGTTGTGAATGTATTAATTAGCTTGATCCTGATAATTATTTCACATTGTGTGTATATACACATACATCACATTGTAAACCTTAAATATAATTATTGTCAATTAATAATAAAGCCGAAAAATATAAAGGCAACAGATTTTATGATAAAAAATAGTAATATATTTTCAGTTTTTTATATAAGTATGAAAATTTCAAAAGTAGGAGAGATCTGATCTAGCCCACCCACCTCTTGCCTTTAGCCTTCTAGTTTCTAATCTAGCTTTGGGAGACATTTAGTTTATGGTTTAAATAATAATAGACCCCCTACTCAACTTCACTCCAGCCTGATTAACAAGCAAGGCTCCATCACCAAAAAAAAAAAAAAAAAAAAAAAAAAAAGAAATCATAATAATGTTAATAGACCTTCCTCAAACTCAATGGCCTTTGTAAAGCTAATGAGAGACCATCAGGATAGGGGAAGCAGAGGAGCCTGAATTCTGCTAAGGTGTAGACATATGCAATTTCCAGTCATTATTCCAGATGTCCTGCAAGTAACACCATGATTGTAGATTGGCCTTTAGAGATATTTATTCAAGGTTTTGCATGTCTGACACCCATGGCTTCACCTGGACTCACAGTTCAAAGGCTCCTGTGGCCCCACCCAGAAATGGCTCATAGGAAGACTATTTTTCACACCCCTATGATTGCACCCCAATAAGTCAGCAGCATGTACCTATTTCCTAGCCACCCCTAACCCATTTCCGAAACTTTCTTTTAAAAACCCGTAACCTACCAGCCTTGGGTGAGATTGATTTGAGTAGTAACTCTTGTCTCCCACTTGGTATAGCCAGACTTCTATTAAACACTTCCTTTACTACAAAAACAACAAAAGAAGAATATGAGGTAAATAGCACTATACCAGGAGAGGAAAAATGGAAGTGTACTGTTGCAAGGTGCTTATACTTTCCATCAAGTTATATAATATCACTTGAAGGTAAACTGTGATAAGTTACAAATGCATGCTATGAGCACTAAGCAACTACTAAAGAAGGAAATAACAGAAAATCTCCAGTTATAGCTGAGACAATAAAGGAAACACAATTGAATAACATAGACTCAGTTAATGTTAAGAAGGCAATCAGCCTATTAAGTCTACTTTCAAAATACAAGATAATTTCATCTTCTTACTATCCCAACCACCTACTTTTGCCAACAGCATCACAGGAGGTAGGGGAAGATTGGCCAGTTAATAGGTTTTTCTCTTGTACCAAATTCCTATGCTCTTTGTCAGTCTTCTCACATCCAAGACCCTACTTCCAATCCCTAAACCAGAGAGTTGTTCTTGAGTTTTCTGAGAAGTTGAAATAACTGCCTTTACATGCTAATGAGGACTAAGCACTGACTTTTTTTTTTGTCTTGCCCAAATTTCATTTTTATGGGTCTGGGGAGTCATGCCCTATAAACTTAAATCCTCATTAGATAGGTTTTGTTTAACGCTATATATTATAACTTACTTTTCTACCTGACTCTGGGATAATATTACAAGACAAGAAAGAAAATAAAAATATTTTATTCTCAAAACATGTTTCTTTGTCACACTGAAATGGCTTTTCAGGCTGTTCTTTGTGGAAGAAAATTCTCATCTATAAAGAATCCCTGTTAACATATCTAGACCTTTTTCTCACAGCCCTCTCCAATTTTGAATAGATAAACTGAGAGTCTAGTACTTTTTAAAGGGTCTGAAACATTTGTCATCTATTGTCTCAAGGGGCAGCCACTGTAAGACTTCAAAAGAACCTTGGCCTCCACGATCTTTTATCTTAACCTGAACATTTTTGTAGATTCCAGGTCTTTAGACAAACTCAACCAACTGTCAACCAGAAAATGTTTAAATTTACCTATAGCCTTGAAGCCCCCCTCTTTGAGTTGTCCTGCCTTTCTGAACCAAACCAGTGTATTTCTAAAATGTATTCAATTGATGCTGCATGCCTCCCTAAAAATGTCTAAAACCAAGCTGCTTCCCAGCCACTTTGAGCACATGTTTTCTGGACCTCCTGAGGTCTGTGTCATGGGCCATTGTCACTCATATTTGGCTCAGAGTAAGTCTCTTATTTTACAGAGTTTGGCTCTTGTTGACACTAATAAATACTACATTATGTAGCATCATTTAATAATAAACAAAAAAAACAATGTGAAGGGTTGTTCTCTTATTCTCTTATTTCAAGCTATTTTATTTTAATATTGATACAGTTTTCATTCTTTTATCCTTGTTCTAAAAGAGAAAATGAACTGAAAGCTATGCAACAGAACTACCAGTCCACATTTGGTCTACAAAAAAATACCCTTCACTTAACTTAGTTTACAAATAGTGGAGAGTAAGAAATATAATTTGAGATGTGAAACTTGTTGATTCATTCCCAAACAAGTAGAATATACTACCATTAGTATGTTAAAAACAGACATTTTCTACCTTAAAATTGTCCTATAATACATGTTATTTGTCTAACAGAGAATTCATACTGCAACTTAGCTTTTATTTTTCTGGTTCCCATAGAGACAACACAGAATTATTTAATATCCATAGTGGAAAAACATTTTTTTAACATTTTCCTTTATTTCAGGACAAAAATAAATTTTCCTAATAATCCTGAAAGGAAGGCATATGAAATATTGAAGGCATTACATATTTCAAAATAAATCTAGACATTGCTCCAGTCTTCTGCTTCATTTTTTTATTTTTTAGTATTTCTTTCTTAAGCTTCAGTTGTTAGATTTTTTTCATATTTGTATTGTTAGAGTAGATAATTAGTCAGACATGTGCAGAGTGGTAGACATGAACAGAGCCCAGCAGGAATGTCAGGAGCCAATCAAGTAATGGTCAGATACTTGTCAAGCTACCGCTCTAAAATAATAATTGGTTGCAGCTGGAACCAGGGAAAGGCAGTCTTCCAGTAGACAAAAACTCCTGAAATTGGTGATCAGTAGCTTCCCAATAAGATCTCAAGAGCTGGACAAGTGAGCTCAAGCATTCACATTAATAGGCAAAACAGTAGCGTTTAACTGGTACATGACCTTCTTCTAGGAACACTCAGGTGGTAAATGAAGAATGCTTGAAGTGAGCATGTGTACAACTTCAGTGAACACACTGTGCATGTGGCCTCTCCCACTGCACATACAGAATGCAAATTTATTTATTATACTTTAAGTTCTGGGGTACATATGCAGGTCATGCAGGATTGTTACATAAGTATACACACGCCATGGTTGTTTGTTGCATCCATTCCCCCATCACCTACATTAGGTAATTCTCCTAATGTTATCCCTCCCCAATCTCGCCACTCCCTGCTAGCCCTCCCCTACTTCCCCTACCCCCAAACAGACCCCAGTGTGTGATGCTTCCCACTGTGTGTCCATGTGTTCTCATTGTTCAACACCCACTTATGAGTGAGAACATGCGGTGTTTAGTTTTCTGTTCTTGTGTCAATTGCTGAGAATAATGTTTTCCAGCTTCATCCATGTCCCTGCAAAGGACATTAACTCATTCTTTTTATGGTTGCATAGTATTCCATGGTGTGTATGTGCCACATTTTCTTAATCCAGTCTATCATTGTTGGGCATTTGGGTTGGTTACAAGTCTTTGCTATTGCAATAAGTGCAGCAATGAACACACTTGTGTATGTGTCTTTATAAGAGAACGATTTATAATCCTTTGAGTGTATACGCAGTAATGAGATTACTGGATTAAATGGTATTTTTCTTTCTAGATCCTTGAGGAATTGCCACACTGTCTTCCACAATGGTTGAACTAATTTACACTCCCACCAACAGTGTAAAAGCATTCCTATTTCTCCACATCCTTTCCAGCATCTGTTGTCTCCAGATTTATTAATGATCACCATTCTAACTGGCATGAGGTGGTATCTCAATGTGTTTTTGATTTGCATTTCTCTAATGACGAGTGCTGATTAATATTTTTTCATATATTTCTTGGCCGCATAAATGTCTTCTTTACAAAAGCATCTGTTCATATCCTTTGCCCACTTTTTGATGTTATTTTCCTTGTAAATTTTAGTTCTTTGTGGATTCGGGATATTAGCCCTTTGTCAGATAGGTAGCTTGTGAAAATTTTTTCCCATTCTCTTGGTTGCCAGTTCACTCTAATGATTGTTTCTTTTACTGTGCAGAAGCTCTTGAGATTAATTAGATCTCATTTATCTATTTTGGGTTTTCTTGCCATTGCTTTTGGTGTTTTAGTCATGAAGTCCTTGCCTATGCCTATGTCCTGAATTCTGTTGCCTAGGTTTTCTTCCAGGGTTTTTATGTTAGGTCTTATGTTTAAATCTTTAATCCATCTGGAGTTAACTTTTGTATAAGGTGTAAGGAAGGGATCCAGTTTCAGCTTTCTGCATATGGCTAGCAGTTTTCCCAACATCATTTATTAAACAGGGAATTAGTTCCCCATTGTTTGTTTTTGTCAGGTTTGTCAAAGATCAGATGGTTGTAGATGTGTGGCATTACTTCCAAGGCCTCTGTTCTGTTCCATTGGTCTATGTCGCTGTTTTGGTACCAGTACTATGCTGTTTTGATTATTGTGGCTTTAGCAAAATTTGAAGTCAGGTAGCATGATGCCTCCAGCTTTGTTCTTTCTGCTTAGGATTGTCTTGGCTATGCAGGATCTTTTATGGTTTCATATGGAGTTTAAGGTGGATTTTTCCAGTTTTGTGAAGAAGGTCAATGGCAGCAAATTTATAAAACTACAAGTCAAAGGTAAAACTGAGAACTCGAATCTCTCAAGTTGCCCCCCTTGGCCCTCTTCCAAATGTACTTCACTTCCTTTCATTTCTGCTCTAAAACATTTTAATAAACTTTCTCCTACTCTAAAATTTGCCTTGGTCTCTGACTCTGTCTTATGCCCGTACGTCAAATTCTTTCTTCTGAGGAGGCAAAAATTGAGGTTACTACAGACAAGTAAGTATTTACCACTGCTAAAAGTATACCTCAGTTTAAATATCTCTATTAAATTCAGAATATTTATGAGCCTGTTATTATTTTCTCTAAATACACCTCCAGTTTTTCTAAGTTCCTACAAGATAAGAAAGCAGAACTACTTAGAGGTCAAGTTATACAACTGCCACATATTTTGTAGCATTTCATTTTAAAGATCTTTCATTTACATTTGTTGTAATTCTTTATTTTCTCAATTCTTTCTTTAATTTGAAAACAATTAGCAATTAACAAAATGAAATTTTAATTTTAATGTATAATACAAATTCAGTAATGTACTGCATGTACTTTAATAAACAAAAATATTATACATTGCAATTCACACTCATTTTTAAATTTAAAGTTGTATATGCAAATAGACATTTTAATGTAATTTGTAATTTAAATTTTCTATTACAATAAAACAACATATTTTATATTATTCTGAGATTGGCTTTTAAAATACAATTAACATGTGGTAAAATCATGTTAATGAATGCTAACTCTTCTTCCATACACAATATAGAAATGACAAACTATAAATTTTCTGAAGAAGGAGGAATGACAATTCCAGTTTGTTAATTTAAGCAGTGTGGCATACAATTTTGTACTTTCTTTAATGCTTAAATCACAGTCACACTGGGAATCTTATAGTGTTGGAAAAATATTGAATGCCAAGCGCTTGACAAATTTATATAATTTATATCACATTTCAGGGCAGAAAATCAGAACTGCTGTCTTTGGTACAGACTTATTTTCTAATAAGCATACCATGTTTTCTTCTTTGGTCTGTTGATATGAAATAAAATATGAAAAAAATTACAACCTCATAGATAAATTCTTGCTAACTGCTAATCCTCTCACCTTTAATAACTTGTAATACCTTTCTCCACATTATAAGCCTTGGGATAATCCACTTTGATTATAGTTAATCTGGCCATTTTATAATTTTCAATGAAGATCACTCACTAGGTACTAAAAGAGGATTTATTCTGAAGTTAGTAGATAGAGCATCAATCTCAATGACAAATTAAAAAGGGACATCATTGGTAAATTAAATATTTTACATGTAGTGAACAAAGGCAAGTTTTCTACAATTTTGGATAAGAGGAATTAGATTGTCCGTTGAGAATCTTAGGTCAACTTTGGAAGCATCAGCATCACATGGATGGGAGAGTGTGAGTGGGCCAGAAGGTAAGCAGTTAAGAGGTATATTGTCTATATAGAATTAAGAACTATAATAAAGTCCACCAAAGACAGTCCGCTTTTATTATTTTCATGTATTCATAATTCCAAACAATATCAGAAATAAAATTATCTGAAAAATCAAATATTTTTGACTCAAATTCTAATGATTGTTATGATTACTGATGAACTTTAATAACACATATAGAGGATTCAAGTTAGCACATTTTTATGGCTCGTTCTTTAACATATATTGTATTCTACATAGAAGTTAACTTGGAAAACACTGAGTTATACTGTTGATTCCCAACACAGGCAAACTGCTAAATTTTACTCTAAACTCTATAGATATTTCCAATGCCTGTAGTACTATATAATCCTTCTGTCTTTGACACAGTGGATTTGAAATAAGATAGTATAATATACATATTGTAAAAATTCTATAATTTTACCGCTATCTTGAGAAATGGGGCCAGTTCTGGTAATTTACATACAATTCATTTTGTTTTATGTTACCATATTATTCCAAATGAGATTGCTGCTGTGAAAGGTATATATGCCCACTATTCTTTTCTTTCCAATGACAAGAAGGTCATATTTGGCATCATAATGCATGCTGCTCAATGTTATCTAAACACAAATACATCTGGTTGTTTAATATATTAGCATAATCTCATCTAGAAGTTAAAAAAAATTTGGCTAGGAAAGATTTAGGCCATCTCATTATCTCTAAATAATGTATCCCCCTATTTACATCTACAACTCCAGGAGATAAGAAAAATATTAATATCAAAAAAATTAGCCCATGAAGACTTTCATTTGGTGAAAAACTTGCAGATATTTGAATATAACTTATTAATATAGCTCTTATGGAATTTTTTTTATTTCACTTGCATTAGATCAAAAACAATTTTATTAACCAATGTTATTTGTGTTACTCATATATCTGATGGTCATTGATTTATGTTTAAAAAATAAAAAAACCTCCCAGTTTTTAAGTAAAGTTTTCTATTTTTAAGAAGTTTATATTAACACTCGCCCCTTTAGAAAGAGTTTAAATAAAAATCCAAGTAAACCTATAGCTGGTAGATGCTGGCCTCATTGCATGTTGCAGCAAATGTCTCTTCTCAAACAGCTTACAAAGGCTTAACAATAATTGCCTCACTTCTCTCAACTTTACAACACTCCATAAACCTGCCATACCATTGTACAAGGCTGAATAAGCCTGAAGTTGAATACAATGTGTAAATCGTAGAAGAAACAAAAAATAATATACAATTACTGAGAGATTTATGGACATGTTTAATATAAGACAGTGACTCTCCACAGAAAGAACAAAACAGTATTATGAAGCAGGCATTATAGTTCCAACCTGAAAAGCTGTTTTAATAGCAGTTAAGAAGACATGAACAAAAGCAGCAGTTTGGTCCAGCAAGGGTAAAGCCCTGCATACATTATGCAGGGTTCCTCTCTTTCATGAGAGAATAATATATTTGTCAGCCAGTTTGCCTCAAGATATTAGAAGACATAAAACAAGTCACAGTGGTATATTTTCTTTTATGACTTTTTTAAATTGCACAACCATCGAAACAAAAAGGTCATTGGGTAAAAATCCATCCTGTTTAAACCACTTGTTATCTACCCCTTGAAACTGCAACATGTGAATATTGAAATTTGTTTCAGTTATGGTTCTCCTGACACGTTCAGTCAACAATGAAATTGCTAGTGTTGATGCAAAACTGAACATTTAAAAAAATTATAACATGATAGTAATAAGTTGTCATATGTTCTTGTTAAAACATATTTGATACAGTGATTTTAGTAGTTCATGTCAGAATGTTACAGGTAGTTAAATGGGCATAAGCCAGGCAGGAGGGAGCTCTCCTCTTACCCACTAGAAATGTAGGCTGATGATTCTGCAATTATTGTATTGCCAGTCCAAAAATTATAATTCAGCAGCCAGGGAGAGGCAATCTCTTGGTGGTCCACACCTGTTCATATTAAAAGTGTTGCTTGAATGCAGGCCCTAGGGAGAAACAGCTTCCTGGGCATGCATATCAAGAGACAAAAAATGGCAGAGTATGATCTTCTGGGTACATTTCACTGGAGAAAGGAAGAAAACCTCAGATGGACATGTATTTAACTACCGTAAACACATTGGGTGTTCTCATTTTCCAAGGGCAAGGGAGGGCTCTGTGCATGTGGGCAACCCATTCTAAAGAAGAATCATGACAAAGAGGTGAGCTTATAAAAGTCCTAGGATCATGGTTAAACAAGGCAGTGGACCTTCTCTCTTTAACCTTCACATGCCTGCTTGGGTCTCTTCCAAGTTCACCTTCCTTTCTTTCCTGTTCTAAGGTCTTTTTAAAATAATCTTCCATTCCTACTCTGGAACTTGCCTCAGTTCCTTTTACTGCTTTATACCCCTCAGTTAAGTTCATTCTTCTGAGGAGGCAAGGACTGAAGTTGGGAATAAGTATGGGCTATAAACCACACAGAACATATTAATAAAACAGAGATACAGAGACATAAAGTCATAGATCTTTTTAACAGAAAACAAAAGAGACAAACAATAGAATAAGATTTAACATATGTTGATGTGGATTAAGAAAAAAAAGTTGGGACAACCGGATAGTAACAAGGTAGTGCTCTAAATAAATAAATCAGAAAACTATCTCCCATATTGGTTAAATCCATAAGTATTTAGCTATTGAAAGCAGAGTATTATTCAGCATGTGCAAGAACACATAGAAGTATCACATAAAAAATTGCAGGAAACCAGGGCAAACACTGTAAAGAAAAGTAAGATGACGTATAAATATATCACAACTAGACTCTCACCAGACTTCTAATAAGCAATAGCAGACACCTGAAGATAAATTATTTTTTAGTGCTGAGGGAAAATGGCAATGAATGTAGAATTCTGTATCTAACTTATCTGTCAATCAATAATTAAAGCAAAGTAAAATATTTTAGACAAAGATTAAGAGAGTTTATTTCAATCAGTCTTTCACTAAAACAATTTCAAAAAATGTACTTTGGAAATTAAAGCCAAAGAAAGTGAAATACTGAGCTAGGAAAGGGGTATTTAAGTATTTAACCATAAATATATGCTTATTGAAAAAGAGAAAAAAGAGACTAAGTTTAAAAGAGATTACAAATGTAATGGAATACAAACTCTAGGAAAAAATATTATGAAAAGAAGGATAAAGAGATTGGAGTTGCCGGGCGCGGTGGCTCAAGCCTGTAATCCCAGCACTTTGGGAGGCCGAAGCGGGTGGATCACGAGGTCAAGAGATCGAGACCATCCTGGTCAACACGGTGAAACCCCGTCTCTACTAAAACTATAAAAAATTAGCTGGGCATGGTGGCGCGTGCCTGTAATCCCAGCGACTCAGGAGGTTGAGGCAGGAGAATTGCCTGAACCCAGGAGGCGGAGGTTGCGGTGAGCCGAGATCGCGCCATTGCACTCCAGCCTGGGAAACATGTGTGAAACTCCGTCTCAAAAAAAAAAAAAAAAAAAAAGAGATTGGAGTTAAAATACTTTAATAACCTTGTATTATACAGCTGTAAGTGATACTAAGCTTAGAAATTTGCTATATCAAATATGGATAATAAAAACTTTAAAGATACCTACTAGAAGCACAAAAGTAGAATGTACAACTGACATATCAACATAGAGATATGATGTATTAGAAAATTTAATTAATGTAGCTTAAATCAGAAAATAACAACAGAACACACAAAAGGAAGCAAAAATAAAGCATGGCAAACAAGGTGAAATATGTTTGATTGAGAAACATTTCACTAGAAGAGTGTCCCAAACATTACAGTGTAGAAGATGCTTTATTTAATCAACAGATATTAAGATATTTTTAGATATTTTAATAATGTGGTTTTTAGCATGAAAAGTTTGGTTGACATATTTGCTATAAAACAGATTAAATTACAAAATAAAACTGAAGAAATGTTTGAAGTCTAATTTCATGTTATTATGGAGAGTTCTTATTAATGGCTTGTTGACCACTAATCCCTTTTATTTTACCTTAGTCATGAACATTTGTAAATGTTTTGTTAAATAGATTACAGAAATTAAGATAATGAGAAGTTCAGTTATTTGCAAAGAACAGAAAGGTGAATTGAGTCTCAAATCCAGTATCTTTAAATAAAAAAGGCATTTTTAAATGGAAAAATATTAATTAAGATATATGTATGCAAATAATGTTATATAATTCACTTCCAGGTTCAACTGCAACATGCAATGGGCTTGGCAAACATTAGTTCTGCTATGATCTATATGTTTGTGCCCTTCCTTCACAAAAAAGCATTGTCTGATGGGGTACATTTTATGGCTTATTGACTCATAATATAGACTTGAAAGTGGCACCTACTTTTTGTGTCCTCACATGGAGAGAGAAACCCCGTCTCAATGAAAACACAAAAATTGGCTGGGCACGGTGGCAAGAGCCTGTGATCCCAGCTACTTGGGAGGCTGAAGCTGGAGAATTACTTGAACTGCAGAGGCAGAGTTTGCAGTCTGGATGGGACAAGAGGAAAACTCTGTCTCAAGAAAAAAGAGAAAAAAAAAAAAAAAAAAAAAGGAGGAGAGGTGAATAGGTGAAGCACAGGGGATTTTTAAATGCAGTTAAAATATTTTGTATGATGAGGTTGGTGGTGAATACATGCTGCTGTGCATTTTTCAAAATACATAGAACTTTACAGTGTAAATAGTGACCTTAATGTATGCTATGTAAAAGAGAAATCATTTAGGAGGTCAGATGACTCCAGGATGAAAGCAGAATATGGTAAAAACAATACAACTGTACTATAAATATAAGAAGCAATCATGCTGAATGGGGTGAATGAAAAAATACTGACCTAAGTATTAACTATGGAAATGAGTGTAATCTGGAAGACCACAGGCTAAAGATGGTAGATGCAAGCACGATAATCAAGTTCATGAAATTTTCCCCATGAGGATATGAGTCAACAAATCTTAAATTACTATACATGTATAGTGGATTTGAACAATTAAGTAAATGGATAGTGGATGGTGGAAGCCAGATTTCTCACTGTGTGAGTAAGAGGTTGTAGAGAAACAGAAGGAGCAGGCTAGGATGATTCATGTGGTAATGAATTGGCGTTGGAGATTTCAGTATAAGCTCATCATTAGCTTACAGAGATAGATAGTTATATGTTACTATGATTTTAATATTATTGTTTCCTCAAATTTCATATGTTGGAATCTAATCAACAATGTGATATAATTAGGAGGAAAGACATTTGGAGAGCTATTATAAAGGGCATTTGTGCCCTTATAAAACACAGAATCACACACACACACACACACACACGGAGCTTATTTACCCCAACCACCATATATGAACCAAGAAACAAGCCTTCACCAGACAGCAAATTTTCCTGCTCTTTGATCTTGGATTCCCAACATTCAGAACTGTGAGAAATAAATGTCTGATGTTTTTAAGCTACACAGTGAATTTTTTTTTTTTTTTTTTTGCCACAGCAGCCTAATCAGACTAAGACATACATAGAAATATTTATAGATATAGGCCATATGAGAAGGCCTGGAAGCAATAATACACCTATAGCCATCAGCACACCTAGCACCCAAATATTGGTTTTTAATATTATTTTCCAATAAAAGGGCCCAGGAATCCTTGGATAAATGATGCTTCTAAAGTTGGGCCACGATATATGCCAGGCAAGTCCAGACCTTCTTTAGTGATAAAGGGTAAGGAAGTGCTAACACACACAAACACACACACAATGATGGGCTATGTTAAAAGGGCTCAAAAGCCAATTGAAAGTGCTCCCAATTTTCAAACCTGGAATCATTTGAACAAAAAAATAAATAAGTTAGTACTATAACTGAAAGTCTAAAAATTACATGAGTCTGTCTGCTTATAAAAATACATGACTGAATAAATGAGGTCAAAACTACATCTCTTGTGCAATAGAATGTCAAGTAATTTGTTTAGATAATTTGCCTTTAAGGAATTGGAGCATAACTCTTTATTTCTTAATGTTAGAGTTCATGTGTGAGCACAACTCCTCGTTCTTTCATGTCATTATTTAGAGACTTCTATAAGTACTCCTTAAAACTCTCAAAGCCATCAAAAACAAGGAAAGCCAGAGAAACTGTCATAGCTAAGAGGCGCCTAAGGACATGAGAACTAAACATAGTGTTATCCAGAATGTTATTCTGGAACAGAAAGAAAAAGGCATTTGTTAAAAACTAAAGAAATTTGAAGGATGTATGGATATTAGTTAATAACAATTTGTAGATATCTCATCATTAATTCTGACATATATCATAATATGAGATGTTAATAATAGCAGAATCTTGGTGTGAGTCTGGTAGGCAGGTAATATTTTCCCACAAAGATATCCAGGTCCTAATCTCCAGAACCTGTGGATGTGTTAAAGACCCCAAGATAAGGCGATTATATTGGATTATCTGTGTGGGCCCAATCTAATCACACAAATCTTGAGAAGCAGAAAACTTACCCTGATTGTGAGGAGAGAGGTGGGACAGCAGAATAGAGAGAGGAATAATTTGAAGCATGAAAGCAACTCTATCAGCCAATAGTGGCTTTGAACATGGAGGAGAGGGACTGTGAACTATGGAATGTGGGTGTGCAGTAGAAGGTGGGATCAAGTCTCTCCTGGAACCTTCAGAAACACAGCTCCATGGATAACTTGATTTTAGTCCTTTGGGACCCTTCGACCCATGTTCTACTTCTTACTTACAGAACTGTAATGATTAAATGGAGGTTTTTTGTTGTTTTTTGTTTGTGATGCTACATTTGTGGTAATTTGTTACAGTGATAATAATAATAAAAGAAATAAAAGGTTATATGGGAACTCTGTGATACCTACACAATTTTAAAATAAGAAGCTTGCTTAAATATAATGTCAGTTAATGTTTTGAAGCTAAATGAAGAATAAACTTGAGAAGGAAGAATATATTACTTGCATATAATGTATCTGTGAGAAGACAGAGTAAATAGTGATTTAACTGAAGTGCTATAAAATATAAAACTTCACTGGTCCAATGACTCATCCCCCTAAATTCTTTTATCATATTGCCAACTTTATGTCCAAAACATGTCCTATTATGAATGGTAACCTAGTGTACTTCCAGCTTAAGTGGCACAATATTTTCTGACATTCTGTTTCACTTTTTCTAAAATAGCTGAATGCTCATTCTTGAGTTTGGAGAAGTCCAGAGACATTTCGCTTATCACCAAGGGCCTTTAGGGGTGGACTGTCTTCAGATTTATCTCCTGCTACAGCCTCTACCTGGACTGTCCTTCCGCAGCCTTCCTCAGTCTCCCTCTTCCAGCTTCCTTCATATTTTTGTTCCCTCAATGTTCCATGTTGGACAAAACACTTCCTCATTTCAACCACAGCAAAGTTAGCATCATTTTGTTCTTTTTTTTGACCATGTAGTAGAAAGCAACTTTAATTTCAGTGTGCCTGGCAATTGTCATCTATGCTCTGTCATAGATGCCTTAGAAGCCAGCCTGGTATTCTCAGGCCACAACAATCAGATTATAAGATCTTCACCTTACATTTGTGCTGCACCTTTCTCCCTTTACTGCAGAGATGATTGCAAAATCTGAAAGTTCTTTCCATGTTAGTCAGAGGAATTCACTTATCCTCTTGTTTTTCCATTTCAGAAGATTCCAAAAATGGAATGGTATTCATTTTTTACAGTCAAATCCATTCATCAAGGTTGTTTACAAAATGAAGACATCTATTGTAACATGGATCAAACTGTTGCAATAGCTTGCTTAAAAATCAGATAAGTATAATGACTACAAATATAAAAATAGCTCACTCATTCCTAAAATATTTTCCCCAGGTAACTAACATTACTATTTAATATCTGTGTACAATAGATTTAACCAAGCTCTGATGAATGTTTATGATTTTAGTGTTCCTGTGTGGAGGGAAATAGATAAAATATATGCTTATAATTCCAAACATAAAAATTGGTATCACTTTTAGTATACCTTATAGGCCAACCACTGTTGCCACTTTTAAGGTTAACTTTATTTAAATCGTCAAGCAACAGTTATATATAAACATAATGATCCATTTTTTATGGATAATAAAACACTTAAAATATTTAGAAACTATCAAAGGCCACACAGTTATTAAATGGCGAAGCTAATAATCTACCCTAATATATGTGATACAAACCCTGTGCTCTTCATCTCTCACAGTGATGCTTTTGAGATGACCAAGAACTTTGGAGGTGGAATGTATACAGCATACTTAGAAAGCAGTTAGTAGATCAGCCTTAGAAAAGTAAAGGCTTGCATTGTCAGGAAGTAGGAAGTAAAAAAGGTAAAAACACTAAACAAAAGAATTATAATAGAGGTAACAAGGAGGAGGGAAAATAATTAGAAGAATGCATTTCACTAGATCTATGAGAGAAGAAAGCAGCAATAAAGAAGATCTTGTCAGAATCAAGGTTTCCAGGGCTGCCAAAGAGAACAGAAATATGCTCTTCCACCTAACAACAGGAAATCAACAAACTGTTGGTAGGTATTAAGACTAATTCTTAGTTCCTAGGTAAGATTTCTGAAGCTAGTGAGGAGGAAAGATAAGAGACAGAAAAAAAAAAAAAAGAGAGAGAGAGAGAAAGAAAGAAAGAGAGCCAGAGAGAGAGAAAGTCTGCAAGGGAAATGGCTGCAGGGATTCTAAATTTCATTAAAATAGACAAAAACAAGTTGGATGACTGCCCAAAAAGGCAGAGTGTTCAAATAAATTTCTTTTTGCTCCTTATTTCAGGAAAGAACAACATGTTGATAGATACAGGGAAAAAACTACTAATAAAATTAAGAATGAACATGGTATAACAAAGTGGGGTAGCTGAGGTATGAGAACTCCAGAAAAATGGAAAGAAATGAGTTCATGATCAGTGGTTGAAATTTTAGTTTTGAAAATCATAATTATATGTCTGCCTCTGCTGTCTGCCTCTATGCCTTGGAGGAAAAATAATAAATTGTCTCATTTATCTGCACATCTCAAAAGTATATAGTGAGTGGCAAAGCAGACACTGGTGCTGTAGATCATGAATAAGAAAAATGTGGTCATTGGTTTCAGTGCTCATGGCATAGTGGGCTGTAATTGTTAAGAAAAGTTTATTGATATACTACACTTAGCTGTGAAAGAAAACAATATGCCCTTCATTTTGATATAACTGAAATTATCTTGTTAGTTCCTAACCTTCTGACAAGAGACAGTGGTATATAGTGTTAAGGAGAATTAGGTGATTTCTAACCTCGTAATCTCACCTGGTCTAGTAATTTGGCAATTTAGGAAGTTGGTACCTGCCCAGATGACTCAGTTAAATGCTCCTCCTTTCAGACGTATTGCCAGGTCCACTTCTCTTTAAGATTCTAGTTGAATATACGAGAAAATGGTGAACATGCATGGATTGTGACCATCTGAAACTGAAGGAGGGAGCGGAGCCGATACCTCTTCAGCATCCTCCACAATTTGAAAGTCTCTACTAAGGTATGATAGTGATAAGGACAGGAAGCAGAGAAATTCTAGGCAGAAAAGGGGAGGTCCCCAGTGGAACCCCACCCTTAAGCTGAAAAGCCCAAAATTGTGGCCTAAAGTAAGAACTTATATCCCTGTTTTCCCACTCCAATATGCCTGTTCCTAAACTGCCCATGGCCCTGCCTTGCCCCATCCTGTTCCTATAAAAACCCAGACTCAGCCAGTAGATAGGACTATGGCTGGACATTAGAGAGAAATGGCTTGACTTCAGAGGGACAACTTGATGGTGCAACTTTGGAGAAGTATCCAGACTTCAGGGGAAGGCAGCCAAACTTCAGGGGAAGATTACCTTCCCGCCCCGTCGCCTTTTCAGCTTCCCTTCCCACTGAGAGCCACTTTCATCAGCAATACAGTCTCTCTCATTTACCGTTCTTCAATTTGTTCATGCGACCTCATTTTTCCTGGATGCTGAACAAAAGCTTGTGAGCCACAAGTGTGGATACGCAAGGCTAACACACTGGCACTTTGCCCTCATTGGCAGAGGGCAGCCGCCTCATGTGAAAAGGCAGAGGGCCCACTGAGCTGTTAACTCTTAAGCCAATTATGGATGGCAGAGCTATAAGAACACTGTAACATGCCCTCTGGAGCTTCTGGAGTTGCAGGCACTCCCACCTGGATGCTGTGATGAAGCCTGCACAGAGTTCACTCCTGCCGGTACTAAAGCATCCTGATGGTTCCTGAGCCTGCTCAACTGTGTGCTTCCTCCTGCAAGGGGTGGAATGCAGCAGGTCCCAGTGAGTGGAGTTTGATTCCATGGGTGCTGAAGGGGCTGGTCAATTCCAGCACTCTCATTCACTCCAGTTCCTGCACTCATTGGCTTGTGCACTGCTTCCTGTGAGATGTTGAGAGTGCTGGCTCTGTAAATGAGGCAACCATGTCTCAAGTGATGCAAAAAAGTCAGGAAAATATCCTGCTTCAATAGAACTAATTCCAGAGACGACTTCTGGCTTTTACTACTCAAAGTTGATGCTAATGTCACACATACTTTATGTTCTAATTTAGACTACGCCCTGATTGAATCATCCATTTCCCTCTGCTGACTGATTCCACTGATACTCCTATTTGCCCCCGATTTCCCTTTAATACCTAGTCTATCAATCCTCAGCTCCAGTGGTATTAGAATATCTCATAGCCACATGGCCATCACCACCTACACACATACCCCTAGGATCATCAAGGAATTTATAGGTCATTTGCTGCCAGTAGAAAGCCTAGGAAAGCTAAAAAGGACTAAATAGGTTCTTACCTCTCCAATCCACAAAGCTGAGGCTGCTCTATAATGCAGCAGGACCATATTCAAAGGGGACTTTTGTTAAAGTTCCAAATAGAAGGTGGGGTAAGAGACCTCCTCCCCTGGACAGTTCCTTCAATATCCTAACACTCTTCTCTGGAAATCAGGCCAGGAGTCGAAAAATGCAGTTCAATTACATGTTTATTTCCACCATTCATTTTAATGGAAGTTGGGAGATTTCCTTTCTTGTTCTTACATTTCTGAGATATATATATATATATATATATATATATATATATATGTATATACTTAAATTAACTACAATAAAGTTGATTGATCTGTCTAGATACACTGGAAAAGGACAAGGAAGGCATTTTTAAAATTTTTGTCTCTTTTAACTACACTTGGCTTTTATTACTATTGTCTAAAGTAATCAAGAATAACAGCTTTGAGACTCAAAACTGATCAACAGCTAATTTGTTCTTGGTAGTTTCTACCTCCTTTCTTCCCTGGGGTAGTAAATCTCACTGCTTCGATTTGAAGATAGAGAATTCCAAGGAATATTAAAAAGGATATTAAAAAACATTTTTGAAACATCGTAACTTCTTTATATGTATTATCTCATCTGTGGAATTCAATTAACAATAATCCCTACCTTAGAAAATAATCAAAATCAGTAATGGAGTACCTGGCAGTTAATATTTATAACAACTAATATTTGTAATACTATTTATAATGATAAACAAAGTAGGAAATGAGGCTCTCTACTGAAATCTGGAAAAAAGGAGAGACTTTTGGGATTATTTGCTTGAAAAAAAGGGAAAATTCTAAAATTATTCCTGAACATAATAGTAAAATATAAAAGAGACATGGAAAATTGAATGGTTGTATAATCTCAAGGAATCAGTTGAAATTTGACTTATGATTGTATCAAATGGACTCATTTTTTCTACTATTTCCATCTCCCTTATATACTTTATATATGAGAAAGGGCAGAGAAATAATTTGCTAATGGTGATCTAGATTTAGGAAGCAGACCACAAGTACTTGTGAAATTGAAGTAGAGTGAAGGGCATTGGGTGTTATTGAAAAGGGGAAAGAAATGGACTGATTCTAGAGAGAGAAAAAAAGTGAAGCCAGAAGGATCCTATGCTGTATTTTAATTCAGTCTATTTTGGGATTTGGGGACATTGAGGACAACTGGCCTTTGCCACTAATTTAACTGTATTTTATGAAGGTGGTGGGAGTTGGGAACAGAATCATTTCATCTTATATTCCCTGCAGACTGCTCTATTTTGGAACCATGAGAACTGAATAAGAACTTTATAACTGAACAGCAAAGTTGTGCTTGTAGCACTTCCCAGAAGAAAACCTGGATTGGAGAACTGCTGTGTTCCCTCCACCCCTTCTAGTGACTGTTGTCATGGATCGTAAATCAAGAAGGTGTTGTGTGTACACTGCCATATTTATGGAATAAACAGTCTTCAAAAACTAACCTTATCACATGCTCTTTGTAGTTTAAATACATATTCATGATCATAAGTTTTTTTCTGCTGATTTCTACATCACAGAGATGTCAGGAAATCAGCTTGTTACTCTTTATGCTCCTATCTAAATGCTCAGTGTGTCAGATTTGCCCCTACATTCTTTTCTCTGAACTCAGAACTATGACCAATGAAGGAATGCTAATCTGAAAAGACTTTTAGAAACATGTTGTTTTCTTTTTAATAAAAAAGCTTTATTAAAGTATAATTGGTATACAAAGAACTACATGTATTTGATGCATTCAATTTGGAGGGCAGGACATATGTACACAGCCATTGGTATGACTGTTACAATCCAGGTAATAGACATTTCTAACACCTCCCACAGTTTCCTTTTGTTCCTTTGTCATTGTTTTTGTCTGTTATTAGAAGAACATTCAACATGATATCTGCTCAAAAAATTTTAAAGAGCATAATACCTTAATTTCAATTATGCTAGATGAGTAAATTCTAGAGATCTGCTATACAATATGTGCCTATAGATTTTTAAATTTAAGATCCATCTGCTCATAAAATAAAAATATATGAAGCAGCATAATGTATTTATAAAAAACAAAAATAGTCACTTTAGTAGACATTTTGCTTACTAAAATCTATAAAATTCAAAGTTTTCATCACAACATTCTATTTAAGCATTTGAGTTAATTTGAAGAAGCAGCCAGACTTAGCCTCATTTTTACCAATATTTCAATTTAAATTTAGAGATTCCTAGCAAACACCACGTTTAATGAGGTTCTTTTAAAACCAATGTTTTTATATTACTGGAAAGGTACTCCTGCAGTAAATTGCCTGTTCACAAAGGTAAGTCACTATTTTAATTACAAGTATAGAAAACATTCTCTCAGTAACCTCGTGTTTCCTAAGTAACTGTCTCCCATATCTCTCATTTCAGAAAGATAAATACATCCTGACATTCATGAAATGGAAATTGGTCATAGTACTTTTTCTGTAATTAACACTTGGTTTGAACTTAGAGCATCTTTCCAATCTATGTATTTTAAAAACCTTGGCAAACATTGTCAAAGGAGATCCTTCCTTTGTTTTCAAGTGCTCAGATAAGATTACTCAGTTATGCTAGCCAATAACTGTTAAACATCTGTAAATTCCACCCTTTCCATTCACATTTGACATTTCATAAAAGTTGGATTATTAGTTTTGATATTTAAATCACAAATCTGTCTCTCTCTTTAATTCTTTCTCTCTCTCTCTCTCTTCAGAATGTCAGACTAAGTGACATTTGTGTTTCAATCATCTGAAGGTATGAAGTTGAATAAAGGAACTAGGAGCCAATGTGCTACGCTGAACAGTTGAAATCTGTAGTGGGTGAAGGAGGGTGTTGATGGGAATATGACAGAACACATGGCCATTTCTACTCTCCTAGCAAAGAAACAGGAGAGTGGAGACATAGGCTTGAGGTGCAAGATGGTGGATTTTTTCTTTACCTGAGGAAAAGCATGTGCAAAAGGTAGATGAAAATGTAGATCCAAACTAAAAACATTTGATTTTGAAATGTTAAACTAATTGGTGTGAAAACAATTGTCCTAAAAAATAGTTTATTCTTATATTCACTTTATCAAAATAGAGAAATTTTATGTAACTTATTTGGATACGAGACTGTGGTATTACAGATACTCACATTTTATGACTCCCTGCAACTTAAAGATACGATTTAACCTTTTATTCTTTTAAGGATGGAAGGTTCTTCATATTATGGCCTTGTTTATCTGCTCAATATTGCTTTTCTTCAGTCTCCCATCACAAATCACACTCCCTCATTTCCAAAGGACATGGTGATACCTAAATGGGTCACATTTTCTAATAAGCCCTGCCTTTTGCATATGCTACCTTCTTTCCTTGGGACGGTCTCCTGCCTTCTCTTATTCTCCTCTCCAAAACAAAATGTGTCTGCTTGGTTTAAAAAAAAAAAAAAAAAAAAAAAACTCTTCCTTTTTCTTCATTTTAGTTTTTATTGATGTGTAATAGATGTACATATTTTTGTAGTACATTCTATAATAAATTCATGTAATTTGAAAAGATCAAATTTGTATAATTGAAGTATCCATCATCTTAAATATTTGTCTTTTGTTTATGCTAGAAACATAGAAATTATTTTCTTCCAGTTGTTTTGAAATACATAATAGATTATTGTAAACTATAGTCACTCTGCTGATACATCAAGTACTAGGTCTTATTTCTTTTATCAAACTGTATATTTGTACTCATTAATCCCCCACCCCAAATACATAATAGATTATTGTAAACCATAGTCACTCTGCTGATACATCAAGTACTAGGTCTTATTTCTTTTATCAAACTGTATATTTGTACTCATTAATCCCCCACCCCAAACCTTTTAAGTAGAGTCTTCAAGCATCAGTTTTAATACTGTATCTTTTATAACATTGTCACTGATTTGTTTTATTCTATTGGGTTCCCACTGCATTTCAGGCATAACCTATAATATATATGATCTCATGTCATCATACATGGCTGCCTATATACCTGCCACCTTAATAGTAGCATCTGTAGGGTTAGAGACTTTGCTTTCCATCTTTATGCCTCCTAGTAAATAGGCATTTAACATGCATTTGTTAAATTAATAAAGTATTCTGAGTAGTAAAATGTTTACTGAATACTATTACAGAGCTAAAGGGAAGTGCTTATTACCAGAATCCTCAGAGGTAATATTTCAATAGAACTTTAGAACACAAAAAATGTGCAGGAAATTTGCTGTACCTTTACTGTACTTCCATACCAGGCTCTATGACATGAGAGGGGAAGCCTGCCTTCTTCTCCAGCTCTTTCCTACTGCTGACCAAGAGGCAGGTTGCCCTTGTCATGTAAACAGTGACTGAAACTAATCTACACAAATGACTAAGCACTGTAGCATATTTTCCTCATCTACCATAAATATATATTCCCATGTCCTTGCTGGGGATTACTGGGATTGAATAGCTAATTATGTTACTAACAAGATTCCTTGTTAATATGTTTTATTCAATTGAATTTACAAAACACAGAATTTGGGTCTACAGTCCAAATAATAGATGTCTAGTACCATGTAAATATTTATAAGCCAGGTACTAGAAAAATATGCTAACTCAAGCATTACTTACATATAGATGACATTTTTAAAATGTTATGCTGTGTTCAGGCAGGAAAAAAAAAAAAAAAAAACTGATAAGTTTGGCCTCAAGGATATTCTTTTTTTTTTTTTTTTTCTGAGACTTCCAGAAAAAAACAAACAAAAAAAAGCAAGCAAGCATACCCAAGATGAGAAAGCAAAACGTACTTGCATGTAAACTGTAGAAAGTAAAAAAATTGTTTTGCTCTTTTTCCTACTACCTTCTGTAGTCATAATTTAGACGCTTGCTACTCAAAGCGTAGTCTGAAGACCAAAAGAATTATTGTCCCATGGGAGCTCATTTAGAAATATGGACTTACAGGCCCCATCTCAGACCTACTGACTCAGAAACTGCCTTTTAACAAGATCCCTAAGTGGTTCCTATACACATTAAAATTTCAAAGTATGGTCTAGAGTATCATTTTTCATATCTGCTAAACATTACAGAATACATTAAAGAATAACTCAGTCATCTGAATATATTTTCCTTTTTTCAAATAAAGCCAAAAATACTGGACTAGGAATAATGCCTGTTGCTCAGGTAACAGATTTGTCTCTCGTTAAGAGTGTGTGTGTGGTTGTGTATGTGCGTGCGTGCGTGCGTGCGTGTGTGTGTGTGAGAGAGAGAGAGAGTTATGAAAGTATCTAAAGGAAAAACTATACACATATAGGCTTTGATGTTAATCACGTGAGTTTATTCTACTTGATACCTTATCACAGACGTGGGAAGGAGAGTTTCTTAGACAAGAGTCTCACCCCACAGTTTCACCCACTTGAAAGCGGTCAGCAAACAGTAATGGAGGAAAAGAGGAATAGGGCTATTCAGCAGCTTAAAGGTCTCTTTAAATTACAAACCGACTTTCTTTCTTCTGTCAGAGGATAGAGACTATTTCCATTATGGACTTCCAACAGTGACATTAGGCAGCAGAGGCAAGAATGCATGACTAAGCTGTCAAGGAGAGGGCAGTTCCTCTCTTCTTAGGAGGGAATTGAGTGTGGCCGTGGTTCTTATCAATTGACACCAGATGTGCTCAGCTGTTTCACTTTCCAGTTCATCCCAACTAATCAATTAACCTTGGTCAAAAATCAAACAAACACTCAAGACATTCAACAAAGTTCTTACTTAAAATTTTTTTTTTTTTTTTAGCTTAAGTCCTCTACTAATTTAGCTAATAGTACTGGGCTGCACTTTGGCAAGGATAATTTCATAAATATAGGCTCAGAAATGTCTTAGCATTTCTTTTCGTCACAGCCATGAACCCTTGAGTGATTCCCTTGATTTTCTCCGATCTCAGTGTGCATGTTTATAAAATAAGAAAAACACCCCACTCTCTGAGTGTCAGATGAAAAATGTATTTAAAAATATTTTTTAATCATATCAGTGTAAAGCATATCTTAAAGAAATTTAAGGGAAATTAAAAGAAAATCAATTAATTGCAAATTTATTTCTCAAGCATACCATTCGTCAAAACAAAATTATTAATCCAAAATGAACAATTTACTATAACCTTTTTCTGTGTATTTGTAGGTAACTATTTTATTGACTACAGCAAATTCTAAAATAGAAGCCAAGGATTTGATACCTGAATATGGGAGACAAGCTAACAGATGAAGCAATTTGTAGTAATAAGAACTGATGGCATCAATGCTCATGGTGCTTATGAAGGTTGGAATCTGAGGTAGGATTATGAGATTTTAAAAATGTCTTTAGAAGATCAGTCAAATTATTCAATCAGATTTTCTAAACAGAGTGAAAGATAAATCACTGAAATGCAGTTTGTCATTATTGACATTTTAATACTTGATATATTTTTTTGAAAAGAAAATTACAGCAGGGAGTAAACCCCAGTTAGAAACAAGATCATGAATCATTAGCTGTGTTGATGGTATATTTATAATCTATTCTTTTTATTCTGATGTAGAATTAGCAAAAGTAGAAGAAACAACTGTAAATTTTATGTGTGCACAGCACACATATGCAGAATTCTGTAGAATAAATCATACTGTGCTGATTCTACCTTTCTTTGCAGAAAAGTGGATAAATCAGATATTAGAGAAGCACTTCAAAGTAATTTTATTGTGGAACTCTATTGCTGATGGCAATAGGTGTTACTCTCAACATTTTAGGGGTTCAAGTAAATTATATCGCTCTTGTCCCAGTCTGAAATAGAGAGACAAAAGAAATATTCGTGCAGTGATCAAAATATCAGTTCAATTACTGACATAAAACCTAGTTTGTAGAATACGGTTAAGGCGTGTGGCAAATGAGCTTCCCAATGGTCTCAGTTTCCCCATATTTTCCCATAAAGTCTAAGACTTCAACAGTTTACCTGAGCACATAAGCAATGCTTAGAGCACATTAGTGGAAAAACTCCACCACATTGAGACTTGATGGTCACTCGTATCTCCTCATGGGGTGAAATGAGTAAGGAGTGGAACAAGAGACCAAGGACAGATCCCGTGGTGGAGACCCCTGACATGTACAGATGAGGAGGGGGAAAAGTAAACTCCTACTCGGCAACTACACATATCAACCCCAACATATACTCATATGCATATCAGAGAAAACTGACTCAGTTGAGAAGTACTGAACCCATACGTTTTTATAATGCCTATGTAAAGGAAACCAGAGAAGAAATTATAATAATTTCTTATGTTTATATAGCATTGTAAAACTGACAGAAGAGTTCCACATCGATCTACTAAATAAATCTAAAATCTTTAAGAATTATGACATGGAGGGTAGACTTTCCACCCTTCAACAATTCCTTTATAATTGTTACTTTCAAACAGATCATTGGGCTGAGTAGAACATGAGATGTGCAGAATGACATTTCAAAGAGATCTTTGTAAATAGTATTTACAAATCGCAAGTAAACAATAGGCTGGATATATACCCTTTCTATTTTTGTTGCATTAATTCATGTCTCTAATTTTGTGAAATAATAATTCAAAAGGAATATGTCAAATTTTATTAAAGATTTACTTCCTACTGAAGCAGGAAATTTCTTTGACTCCTTCACAGGCGGGAACTGGAGTGCACAGATGCTAGGACTGGCTGGTCGCTTTGGTGTCGGTGGGGGCAGACTCCACTCACTCTGTCCCACTGCATTTCACACCGTGCAGAAGCCAGTGTGAGTGCTTTCACCCTGTGTGGTAGGAGAAACTCTGTGTGGCCCTGGGGCATCATCTAGGGGGGTGCCTACAACCTCTGAACCCCCAGAAATAGTGTTGCAGTCAGTGCTCTTTTAGCTTTGCTGTCCACGGATAGCTTAAGTGTTAACAGCTCAGTGGAGGGTCAGTGTGACAGCCTTTTGCACCCACACGTGAATTCTTGTCTGGTGTCCAGGAGAAATGAGGTTGCTCCAGAATTCCCTGCCTCCTGTCCCTATCACTATGTTTTTTAACAATTAATATTTTGTGTAACTTCATTTCAAAGTAAAACAAATAAAATTTAAAAATACACTTTTATAGTCTAAGAGCAAAGCTTGGCATCTCCACTATACACATCTGGGAATGTGAGGCCACCTCAACTGCAATTGATGAGCCTTGTTTTGCTAAGTGAATTCCATCATGAACTAAAGAAAAGCTGTATCATTGTGGAGATTCCGCTATCAGTTCAATCAATACTAAAGAAATGTTTGAGATATTGTATTTTCAAAAAGAATGGTAAAAATGTGCCATTATCTTTTTAGTTATTTAATTTACTGCAAAACCACTGCAGAATTTTGTTGCTCATAGGCATGTCAGCTTTCAAGACTTACTTCTATTTTTAGTTTATGATATGTGTGTAAGAGCTGGCAAAATTTTCAAACTAATTTATATTCAAAAAATATAGTAGATAAGGCATATCTTAAAAATAACTCAAGTGAATATTTTAAAGTATTATAATATAAAATTTTATATTGTACTATCTACTTTCTGGATTTGAAAACTTCAGAAATTTATTAGGTTTGGTTGTCCTGGATAATACTATAACAAGATATAGTGATTCCTTCTACGTAATAAATTAGAATGCTCAGACTAGTTTTGTGCCAGCCTTAGTGTAATGAATTATGATCTTAGGTCTCTGCTTTCTCCAATTTATGTGCATTCTGATGGTTGAATCAAGTTGATAAAATGCTGATTTTCTTAAAGCATAACAAACTAACATGAACTATTCTAGTCCTGCAAATATATTTAAGAAAACATACAAATCATTTTTTTCAAATATAGAGGCTAATTTAGGATTACTATCTGGAAACATTTAAAAATTCCTTTTCCTTCTAACACTGCCAGTTAAATTAGGTGCCTTGTTAATAAAGTTTAACCTGTTATTAGAAATTCAAGGCTATGAAATGGTATATGTAACAAAAACTTTGAGGGTAAAGCATTGAATGGAGTTGTAACACATTACTAATTTTAAACATTGTGTTTATAATCCACAATGATACATTATCAAAAGATGAACTGTAATTGCTAATATGAAAGGTGTATAATTTGTTTAGCTTTCCTAAGGAGCCATTCAATATTCTGGATGCATAATTAATAAGTTTATGTAAACTCCAAAATGAAAACTATAGGTAAGCAGTAATCAACCAACTTTCTCTGTGAATGACATCAGATGTGTTATATATATTTTTCTCCCTATCTTCTTAAAGAAGCAACCTTTATTATTTCATATTGGGTTATTCAACTGGACACCAAACATTTGGCTGTTTCACTGTACATTTAAAGAAACTTGACTCGATCCCTTGCTTAGTGTTTGTCCTTACCGTCCTCTAGCAGAATTAACTAGGTGTGTCATAAAGACTTTATATAGTAAGGGTAAAAGTATATTTGGTATCACTATTCACTCATTCATTACTTCACTGATCAATGCATTTATTATTCCAAGAGGCAAGAACTTTGCTATTGCCACATGTCAGAACTGAGTAAAGTCATTTTAATAAAACACAAACTTCATCATATCAACCTGCTACTCAAAACTCCTCAGTGATTCCTCATTTCCTTATAAGCTAAAATTTAGATACTTTATCACCTTCAAACACAGTTCCAACCAACCTCTCCGTATGTATTCTTTTGACCCTCTGAACTTCTAACTTTGACACATCTTCAGTTTTATGTATGTTGTATATCACAGACATACAAGTATTAGTATTCTCTATTAATACTAATATTTCTTGCCAATCTGAATATTATCAATATTTTAAGCTTTTTTTATGGGGAGAAAAATCTTCCTTTAAGTCCATAATTAAGAGTTTTTTAATGTCTTTCTAAAATAATCTGTGGATTAATTAAGCTAATCCATGAATTATGCACTTAATATCTATTTTTCATGCACCTGCAATGTGTCAGGTACTGTCCTAAATTCTAGGGAAAAAAAGTGGTAGCAGTAACCAAAAGAGATGAGGTCTCCACCTTCTTGGAATTTAGAATATAATGGAGAAGACAGGCCATAAACAAATTAGCAAATAAAAAATTTACTAAAAATTGTAATTGAGAAGGAAAAAGACAAGATATAGAGACCAAAAAAAGGCAAGGGAAAGCCTACTTTGGATTGGGAGAGATAACCTGTATCATATGTTCATTCTGCACAAAACAAGAATGAATCCATTGAGAGAAGCCAGTTTAGCTGGCATAATTTTGAAAAGGAAGAATGTTTGAGATAGGGATTTGGAGCAGTCAGGTCAGGCAGACAATATTAAAGAATGAGGTTCTTACTCTGATGGCGACAGAAAGATCCTGGATGTTAAGAAGAGGAAGTAGATAATTACCAAAAAAAAAAAAAAAAAAAAAAAAAAAAAAAAAAAAAAAAGGCCTGCCTGACATATGGAAAATAGGCTGTAACGGGACAAAAATCACAGCAGTCAGGAGGAAAATGCAGTCCTGTAAGACACATAATACTGACTTTGGCTAAGCAGGTCGATGGCAGCAGAGATGGAAAGGCCCGGCCAAAGTGAAACATTCATTAGCAATAGAAGTTTGCTGAATTGAATTGAATGCAGAGACTAGTAAAGACACCAGTTAAGTATACAGATCAAGACAAACTTAAGAGGGGATTACCAAGCTCATTTTAAATATTTTTGAGTTTCAGAGATGTCAAGCAGAATGTAAAAATACAAAAGTAAAACATCTTTTTTGTCTGTGTATGCTTGGACATAAAAGTCATAGGTACAAGCAGAGAAAGCAGCCATGTTTTACCATATGAGTTAGGTTCAGTGTTCCATGTGCTGAGGAAACAAACTTACCTTTATGAGTTCAGGACCATTTGGAAAGCACACACGCAAACCACTCAGACAAGTAGGGTAACACATCCCCTAAACATTGAAAGGACTATGTGTTTTACCAGAAAGTTAAATTAGTAGAAAGCTTCATAACCCGTCTAAAGATAGAAGTTGATAAATTGTTCAATGGAGAGAATTGCAAAAAAGACTATAATTTGAAGAAAAGCCTAGAATTTTAATGGAGTTGATCAAAGTATGTCAAAGAACTTACTCAGAAATAGCCCTAAAATATCCCTATTAGATGCATATATGTTTAGGTTTATTTTAGATTAATTGTGTTGACCTTTGTTGCTTGGAAAAAGAATAATTGTCAAGTAAGTAAACTTAACTGCTTCACCCTGAGTTAGAGTACTTGAAGTTCACCTGAAATTTTCTTGAAGTTCATTTTCCACAATTTCAAAACGACTGGCTTTTTCTTGGTTCACACTGTCAAATAAATAAAGCATATCAGAACTAACTTAACTTCTGAAGCATGACTGCATACTAAGTAAATTTTGTAGATATGGCCTCTATTTTAATTTAGTCATATATATTTTGTTAATATGAATCCAAATATTTTCTCCTGATGCTAAAATAGGCAAATAAAAGACCATTGCCTGTGTTTTTTACAACATATCTAAGCAAACAGATATATTAATTTACATTTCATTTGTAGTAATTGTATATTTTCTTAGAAAATATGACTTTTCAATCACAAGTTTATACTCTAATAAGAGAGACTGCATAAATCCTAGTTGCTAAAAATACAGTGCTAAACAACAGATCTCTAATTATGGAAAACAAGGAAACTACGAAATCGTATAGTGTGATGTTCAATCCTGTGCTGGATGACAGCTACAAATGGCAAGATGTAAGTGTCCACAAGAAGATGAAAGCCTCTCTCTTTTAATTAACTAAGCCACCAGGATCAGGTTTGGTTTGCTCTTTACTACAGTATAAGAGTGACATGCAATCTGGTGAAATTTAGGGTAATTTATCCAGGCAGTGATACACCAAAGCAACTGAATGCTGCCACACTTGTAACTCAACAGTCTCATCCCAAACGTTTGCAGGCTTTGGGAGAACAGCACAAATGGAGGCCCACATACCATAGGCGTAAATATTCAGAATTATAAACTCAGCTAACAAAACACTTGATAATTGTGTTCTGTCCTCCTACGCCAACTAAATATTCTGTCATAACATCAAAATTTCAGTTTTTCTTTTCACCTTTGGTTCTTTCCTAAGGTCCACTTTCTTAATGTTTATTTCCATCAAATCCTTTACCTTGTACTTCGTTCTCAGTTATTTAAAGGATTAAAATGTAATTGTATTCAAAGTATAAGAATTCAAAAATATTTAACCACAAATAGATACCACAGTCAATGATAATTAATTGTACATTTAAAAATAACTAAAAGAGTGCAATTGGATTGTTTGTAACACAAAGGATACAGCCTTAAGGGGATGGCTACCCCACTTTCTATGATATGATTATTACACATTGCATACCTGTATAAAAATATCTCATGTACCCAATAGATATATACACTTATTATGTACCCATAACAATTAAAAAAAATTTTAAAATAAATGCTAGGTTTAATATGGAAAAGTAAATATTAAAATCATTTTTAATGTTTAAAACATTTTCCTCAAAAATATTCAAAATTTTCTATTAAATGTAATTGACAAATAAGACCCTGAGGTAAATAAAAATTTCAAATTATTTAAAGTTAAAATCATTTTTTAAACTAAGTTAAATATGATTAAATATGTTTAAAATGAATACCTATAATTCTAACATTTATTCCATCTTTAGTTGCCAATATACAGTCAGTGACATGCTTCATCTACATTCAAGGCTTGCCAAACTATTTCTGTAAAGCATCAGAATTAAAATATTTTAGGGTTATGAGCCATATACTGTTGCAACTTCTCAACTCAGTCATTGCTACACAGAAGCAGCTATATATAATATGCAAATAAATGAGTGTTGCTGTGTCACCAAAAAAAAAACTTTACTTCCAGAAACAGGCAGCAGGCCAGATTTTGCCTGTGAACCATAATTTGCTGACCCATGTGATGCAGAATATGTTCTTTGGAATCAGAAAGCCCTAACTTAACATTGCTTGTTCTGATTAAATGTATATAAAGAGCTTGTATTTGAGCTAAAAAATAAGAATTCAATACCTATTTTTTGAAATAGCTATCTCCACTCCCCAATTCTGGTCCACTCTCCAATTCATCCTTTAAATAGCTAATAGATTAGCTTTTCCAAGCATCATGCTTTCAGATTAGTAGGGTGGAGAAAATAAATAGACCATAATAGAAATTCACTTTCCCATATGAAATGTGATCAAGCTTACCTGAACTAAAAACAAGCTATAGGATTTAGTTGTGTGGCATTTTATACACACTTCTCATTCTCTCTACTTTTACTGATGTCTGGATTCAAATTGCACTCCCAAATATCATGATCTTGGATAGCTTCTATGGATAAAAAGCCACAATAATAAACGCTCTAGGATAAGACATCACATAAGGAAAGAATGCCACAGCAAGGGAAGTTTCTATTAAATACCAAAATATATGTAAAATCATTCAAAATTGTCCATGAGACAAAACTAAGTTTCCGTTAACAGTTCTTCAAAGATGGTGGATATTCAGATTAAGATTACCTTTTAAAGAGAAAGATCTCTCTGATGACCACGGTGGCCATGAGTTCCAGGAGACACCTCTGTCTGGATGTTTAAGGAACATCACTACAAGCCAAATATCAAACTAGTTGTCACCTCATCCATTGCTAACAGCTATCTAGGATTATTAAAGCAGAACACTGTTTAGGTAAAGATATAAGAAACCCATCCAGGCTTGTTCAACTCAAAGCCTGTACTTCAAAATTTAGTACTATAAAGCAGTCAGTGAAATGAGTCAATGAGATTGGGTGGTAATTGTCATCTTGGGCTACCACCAATGGCAGAGCAAACTTCTGTCTTACTGTGAATTGGTCAGAGATGTTTCCCAGTGCTCCCCGCCTTCCGTCTCTTACTGCTCTGTCCCTATCGCTGTGGCTCAATGGCTCCATGTCTCCTAGTTTACCACTTGTTCCATTCAAATAGATCCAGATTCTCAGTTGACTTTCTAGATACAAAAGAATGTTCCACTAGACAATTAATGGCTTACCAAGCAGCCCCTTCCTGACGTAAACAAAACTATTATTTTCTTTTTGAGATCGGTTTTACAAATATCTTTAAAATATATTTTGAAAAAATTTCTTTGAGATACAAAGAAACACATTACTAATAGTACAAAGGAAGAGTGACATAATATAGGGGTGAGATTTGTAAAAAGTGCAATTCCCTTTTATACCTATATTTATAATATGAACTGCACATACTTGTAGTGAGGAAGCAAACTTAACCCCATAGGTTAAAAGGTGTTTTGAGTGCAGAGAAAAGTTACCATTCTTGATATCTTTAGAAGCTTGGCATTTTTTAGGGCTGTGCATTGCATATGCTCTCACTTTATGATGTCTGTTTATCATTATTTATGGCCTTTCCCATTGGAAATGATGTAACTCTCCCAACATTGAGGTTACTCAAATTAAATAAATTTGCAAATTATTACAGTTATTGCAAGCAAGGTGAGCTATAAATACTATACTTACAGTTTAAGAAGTCAAGCAGTAGCAACAAAAAGCTTTGCCCTTTTATTTCCCATATTAAGAAATAAAACTATGTTATCCATTGTTAGGTTTTAGATTTAGTATCTATTAATTCCAAAAAAGACAGTACTATTGCCAAAACTGTTGATCAGATGGATATTATATGAACTTCTCTCAATTGTGTCTTTCAATTTGAGAAAGTATGGCCTCATGAGTGCCATTATAAAGGGCACCTTTAATTTCATTTCCCATATCTTCTTAGTATTTACATTAGTAACATTGCACCATAATTGTATTTTATAAAGCCCAAGACTCATTTAAATGCTAGAAAACTATGCCAAAGGGATCTCATTTACCTCTGGCTGTGCAGGGGATAGAGTTATACAACCCCTATTAATACTAATGGGATTTTATGAATAAAACCTCAAGAATACAGAGAAAAATGTATCCCAAGAAGGACATGAAATGAAGACAATAGGCTCACTAGAGCAAAACTAAATGACAGTTTGATTTTCTGAGCTAATACCTCATAAAAATAGAAGTCACTTATACTTAAAATCACTTAAGAATAGGCATTTCTTTAGTAAAAATTCACGTATCTCTCAGGCAACTTATATAATTTGAACAAAAAACACTTTTTATTATTGGCAATTACCAATGGATTTAAAACATGTAATAACCTGAAGACCATTTATATTGTAGTCTAGTGACTTGTAATTGTCATTGAATGAATATTTCAATGATAAAATACATTTTTAGAAATAAATCACCATGAAATTATATATAGTTTTAATACTACACATTAAATTGTAACATCCATGTAAGCTTCCATAGATAGAAGTTTGAACAAATCATATGAATACTTTCATATGATTTATTGAAAAATGGCATAATTACTTTTTAAATATGGTGGCAATCTTTTTAAACTAAATCTTAATTATGCAGGTCTTGCATATCAGGTTCTGAAACTGGTTATGTTGAACCAGTTAAGATTTAAACTTTTTATATAGTTGATTTTATTTATGCTCTTCTCAGTACAGAACTAAATTATTTTCATGAAACAATTGAGATAAGTTCCACAATGGATTTCAGCATTTAATTATTTTAAAGAGTAGTCTTTTTATATACTAAAAATTAAAGTATAAATGCATTTAATCTCAAATATAGGCATACTAGTATAATCATATTGCATTGAAACTGGTTTTATATAAATTTACATAGCCTTTTTTGTAAATTATATTTTCAAAATATATCAATTAAAATGACATTTGATAGAGAATACCTTTTACTAAAAAAAGTTTGACTCAATTTTTTCTCAAATAATTTATCAAATTTGTAGGAATATGTGTAGAAGTTTTTCCTCTTCAATTTGCCATTACGTGATAGGGGTTCACTGCATAAAACACTTCAATTTTTAAATATTATATTTATAACAGATTAGTAAACAATTTGTTAAATGGGTCAAGTGCAGAACAATTTTATTAAAATGTATCTGTAAAGATGAAGTTTTAAAATCTCCTAAATGACAACAATAACAACAAGAAGTCAAAATATTTCAATTGCAAGAATATAATACACACATATCACATTTTAGGTCTGTATTTTTTGGTTATTGTTTGAACTTTTGAAGAATAAATGGAACTTAACACTAATGTCTAAATTGAGTTTGCTAAGATTCATTATAATACTTATTGATTTGTTTTTTAATATAAGGAAGCCAGTATGAGGAGGACTAGGATATCAGATGTCATCTGGAGCCACCATTCACAGAATGCTTGCATTTAAAGCTCAAAATTTGATGACACCAAGTCATTTCACACCCTAACTTTTCATGGGCCAAACACATGAACGGTACTACAAATTCAAGGGGAACAAAAAAGCTTCATATATAAAATGTCATTGTTAAAACACATATTAATTGATACGTCCAGTAGTGTAGTGAGAGGAGAATTGGTTTTAGAGTCAGACAGCTTAGATTTGAATCTTAGATTTGGCACTTAGTTCTGTGTCACCTTAAGTAAATTACACTTGCTGAGCTTCAGTTTCCTCATCTTGTATATTGGATGAATAGTATCTACAAGTTACTATATAAAGAGCTTATTTGTTAAAATTCTTTTGCTTAGTAGGTGAGCAATACATGACAATTATTATTGAAGCATGTGCTCATTGCACACAGTAGTGGAGAGCTGCTGGATATCTCCACTTCCCTTATGAGGCCAATACACAGCAAATTAAAATCAGTCCAATATAAATCTACCAAGTCTAATATATTTTACCTTTATTTGATACCTCTAAACTACCATTGATTTATTTAAAAAGATGAATACCTGATTCGCCATCACCATACAAGGCAACCAATCCCTTTCTCTTTATGTTGTCTGGACCAGATTTCCCACCCTGGTTTAGAATGGCACCTCAGATAGCAAAAGGAATAGCCATTTATCCTAAAACTCCCTGGAGACTACACTTGGTGTGACTGAATGAAGTACTCATTACACCCAAGCTATTGAAACAAATGCCTATCAAGAGTATAATAGAAAAAAAGAAAAACAAAAGAGTGAGATTGATTCTCTACTGCTTCAGTACTTCTTACCCCACCTCCCCCAACAAAGATAGCTCATTCTTGAACCTGAGACACCTTATCCTTTCACAGTCCAAGTGTGCTTGCTTGAAGTTAGATAGTTATTCCCCTTGACCTTTGGCTTACCCACTGTTCAGTTACTTCCGAGCTCTTTCCATGAAAGAAACCAGTACATTGGGTCTGCAGTTCACATTGTTTAGATCAACAGATTGCACTCAGCAGCAGTCTCAGCCTGTTCCCAAGGCTGCATGCATAAGAGTCCAACCTCACTTAAGGTCATCGCCACTAATGTCAGTTGATGAACATAAGAACATCTCCCTATATTTCTTGTATCAGCATTCCTAATCAGCTTTATAATTTCTAAGCCCATTTCATTATAAGCAGGGAGCCTTTTTGTTGTTGTTGTGGTTCAACTGTTTTTTGAAGCCTTGTGTGGAACTCTGAAATAATAGAAGGAAATAAATAATGCTATGTATAAAACTTTATCTGCTTTTCCTTCTGAAGAGAGTGCTTTACAAACAAAATTCTCCAGCTTTCTCATGAGCCTTATTTTCCTTCTTTCCCAAGGACAGATAATCATAACAATATTCTTTAAGAACTCCCCACCATACTCTCTTTGATGTAGAAAACAGTCCAGCTGCAATTTATTCCCACTTCCTTTTATCTCCAGGGAAAAGAAAATGCTGGCTGGTTTACCCTAGTCCTAGCTTTTATCACAGAGGGGAAAAAAAAGTGCCCTAAAGAGTGGAAAAGAATGCTGCATATGCTGAATGCTGATGCAAGAATCTGTCTGGGCCTTCTAAGTATTATACATGATATATTTATTTTACAGAAATCTGTAATAACCCTAAACTGGTTGTTAGATTCACTAGAGTAGGCGTATTTTCTTTACTGTGAAAACTGTAATGCAAAGAACAAGATGATGACATCTGTTATCAGGTAGTCACTGTTTGCTTCACAGAGATCATTACTGCTTATAAAGGTGTAGTCACTGGTAGCCTGAACCAGAGTCATATAAGCAAAGCTGTGAAAGGGGTAAACAGTTGCTGTGTGCATTTGCAGAGCAATGGATGATGACACTTAGTGGGAATATACAAGTCGTAGGCCAGTGGTGTAGTAGCAATAAGTGTAAGCAGTAATACAAATATAATAATCTGCTAGGTTACCATCTTTTCAATTTAGCAATCATTCTCAGTGATGCATTATGGATATAACTATTTTTCCATTTGTATTTGTATTGTCTGTAACACAAAAGTATTGCACATGCTTCATCATAAATCCAATCAATATTGAAGGATATAACATGAAAATGAAAGTCTACTTCCCTCCTATTCGGACTTTATAAGAGTCTCCTTTTAGGTTTTCAGATAATTATCTAAATAACTGTAAATATTGTATCTACATCATCTATTTATAAATTTTTGAGTACGAATCTACCCCTGCCAGTAAGCTGTTACTTACCTTATTACACTGCCATTCTTTCCTTGTACTCCTCCAAGTCCTTGCTAACAATATATATACATTTTCATGTTTATTCTAACACTTATATATGCGTACAGAACACTGAAACTTCTATTTCTTTATTTAACTGTTAAGAGCATGTCTTGGCTTTTGAAGAAATGAGGGAGAAGGAAGAAGCATTTTGAATTGATCTATTTTACCTATAGTTTATTAATACACTTGCTTCCTTATTTCCTTATGTGCTCTCTAAGCAGCCACTTCAATTTATGCCTAATGTCCTCTCCCTACTTAGTTACACAGAGCACATTTTTTTTTTTTTTTTAGAAATGCAAAGGATTTTTATTTTAATTTGTATCCATTGCATTTTAGGCCAGCTTCACCAATTATTCTTTTGCTTTTCTAGGTTAGGACCTCTGTTTCTTGGATGTCTTGCACCCCTTAAAACAGCTACAATACTTTCTAAGAAAATATGACAGAGAACGTCTGTGAATGAAACAATGTCTGAGTCTTACCTGCCCAAATTAGGTTTGTTTTACTCTCAACCTGATCAGTGATTTGCCTGATAATCCTGTTGTTCTATGTTTAGCTTGTTCATTTGTTCATCTTGGCCCTGTTTTTTTTGCTGTTTTTCATGTCTTTGGCTGTCAATTCAGGTTTATCAATGAATACATATAAGGTACGTATTCTTTCTAGCAATGTATTTTATAATTATTAAGATTTGATATTTTCATATCCTCCATGTAGAAACTCAGTAGCTTTTAAATTCTTATTTATATCAATATATGTGTTTCATGACATGTACTTTGTCATTGTAAAATATTGTAGAAACATCATATTGTTTTATAAAGGTTTGGACTATAACTTTCTTTCCATTTCCACTAGGCCTACACCCTGTTATCAATGTCCATCACTTTCTGCAGTGATTTCATAGTAGCCACTTCAATGGTTTCTTTGCCACCAGCCAGCATCAATTTATTTAAAATTAGAAAATAGCCATTTTAGAAAATAATGCATTGAACCTGCCACGTCCATTTCTAAAGTGAAATAAAGGGAGCAGATCAGAAATGCCCTCTACTTTTCACGTTAACTTAGGTATCTCTGGAATCCCTTGCACTACATTAGTAAAAACATCACCAAGGGTTATTGATCTGAGAAGAACGTGACATTGTTTAAGACAATTTTCTGCCAACATGGTTATAATGGGGAATTCTGACTTTAAAAACGAAAACCTGCTTATTGGGAAAGCTATTGCTTAGCTGCCTAGTAGCCAGTTGTTCTCCATTAAAAAGAAGTGGAGAAAAAAACTTGATACTTAAGTAACTTCTTAAATGAATTTGGTTCCTAGTAGGGGGCTGTTATAATTACCCTGTTTAGGGTGTTCCATTAGAGGACTGTAGAATTTTACTTAGCCCTATTTCCAAAGTAGTTTTTGGAGTTTAGAAGTAGAATACCTCAATAAGTATTGTTCTCACTGGGAATTGTTCCAGTTCTACCTAAGCTTTCATGTAAGGATAGGATTTGGGAAAGACTGAATAAGATCATCTTTTTAAATCTTCTTCTTGATTTGAAACAGTTCCATGTATTCCAGAGGTGTATTATTGTGAAAGAAATTCTAAATAAACTTTCTTATTGTGCCTTGTTTCTGAGATTTCTAAAAATATCTTAGAATTTTATATTTTGAATGAATCCAAGCTGGAAAATACTCTTCAGGATATTATTCAGGAAAACTTTCCCAACCTAGTAAGGCAGGACAATATTCAACTCCAGGTAATACAGAGAACACCACAAAGATATTTCTCAAGAAGAGCAACCTCAAGGCACATAATTGCCAGATTCACCAGGGTTGAGATGATGGAGAAAATACTAAGGGCAGCCAGAGAGAAAGGTCAGGTTACCCATAAAGGAAAGCCCATCAGACTCACAGCAGATCTCTCAGCAGAAACCCTACAAGCTAGAAGAGAGTGGGGGCCAATATTCAACATCCTTAAAGAAAAGAATTTTCAACCCAGAATTTCATATCCAGCCAAACTAAGCTTCATAAGCGAAGGAAAAATAAAATCTTTTGTGAACAAGCAAATACTCAGAGATTTCATCACCACCAGGCCTGCTTTACAAGAGCTTCTGGAAGATCCACTACACATAGAAAGGAACAACCAGTATCAGCCTTTCCAAAAATATACCAAAAAGTAAAGAGCACCAACATAATGAAGAATTTACATCAACTAATGGGCAAAACAGCCAGCTAACATCAAATGGCAGTATTAAACTCACATATATTATTATTAATCCTAAATTTAAATAGACTAAATCCCCCAATCAAAAGACATAGCCAAAACCCATAGGTATGCTGCATCCAGACCCATCTCACATGCAAAGATACACAAAGACTCAAAGGGATGGAGAAAGATTTACCAACCAAATGGAGAGCATAAGTAAGTAAGTAAGTAAGTAAATAAATAAATAAATAAATAAAAAGCAGGAATTGCAACTCTCACCTCGGATAAAATAGACTTTAAAGCAAAAAACAAAGATCAAAAGAGGCAAAGAAGGACATTACATAATGGTAAAAGGATCGATGCAACAAGAAGAGCCAATGATCCTAAATATATACGCATCCAATACAGGAACACTCAGATACATAAGACTTATAAAGAGACATAGATTCCCACTCAATAATAGTGGGAGACTTAAACATCAATATCAGACAGATCAACGAGACAGAAAATCCAGGACTTGAACTCAGATCCAGAACAAGTAAACTTAATAAACATTTATAGAACTCCCCACTTTAAATACCCAAAATATACACTCTTATCAGTACCATATCACACCTACTTACAGGTTTAAATGAAATATTGGTTGGCTGCTTGTTATTTTCTTCCCTCATTTTTTCCTGTCTCCATTATTAAGCACAATAATTGGCATAAAAGAGGTTTTCAATACCCATTTTTAGACTGCATTCTAGCCTGGGCAATAAAGCAACACTCCTGTTCTCTCTACCTCTTCCTCTTCCTTTCCTTCACTCTCTTTTTCTTTTTTCAAAAAAAAAATATATATATACTGAAATAGTGACAAAGTGGCAAGTTAAATTCAAAAGATACTATCAATGAAATTATTCCCCAAGTTTGGTTTTTAAAAGGAGGAGCCCAATAATCCTAAACCACTCTGCAAGACTCTTTGAAAGGAATAACCTAAGAATCAAAACTCCTAGGATCTTTTTTTAAAAGTGTTGGGCTGACCAAAATTAAAATGATCAAATAGGGTGAATCCACAAATACGTGGCTTCAAATGGATTTTCCTCATATATATTAAAAAAAAAATCACTCACACGAACACACTGTGATAGGTCCTATGTCTAGAAATGTATGCCACAGTAATGAGCTTTCTTCCTTAGCGCCTCCATGATGGGTTTCGCTAGGTAAGATTTTCCTTAACCGTTTATTTTTAAGTAGAGGAGTTTTTCAGGGAAATACGAGAAGCATAGATGCCACAAGGGACAGAGGAAAAAAAAGAATTTTATATTTTGATATCTATTAGAATTATATATGTAACATTAATCAATCCAACATCTTTTACATGCTCCTTCTTCCTGTAATGACAACTGATTTTCATGAGGGATCTGCTCCTCCCCACACCAGCAACATGCAGGGCTCCAATCTCACAGTCTCTTGACCCGATTGAGGTTACATAAGCTGTTGAGAACATTCTTCCTCTCTGGAGCAGCATTCATTATGTGATCAGAATCTCTCCCTGGAGTTTTCCTAAATCCTCTCTGGTTACAGATTCATGTCTATGAACTCAAAGAATGTCAGTCCAAGAGATTGAAGATGGTACTCAGAAAGAAGAAACACAAGGTTAAAAGCTAATGTGCTGATGGTCAGCTGTTGCTAGGCCTCTCTGGTTCTCCAGTTCTTGAAGTCTCTGTGCTTCCTGGCTCATTCCTGAGCTTCTCTTGCATGAATTCTCCTTGTATACCACCCATAAATCTTAAATTTTCTAAAACTGGTACGATTTTCAAATATAGACTCTTCTGATATGGGAATAATACTGCCATGGCTTTTCATACGGAAAGATGTAGCTTTCCATATGAGAAGAAAGTGCATGGTTTTAGGATGCAGGTCTATATTGACTAGAGTGCAGACTGCAGTCAATGTATACTGACTATAATAGACGTATCTATTGAAAATCTGCTAACAATTATTTTAAAGAAAAATATATCTCAAAATACTTACAACTAGAGGCTCCCAGAAACGTCACTAACTATATATGTTGTAAGCAGTGTGGAAGCAAATAATGAAAGCACTATTATGACTATTAAGATGATTACATTTAAAAGTCAAAGAAGTCAGTGATTTTGATATAACCAGAGTGATGTGGAAAAATAATTGAGGCACTTGACTGAAACCTGAGGCCATGAAAATTAGAATTTTAATTCTATACGATAAAGACTGTATCAGATAGTAAATAGTATTACAGGTGCATACTGACATGAAGAACATGAGGGGACACACACACACAAACACACACACACACACACACACACGGGAAGAAAGACTAAATACCATGGAAAAATAGGAGAAAACGTACCAATCATTAGCATTGACGTATCCCTGAGATATCATATTATTTATTACATGTTACTTTTGGAGAAAAATTTTTTAGCCTTCAGTAGGGCATGGGAAAGTGAGTCCATAAACCTAGTTTTGCCCAAAGCAGAAACAAAGACACTGCACTCATAAAATTAATTTATTTCAGCATTCTCATTTTATTTTGCAGATGGGAAATTATGTGTAATTCCCTAATTCCCAATCCTTGCTCAGTCTCTTGCCTTTTCCTCAACCTTGAGTATACCTTGGTGTCTCCCAGTCTACAGGGTTCCTTCAGGCCACCTGGGTCTACGTCTCTTGCATTGCATCATCTGCAGCATACCTGACACTTGTGAATCTTTGGGAAGACATTGTCCTGAGGTTCCACCATTTCTTCATGGCAATGTCAGTAAGATCCCTTGTCATGGAACCCCCAACTCACAACCCTACACACACTCTCGGAATGTCTCTTTTATCTATCCAAGAAAAGCCTTTTATTTATTTTAAAAATGAAATCAGTCTTATACTAAAACCTACATTTACAAAAAAGTAATTTTAATTTAAGAGACTTTTTGTGTACTAGGTTCCATAATTCTTAGATGATCTGTGAAAAAGTAACTATCATAATACATTGCTAGCATTTAAAATTTGTTTTAGCAAATATTTATTGAGTGCCTACCGCTAAATTAAAATTATGAGAGGCCATCATTTTGGATGAGCTCCTACACTAAGCCCAACAGACCAGGCCAAACCAGAATAAAGTCACCTACACTAGGTGCCAAGTCATCAGACTGAACTTTGAAATGGGCTAGTTTAAAAAACAAAAACAAAAATAAAACAGGAGATTCACAAAAACCAATAGAACAGGGCTTATTAATCTGAACCAGCCTTATAAGTTAGCCCCCTCTGTTTTAACTCTGTAAGGAAGAGGTACATTCACTTTTTATCTTATTTCTGTTTCTTTAACTCTTTTCTGGCTCTGAAGTTCACCTCCTCTGCTCTGCTTACCAGAAGGCCTTTTCTAAATCTTTTAATGAGATACCATTTAATTAATTACTAATGAAATGCAATTATATCTTTAAATTAAATGTTGAAATTTTATTTCTTAATGCTACTATTCTAACAGTAAGGATAGACAATAAACAAAGGAAACAATAAGTAAATAAATCATGTAATGTGTTAAAATGCAGTAGGTGTTATGACAAGAAATAGAGCATGTAAAGGGAAGTGGATAGGTAAATTTCCACTTTAATAGAGCGGACATGATGGGCACAAATGACCAAAAACTTGAAAAAGGAAAGTCACAGGTTTATCTGGGGAAAGTAATTGCGAGGTGAGGAATCTACCAAAAAAGGGTCTAAGGAAGGAAAATTTTTGGTGTGTTTGAGGAGCAGCAAGAAACAGTGGCTGAAGCTGAATAAAAGAAGAGGAAGTAGCAGGTGAGATAAGAGATATACTGAGGGCCAGATCATGAATTGCCTTGAAGGCCATTGTCCTAAGGATTTGGCATTTACTCTGAGTGAAATGGGAGCCATTGGAAAGTGTGGATTATTTCTTAAATCCTTTAAAATACATAGTTAACATAGTGCCCCCTAATTTATTTGTACACACAGTTACCCATTTCAGAAGGAAATAAAAAAGGAAAACGAGAAAGTATTTTAAAAGTTAACAAAAATTCAAAGAACTCCTGAAAGGATTACATACCACCCAGTCCTTTTTTTTCTAAACTTAGAAGGTAAGGGAATACTATAGCACTTCTGAGCAACTCCAAGAGAGGAAGCTATATGTTGTCCCCAGATGGGATTTTCAAAGGGCTCCAGTGCAGGCTGAGTCCTTCTGCCAAACAGCACACTCATTGGGTTTCAGGTGTTTACCCTTAGCATCAGAATCAGCTGGCAAATGCAAATGAGACTCACTATAGGTAGTACACTTAGTAGTGCTCTGTGCAATATCATCAAAATCATGGCGTAAGATGTTTAGCATCAAAGGGTCCAGAGTATTTGGAATATTTATAAATATATGAATAAAGTAACAATCTGGAAATTATGTTCAGCATAATATATATTTTTATTTCCAGGCCTGGTAAATGAGAAATAGCCATTTTAGAAGAAGAAGAATTATAATTAGTGGTTCATAGTCATTGCTTTGTGTTGTATCTGTATTTGTGCGAAATATATAAGGAATTTTAGCTAATTGTAAAATAGTTATATGTTTATATTTCTGCAGTTACTGAAGAAACTGAGCTACTATTTGTTATTGCAGCTGTTATTTTATTCCTAAAATTAAAAAGTTGAGAAAGAAAAAAATGTAAGCCATTTTGTCTAGCATTTGTTTTAGCAGTTCTTCTAATATTGTATTTTAACAGAATTTAAATCATCTTATCTCCAACTAAATTGTAATGGCCTCAAAATAAGTTGTTTTAATAATTGTTTATATCTAGAAAAATTTCAGAAAGTCTCTGATGTTTGGTAAATGTTTAAGTTTAATTTTAGTACTACACTTATGCTTTGGAGACGTGTGAAGCATTAACTGCTTTTTCCTAGTATACTGCCGTTTCCTAAGGATAGTATAAATCTGAGAAATCCACTATATATATATAGTTCTCTTCCACAGTAAGTCTTTCATGCCAAACAAGGGAGTAGACTAACCTTATAGAGGGTAAAATTTCAAAAGGAAAATAAAAAATGTCAGTAAGAACTAAAAAGATCTGTGATTTAAAAAAAAAAAAAAAAGGAGCAAAATGGTTTAGAAAAGTATTGAAGATGTCGTCTAGATACAAAAGGGTAAAAGGATGTCAAATAACAAACACAAGTACAAAAATAAAGAGTACAAGTCAATTGCATTTTGCTGATAAACGTACAGAATTGTTGATGGTCACCTATTCATGGAAAAATTGACTTGAGTGGTTTCTGGGAAAAAAATAATGTTTTAAGTGATTCATCTTTTATTTAGCAGCCAAAGAAGGTAAAAATAAGTTCTATCTTGAATTTGAATGCAACATTTCTCTCATCTACTGAAATACGTTCTGTGAATATTTCCAACCTCAAGTTGACAAACATATAACAATTCTATGAAACATATTGGTGAGTGGCACCTTACGCAACTCTTTGCTTTTCTATACATTTTCCTTTTCATTTTATTTACTTTACTTCCATAGAAAGTTATGAAGGTCATGATGGCAGCAACCACAATGGCTAAAACTTGCAAAGAACAATGGTCATCCAGGTCACAGAGGAAAAGTGAGATGTAATGATCTGATAAAATAGGTAAGTTACAGTTTAGAATAAAGAAAGGAAACAGATGAGATCAAGTTGTTCCAGCTCATAGCTAAATCTTCCCAGAACAGATAACAGATACTATGTGAGTAAGCCTTCAGATAATTTCAGCCACAGCATTTGAGCCATCCCAGTATACACTGAGTGGAGCATAGAGGAGCTAATCCTTGCCAAGGCCTGCAGAGTGCACATTCATGAGAAGAACAAATGCTGTTGGTGTTAGACCACTACATTTTGGGGAGGTTTTATGCAGCATTAGGTAATCAGAAAACAGAGAAACAGTGATTTGAAAGACTGTAGACTTGGCGTCAGATATGATGAAGGTACTATGCTCACTACCTAGGTGATAAGATTATTCATAGTCCAGAGTTAGCGATATCACACAGTATGCCCATGTAACTAATCTGTACATGTATGCTCCGAATGTAAAATAAAATTTAAAATTCTTTTAAAATTATGACATATAAGGCATTTTTCGATAAAAGAAAACAATACATTGTGTTTCCAGCAGAACTTCACTAGTATAAATAGTAAATGTAGTTCTTCAGACTGCAAAATGAACTCATATCTTTAAGAACTAATAAAAATCATTAAAAATTGGCTGAGTGCAGTGGCTCACACCTGTAATTCCAGCACTTTGGGAGACTGAAGTGGGAGGATCAGAATGTCAGGAGTTGGAGACCAGCCTGACCAAGATGCTGAAACCCCACCTCTACTAAAAATACAAAAATTAGCTGGGTCTGGTGGCGTGCACCTGTAGTCCCAGCTACTTGGGAGGCTGAGGCAGAAGAATCACTTGAACTTCAAGATGGAGGTTGCAGTAAGCCGAGATCAGGCCACTGCACTCAAGCAGGCTGGACGACAGAGCGACACTCCGTCAAAAAAAAAAAAAAAAAAAATTAAAAATTTAAATAAATTTGACCATAAATTTGAAATTATAATATTTTTTCATGGAATAAGTATGTTTCATGAATATACCATCCTTTATGGTAAAGTTATCAAAGGCATCATAATATATAACATGATGCCTTTGATATATACACATACAAATACATAAATATGTGTGTGTTTATATATCACATTATATTATATTGCCTTTGATAACTGTAATCTCAAAGATGATGTGAATAGAGTAAATGTACTATAAAATTAGAATATTTTCTATGTTTTACATGAAGCATTGCAAGATTATGTATAGAAAGACTGTGGAAATTACGGATTTATAATAGAATCCTTTAATTGAAGAAAACAATAAAAGTCATGTGTAGCTAAAAATCTAATGGGTAAATTAAAATAGATTTCTACAAAATTAGTCAAATAAAATGAGGAAAGACACCAAAGGAATAACAGACTGAACAAATAGAATAAAAATAATTATGACATTTTAGGCTTGAATTCAGACATATAAGTAACTATATCAATTATGAACAAATTATTATTCTAGTTAAATGCAGAGATGGCCAGAACGGATAAACAAACAAGCCCAATTCTGTGTTGTTGACATTAACTTTAAATACAGAATCCCAGGTAAACCAAAAGTACATGATACATATGTGAAAAAGTTATATAGAATCAATACTCATCATTTGTAGATTCTGTTTTTGTAAATTCCAGATCAATACTTGTAACTACCAAATCGATACTTACAATGCTTTCATGATCATTAGCAGACATGTGCAAAGCAGCAAAAAATTGAGTTGCCTGATGCACATGTTCCCAGCTGAGGTCAAAACAAAGTGGCTCTTTGACTCCTTGTTTCAGCTTTCAAGCACAAGCAAGTGTTCTTTCGTGTTTCATTTAGTGCCACATTTTTTTATTTGTGCTTTTGTTAGTGACATTTCTGTTTAAAATTGCCCCTAGATGTAGTGCTGAATTGCGGTCTAGTGTTCTTAAGTGCAAGAAGGCTGTGATGTGCCTTAACGGAAATATATGTAGTATGTTAGAAAAGCATTCAGGCATAAGTTGTAGTGCTGTGGACCATGTGTTCAATGTTCAGGAAACAATGATGTATATTAAATATTACTAGTTAAGTAAAATTAGTTAAATTTGCATATTAGAGGTGTCTGTAACAGAAACACACATTGGACCAGGCTATTATTGGTAATGAATGAACATTTTGCAACCATAGAACCCTAACCTTGTCTTTTCCCTAGAAGCAACAATGTTCCTTAATTTAGTGTACATGACAACTTTACAAAAAATACTTGTGAAAGTTAGAATCAGCTGTGCCTTGAAAAGAATAGCTTAAGAATAATGTATTGAGCATAATATCAAGAAAAGTTGACTTGAAGACAAGATTATTATCAGAGATAAATTATTAGAACACATGGGCACATAGAGGGGAACAACATACACTGAGGCCTATTGGAGGGTGGAGGGTGGGAGGAGGGACAGGACCAAGAAAAATAACTTATGAATAGTAGGCTTAATACCTGGGTGATAAAATAATCTACACAACAAACCCCCATGAAACAAATTTGTAAACTGTAAATTTATCCTTGAACTTAAAAGTTACATAATAAATGATTAAAAAAGAAAAGAATAAAGCTTCCATAAATATTTGTCAACACTTTTTTATATCTCATTGATAATTACAGTGGATCATTTTGTAAAGCAATAGCCACCCTCCAATAGGCCTCAGTGTATGTTGTTCCCCTCTATGCTCTATGTGCCCATGTGTTCTAATAATTTATCTCTCACTTACAAGTGAGAACATGTGGTATTTGATTTCATGTTCCTACATTATTTTGCTAAGGATAATCGCCTCTAGCTCTATCCATGTTCCTGCAAAGGACCTGAAAGGACATGATTCTTTTTTATGGCTACATAGTATTCCATGATGCCTATGTGCCACATTTTCTTTATCTGGTCTGTCATTGATGGGCATTTAGGTTGATTCCATATATTTTCCATTGTGAATAGTGCTGCAATGAACATATCATTAAAATGGCCATACTAGCTAAAGCAATGTATAGATTCAGTACTATTCCTATTAAACTACCATTGACATTCTTCACAAAACTAGGATAAACTATTTTGAAATTCATATAGAAAGAAGAAAGAGCCCAAATAGCCAAGGCAATCCTAAGCAAAAAGAACAAAGCTGGAAGCATCATGCTACCCAACTTCAAACTACACTACAGGGCTACAGTAACTAAAAGAACATTGCTACTGGTATAAAAACAGACCATAAACAATAAAAATAAAGTTTATTTAAAATGTATTCACAGTATAAATGCAATAGAATATTACTCAGGCTTAAAAAGAAATAAAATTCTGACACATGCTACAACATGGATGAAACTTGAGAATACAATGCTAAGGGAAATAAGCCACAAAAAGACAAATATTGCATGATTTCATTTATATTAAGGTACTTAGAGTAGTTGAAATCATGAAGAGAGAAAGTAGAGAGATGGCTGTCAGAAACTGGGGAGCATTGTGTAATGGGCCAGTATTATTTAAAGCATATAGAGCTTCAGTTTTGTAAGATTAAAAAAAGTTCTGGACATAAATAGTGGTGATGGTTGCACAACATTATGAATGTAATATTACTGACACTTAAAAATAGTTAAGATGGCAAAGTTTATAGTGTGTATTTTACTACAAAAAAAAACAAAAAACAAAAAACAAAACAAAACAAAAAAACAGTTGAAAGGGATTATGTACCGTGACACGCACAGGGACAAAGTTATTACAACTGAATATTCAAAGTGTCTATTACTGCATTTTGGAGCATATTTCTGATGAGAGAATTCCATCCTGTGCATCAAGGAGAAGTAACTCCCCTCTGCTTACTGTTTTATACATCTGCTTATTAACTATAATTTATGACTCCATGCATCTCAAGTTTGTTTCTTATCCACTGCCTACATTGTTCCATTGCCAGGCGATGTGAAACACATTTTCATCTATGGCACCTATTTTGTCATAATATCACAAGTCATAGCAGGTGAAAATAGTATTTCTGGAAGTCATGCCTACATGTGATGAATTTTAATTACTCACCTATACAGGAAAGTGTCTGTGAACCTCGTAAGTATATCCCACCAAACCCAAACCAAATTATCCTCAACTTACTTTGCCTTTTGTTAGGGTTGACAACACCAGACAGGAGGGGTGATGAAACAGAGGGACACCATAATGGGAAACAAAATCAATCTTAGCCAATTATTGTTAAATATCCTAATTTACACTATTTTTAAAATATCTTTATGAACATATTAGCATTCTTGTAGTGCCCACCAACATTTTTTCAAAGGGGCCTTTTCATGCAAGCATTCTTAAAGCTTAAGCTTCATTAATTATACCCCCTTGCCCCAAATCCACTTCTGATCTTGCAAAACTAGACAATTATTTCCATGTACTGTAAGGTCATGAAAGCAAAATGCCACGGAACTCAAACACACAAGATAAGTGAAAATAGACTGTTGGCTCTAAGAAATACCTTCTCCTAGAAGATAAGACTGTGAACCAACTTAGTAACTTACTAATTGAAACTTACTCATTAAGAATCTTTTAAACACCGTTTTCTTACTATGCTCATGGTCCTGAAACTAGTATATCATAAAGTTTGCTCAATACAAACCCGTTTCTCACCTTGCAAGACCTGCCTAAAAACCACCCAGTCCAGAATTTGAAGCTCTACAATATTCTCCCTTGATTTCCCCTTTTGAGACATGGCCAAAAATTCCATCAAGGTGGTGGTCTCACTTGCTGAAATGAAACTTATAAGTTTGGTTTTGCTTGACCAGTAAGGTTTCCTGGTGGACTTTCAGGGAGCCTTAATCCATTCATGAGGGATTTTCCCTCATAACTCAAGCACTTCTCAATAGGCCCCATCTCCACCACTGAGGATGAAATTTGAACACGAGATTTGGAGGAGACAAACATCCAAACTATGGCATAGTATGAGACATAATTACAGTTTTAAACTCCTACTCAAATCTTTAAGAATCATTCAAAAGGTGTCTATATTAAAACTGAATTATGACTAAAAAATAATGTTCTTACTCTCAAAATAATGAAGTCACTTCATGCTCTGATGAAATGTAGCTTCAATAAATACAGAAAAAAAAAGTAACCTGGAGTTATCTTTAAAGGGCTTAAGCCATTTTAATTAAACATTAAATTTTTAGAGTTGGAAGCAATTAGTTTTGGTAAGTTATTTGTATACCAAAAAATAGAATTCACAAACTGAAATTATTTAAAGTTCAAGCATAACAGGCATCAGTTTATAAGTACCAATTAGTGTTTTACCAGAGATTGCATGAGAATATTTATGGATGCAAAACTGAATAGTAGAGACTAAAAATAAGAAGTGTGGGTAGATTTAATAATTTATTACTCTCACGCTAATCAGGATTTCTGACTCTTTCATCTCTCAAACACAATTAAACAGTCTTTCTTTCCTCCCTATTCTTCTTTACTTCTTTCCCCAGTGAATTAGACTGTTGACATAACTTTTAATGAATTTATCTTAATAATTAAGAGGGAAATTATAATTGAAAGGGGAAATAATATTCAAGTTAAATTAAAATGACTTTTATGTGTTTATATACCACACATTATTTTTTGTCAATGAAGTACTTCGTTTCAGAAAACAATAGGTTCTCTAAATACAGTTATTTTATTAGATTCATTATTCCACCAGGTCTTTCTTTCAGCATGACAGTTGCTTTTGTACTTAAGGTCATTTGCATATATAATTTTTTAAATTGAGATAATTGCAGTAGCATCAAGAAGATTATCTTAAAATCCTTTAGGAATTATTTCATTTGTGTAGCCCAGTATGCTGACATCAATCTCATGATGTACAAATACAATAGGTACAAACAAAAGCATAATATTCAGATACTGCTTTCTCCAAAGGATGGTAGAAATTGAGATCTCAGAGAAACTGTTTCTAATTATAAAGGGTAAAGGTGCTTTGGGGGAAATGAAAGTAAGGCCAAAGGAGATTTTCTGATATTTTTCTCTAGGGTCACTTGAAATAGAAGAAGAAAAACTGTAGCCAAAGATTACCAGTTGTAATTATCTCCTTTAAGAATAGTTTTAAATGTGGGAAAAAAAAAAAAAGAGTAGACCCTACAGAAAGGTCTCATGTACTGCACTGCCCCCAACACACAATTTTCTTATTATTAATATCTAACAAAAATATGGTACATTTTTACAATTAATGAACCAAAATTAATATATTACTATTCAGTAAAGTCCATAATTCACATTAACTATGAAGTTTAGTTAATAATTACTGTGTTACATAATTCTGAGTTTCACAAATACATAGTATCATTTATTTATTCTTAAAGTATTGTACAGAATAGTTTCATTGTTGTAACAATCCCCTCTGTTTCACCCATTCATCCACTAACTCCCTCCAACTCTAGGCAACCACTAATCTTTTTAGTTTCTATAACTTATCTTTTTCATACAGTTAGAATCATAGGGTATACATCCTTTTCAAACTGGCTTTTTTTTAGCAGTATGATTTTAAGGTTCCTTCAGGGTCGTTTTGTTTTTTGAGGCTTTATAGTTCACTTATTTTTATTGTCAAATAATATCCCATTCTATAGAGGCGTCACAGTGTTTATTCATCCACCTATTGAGGGACATCATCTTAGTTGTTTCCAGTCTTATAAATTATGAATAAAACTGCTACAAAAATTAGTGTGCAAGTTTTGGAGGGTCATAGTTTTCACCTCAATCAAGTAGGTTGTATGGAAATAAAGTAACAGGGATACGTTCTAACAAATGTGTCTGATATGCTTTGGCTGTGTCCCCATTCAACTCTTAGCTTGAATCTTACCTCCCAGAACTTCCACATGTTGTGGAGGGGGAGGTAATTGAATCATGGGGCCTGGTCTTTCCCATGCTGTGCTATACTCATCATAGTGAATAAGTCTCACTAGATGTGATGGGTTTATCAGGGGTTCCCGCTTTTGCTTCCCTCTCATTTTCTCTTGCTGCTGCCATGTAAGAAGTGCTTTTTGCCTCCCGCCATGATTCTGAGGCCTCCCCAGCCATGTGGAAATGTAAGTCTACTTAAACCTCTTTTTCTTTCCAGTCTTGGTTATGTCTTTGTCAACAGCCTCAAAGTGGACTAAGACAATGTCATTAGACAATTTTTCCATGACAGCAATATAGAGTACAGTTACACAAATTTAGATGGCATAGTCTACTGCACACCCAGACTATAGGCTAGTCATTTGCTCTTAGGCAAAAAACCTGCCCAGCATGTTTCTGTACTTAATACTGTATGCAGTTACAATACAATGGTAAGCACTTATGCCTCTAAATACATCTTAACCAAAAATAGGTATAGTATAATTGGATATAATCTCATCAAACCAACATCATACATGCTGTCTGTTTTTGACCAAAGTATTATGTGGTTCATGACTGTGCTTCTATTAATAATTTAATTTTCTCTGTGTCCAATACTAATCCCTCCTGTGGGTACAGTTTTGGTTTTCATGGCCTTCAAAATGCTACCCAATTAATAAGTAACCTCCATTAAATATTAAACCATGTCTGAATATTTTCAAATTTGAACGACCACATATTCTTCTATAGAAGAAAACATTGAGGAGATGCTTCAGACATTGTTTCAGGTAAAGATTTTTTTGAGTAACACATTGAAAACAAAAGGTATCCAAAGCAAAAAGGACAAATGAGATTATATCAAGTTAAAAAGCTTTTTCATGACAAAGGAAACAATCATGTGAAGAGACAACCAGCAGAATGAAATAAAATATTTGCAAACTATTCATCTGGCAAGGGATTTATCTAGAATATATAAGGAACTCAATCAACTCAACAGCAAAAATACCCACAAATAATTTAATTAAAAAGTGACAAAAAGTCACCTTAAACTTCACATGGAACCAAAAGAGAGCCCACATAGCCAAGTCAATTCTAAGCAAAAAGAACAAAGCAGGAGGCATCACACTACTGGACTTCAAACTATACTACAAGGCTACAGTAATCAAAACAGCATGGTACTGGTACCAAAACAGAGATATAGACCAATGGCAGAACATAGGCCTCGAAGGCAACACAACATATCTACAACCATCTGATCTTTGACAAGCCTGACAGAAACAAGCAATGGGGAAAGGATTCCCTGTTTAATAAATGGTGTTGGGACAACTGGCTAGCCATGTGCAGAAAGCAGAAACTGAATCCCTTCCTGTCACCTTACACTAAAATTAACTCCAGATGGATTAAAGACTTAAACATAAGACCTAACACCATAAAAATCCTAGAAGAAAATCTAGGCAAAACCATTCAGGACATAGGCGTAGGCAAGGACTTCATGATCAAAACACCAAAAGCATTGACAACAAAAGCCAAAATAGACAAATGGTACCTAATCAAACTCCACAGCTTCTGCACAGCAAAAGAAACAGTCATTAGAGTTAATCGGCAACCAACAGAATGGGAAAGAATTTTTGCAGTTTACCCATTGACAAAGGGCTGATATCCAGAATCTACGAAGAACTAAAGCAGATTTACAAGAAAAAAAAAACAAACAAGCCCATTCAAAAGTGGGCAAAGGATATGAACAGACATTTTGCAAAAGAAGACATACATTAGGCCAACAAACATATGAAAAAATGCTCATCATCACTGGGCATCAGAGAAATGCAAATCAAAACTACATTGAGATACCATCTCACGCCAGTTAGAATGGCAATCATTAAAAAATCTGGAGACAACAGATGCTGGAGAGGATTTGGAGAAATAGGAATACTTCTACACTGTTGGTGGGAGTAAATTAGTTCAACCATTGTGGAAGACAGTGTGGAGATTCCTCAAGGACCTAGAAATAGAAATTCCATGTGACCCAGCACTCCCATTATTGGGTATATATCCAAAGGATTATAAATCGTTCTACTATAAGGACACGTGCACACGAATGTTCATTGCAGCACTGTTTACAATAGCAAAGACCTGGAACCAACCCAAGTACCCATCGATGATAGACTGGACAGGGAAAATGTGGCACATATACACCATGGAATATTACGCAGCCATCAAAAACGATGAGTTTGTGTCCTTTGTGGGGACATGGATGAACCTGGAAGCCATCATTCTCAGCAAACTGACACAGGAGCAGAAAATCAAACACTGCATGTTCTCACTCATAGGTGGGTGTTGAACAATGAGAACACATGGACACAGGGAGGGGAGCACTACACACTGGGGTCAGTTGGGGGGAAATAGGGGAGGGACAGCGGGGGGGTGGGTAGTTGGTGGGGGGATGGCATGGGGAGAAATGCCAGATATAGGTGAGGGGGAGGAAGGCAGCAAATCACCCTGACACGTGTATACCTATACAACAATCTTGCATATTCTTCACATGTACCCCAAAACCTAAAATGCAATTTAAAAAAAGTCTGAATAGACGTTCCTCAAACAAAGAAATACAAATGGTCAACAGGTATATGGAAAAATTCTCAACATCACTAATCACTAGAGAAGTGCAAATAAAAACCACTGTAGAATATCATCTCACCCAGTTAAAATTTCATCAAAATGAGTTAAAAATGAATGCTGATGAGAATGTGGGAAATGGGAAGTGCTTGTACACTGCAGGGAGAATGCAAATTAGTGCAACCACTATGGAAAATACAATAGAGATTTCTTATAAAACTAAAAACAGAACTACCATATAATCTATAAATCCAACTGCTGTGTATACATCCAAAAGAAAGGAAATCAATATATTAAAGAGATATCTGCACTCCCATATGCATTGCAGTGGTATTCACAATAATCATGATATGGAATCAACATCATCTGTATCCATCAGCAGATGAATGGGAAAAAAAATGCCTTACACACACACAGTGGAATATTACTGAATCATAAAAAGCATGAAATTCTGTCATTTGCAACAACATGCCTTCAGAGAAATCCTGTCATCATGCTAACTGAAATAACTCATACATAGCAACACAAATACTGAATGTTCTCCCCTATGTAAGAACTAAAAGAACAGATCTCATGGAAGTAGAGAGTAGAACGATGATTACCAGAGACTGGAAAGAATAGTAGATGTGGAGGAATAAACAGAGGTTGGATAATGGTTACGAAAATACAATTAAATAAAAGAAATAAGATCCAGTGCTCAGTAGCATAACAGGGTGACTACAGTTAGCAATAATATAGTGTATCTTTTAAAACAACTAGAGGAGTATTTTGGAATGTGCCCAACAAACACACATCTCTCTCTCTCTCTCTCTCACACACACACACATACACACACACACACACACACACACACACACAATGATTCATGTTTGAGGTGATGAATATCTCAATTATTTTGATATTTTGTTTTGATCATTGTACATTTTTTGCTTATATGAAAATATCGCATGTACTACATATTTACCACAATCATTTATGCATAAAATTTTTTAAAAAAGAAATACAAATTTTCCGTTAACTTTATGGCAGCAGGTATCTGCCCAAGGGTAAATCATTTTATAGGTGAATAAGGAAAAATAAAGGTTTCTCCCTTCCTCTGCACTCAGACAACACACTCAGTTTCACATAATGTGTATGTGGTTGACTCCAGTTAATGCTTGTAAACAATCTCACAGATTGGTTATACAATGACAGATGACTTTTAACTACTCAAAACTTGTAGAAAGATGCAATGAGAATCTAAGCCTGGATCTTCTGGTTGCCTGTCCAGTTGACATGATTCTAGTTTGAAATGTTATAGTAACTTGAAAGAAAAGTGACAAAGATCAGGAATGGGATAGTAATAGGTGAAGAAAGAGTAAAAATATTTACAGAAAGGATCAGCAAGACTTGATTCACTGAATTAACCAGATGCAAACGACAAATGGAATTATAGGGATAGAAAGAATAACCAAAAGGAAGCCATATAAACAAGATGCAGTATGGTAGAGGAAGGTGTTTCCTTTTGCTCCAGATTGTACTATACTTAATCACACATGAAGCATGCTTCAGTCGATGAGTATTTTTCACATGACATACATTTTTATAATTTATCATACAGTATGAAGAATCCTTAAAAATAACATAAAATCACACCATCCCTACATAAAGTAAAGGCCTTTTAAATGTGTAATTTAGTTAAAACTACTTCAGTTGAGGAGAGGCTTTATGAATATAACAAGTACAAATCATAAAAGACTGTATTTCAAATACAACTAGCAAAAAGAAGAATCTGTACATCACGTATTGCTTCACAATAAAATAGTTTGATTAAATGCAATCTTCAAATTTAGTTGAAAAGATACAGATACTGACTGGGTAGAGCTAGTGTAATTTGCTAAAGGGAGACTCCTTTTCTTCTCTAATTAACATTAATCTACTCTAAAACTCTTTTGTTCTATGGAGGACACCATATTGTAAGTAATTCATCATTCTTCTCCCTCAGTCTGATGATGTATTACATTAATACATCATTAAAGAGACAGCTTTCAGAAATGATGTATTAGCATAACACATCACTGGAGAAATAGTGAAGATGCATAACTCATTACAGTTCATGCTAGTCCTTGAAGAAGGGGACTTATTTTGTTGAATGAGTTTCTTAAATGTGAAGGACCACAACAGTGGCACATCTGACCACTAATAAATTATACCAAGTAGTTAAAAATTAAAACATACCAAAAAAATTAGCAAAATGTGATAAATAGAATTTTGTCTTTGATAGGAGTCAAATACTACGGAAGGATTCTTCTTTAAACTGAGGAATGAAGGCAATGAAACTGAAATAATTTTCAAATCTCTCTAATTTACTACCTGTCATTCTTTAACAGGATTTAGATGAAGAAAACATTGCTTTTCCAATTCTATTTCTTTAACATCACTAATGTGTCATATTTCTAAATCTCAGGCCTTATGTAGAAATCCTTCACATAAAGATAACATAACTTACTACTATTTGCGTTACTAAGAAGTAAAATATAGCACTGTAGAAATACCCTAGAAATGTAAATTAGCTTAGCTTGACCTTTATAGAGTTAACAAGGCAAGGTTTTTTTTTTTTTTTTTTTTTTTTGACACCAGATATATAGTGGTTCAACACTAAAACACTAATTAACCAACAATCATAAGTAAAAAAAAAAAATCAACAGCCAGAAAATGTTTAAATTGCTCTCTCATGTCCACATCTGTCCATGTGTATATTCCTTCTATTGTATGACTCTCATTTTCCTGTCCACTGGTCATAAAAGGCTTTTATAAACTGCTAAATTGCTGACTGCTTTTACATGGTCAAATGCAAATAAAGTATAGGAGAATAAAACCACTATATTCCCCCTTCTTCTCTGTTCAGTTGCTGTCTCCCTTTCTCTGTCTCTCTCTCTCTTTCTCTCTCATGCTCATGCATGGATACCCTCTCATTCTCATTCTCAATGATAAATTTGAACTTTAAAGTTGGATAGCAATTGTAAGTTATAGTTGAATCACAAATATTTTTCTGAAATAAAGAATCCAATTTTACTTGGTTTAGTTTTACCTTGGCAAAAATAAACGTATATCGAACTTATCAAAGTTGGAATGACCAGTTTTGCTTGGTGAAATGTTTTAAAGCAACATTATAAATTAAATAAAAATTTAGATTCATATAACCACTCCTTGGAATTGCTTTATAAACTATTATTTATCATGGTTCAAATGAAAAAATAATGTTTTATGACAATTTATAGAAAAGTAATATTTACTCATATCACTGTTCTGCAATGCTTACAAGACACCATTAGATCCATATGATGCACATTAAGGCTCCAATGTGACCTACCTCATTCACATTTTATTAACTGTGTAAGAAAATCACTTAATTGGCAATTCTGAAACAGCCATAAAATTAGAGTTCAATACAGTTAGTGCCATTATAAATATGCATGTTTCTAAGTATTTTATTTCATTTTAAAAAACAAGAGATTGATGGACTTTCATTACATTTTTTTGATAGCATTTCCTTTAGAGAAATCGATAGGAGAGAATTTTCAGTGTGCCTTAGAAAATCCTTGCTGGGCTCTTAAAACAAAATGTGCTTACAATCTCCCCTCCAAATTTTTTGAGACTTACCTCTTTTGAAGTGCCTTTCGGTGTGTACCCCTGTTGTGAACTATATCTTGCTTTAGCAGTTCACTTCTAGGTCCTCATGACATCTCTCTCTATGCTAAATCCCAAAGTTTGTCTCAGCTAAACCTCTCTTTCCCAGGAAGTCACAATATTTCAACAAATTGTCACTGAATGAATCAAACATGGGAACATCTCCACAGAATGTATCAATTTCATAAAATTAAGATCTAGGTATATAAATTAGAGATGAAAGGGGTAATTTACTTATTCAAGAGAAAAGATGTTTCCTTAAGAGCTTCACTAACAAACCCACATTTAACCAAGAATGGTTCAAGTAAATTATTTATTGTATAGATGCTATACAATTACTTGTTGACACTTGTATAAATTTTATTTAAAAACTTGTACAAATGGTTTCACTAATTAGTCAAAAGTAGAAAATATTTTATAAGAAATGAATTTTATAATGTTTAATATGTGCAGATGAAATGTCTATTTGGCTGAAAAATATATTTTAATTACTTGTGAACTTTTTCAAATTTTTCCTGGTAGTATTTGTATAGTGTTTCTTAACAGTGTTATAACATGTAGAATAATGGCGTTTGCTCTACATCTCTCTATTTACTGACAAAAGGTAACTGAGCTTTCTAACTGGAGGAAATCAAATTCAACATATTGCTTTGATTCTGTAGGTGATCTAAAGAGAAGGTTTCTGCAATTTCTAATTCTTTTGAGATTATGATTCATGTTTGATCTCCCCTCCTTAAATTCACCCCTCATTAGGATTAATGTGAATGAAAAGAGCTGATGGTGTCGCTGTAATGGACACTGCATAAACCTTATAATGGACACCATCAGCTCTTTTCATTCACATTAATTCTAAGATTCTGGATTCCATGGATCACATAAGTTGATTATTCGGATGAAAGTATCATGCTTACCAGGAAGATGCATGCAACAATATGGAAAACCTTAAACTACTATTATGGGGAAAAGGATCAAAATGAGCATTAAGGAGTAAAGAAGGAAGGGTATTGGAGGAAGTAATGTTTGCCTATTTAACATGTGGGAGTGAGAGGGCAAATGTGAGAATAACTTGAATAATAGCCTTGGTGTCTACCATAGCCCCCTAGATTCATACTTACATCATGCTCTGTCAATCTCCAAATTATAAATGTCTTCAGCTATCTATCCTCTGTCCTGGAATTTTGTATATACAAGCCTATGTTTCTTTTTTTTTTTTTTGACCATAACTGTCATTCATCCTGACCTACTCACATCTGTTTCCTGGTGCCCCATGAAATCCCTCTTCAATACCAAGGAGCTCACTCTTTCTCACACACTGTAAACTTTCTTACTTTCTCATAACACTCCAGACACTCTCCTGGAGACATGTATCTTCCCTGAGGGCACCATAACTTCTTTAGCACTTTGCACTGGATGCTCTTTATTATTATCCAACCCATGAAAATAAAAATCATGCAGAAACTTATTACTTCTAAAAGTAGATGTGTTTTGACTACTCTCGCTTTTTGCTGTTTTCTGTCCCCATACTTTCAGCTCATTTACTGGCCTCCTATTGTTTTCCTCATGTACTGAAGATCTCACTGCCTTCCTTTACTCTGAAACCATTACCCAAGCTACGGCTTCATCAGGAAGGTCTTCAACAGTTCATTGAACAACCATCCAATATCCTTACTCCTCAGGTTCATTTCCAGTGACTTCCACTACACCTGTCACCTCTAATTCTGTCATGCAGGGAACACTGAAGCTGCAAAGTAGGATAGTCAAATCTGACACCCTCTAACACCAACCTCCAGACCTTTGGGTTCACATTTTATCTTCCCTTCAGGGAACACTGAAGCTGCAAAGCATTATAGTCAAATCTGACACCCAAATACCAACCTCCAGACCTTTGGGTTCACATTATATCTGCCCTTCAACATCACTGGGACCTCTAGTCCCTTCACACTCCATGATCACTGCAACCTCATCTATTTTTTTCATCTTCGTAATTTTTATCATAGATTGCCTTGTCCATTACCTAAACCACAACCTTGGTAATTTTTAAATTTCTCTACTTTTCTTTCTGTGAACAGTTAAAGCAGCAAAGTCCAATTGCTTGTTTTCTTTTAGACCAGTGATTTTCAAACATTTGTGTCTGAAAATGCTTTTAAACTTAAACATTATCAAGGACTACAAATAGCTTTTTTTTTTAATTCTTAGGTTATATCTATCAGTATTTATCACAACAGAAATTAAAACTGTAAAATTTTAAACTAATACGCAATAATAAACCAGTTACATATTAGAAAAACACAGAATAACTATCTTATTGAAAACAAAACACAATGGGAAGAGTAGGCTCTTTCTATATTTTTTGCAAGTTTCTTTAATGCCTAGCTAAATGGTAGGTAGATGACAGGTGCCAATCTGACACATTATCTTTGGCTGTTTTTCTATTTTATTAGCCATGTCTTTTTTCTCTTACCTAACCCAGCAGATTCCAAATGTTCTCTTTCAATTTTTTGACTCACCATTGCAGATGACTTTTTGAGCCAGCATTAACAAATTTAAACCAAAAGAAAATAAAAATAAACTAATTTCCCTTTACCACACCCTCACAATTGTTTTTGTTTATCTTGATTTATGATACTAAGTAATATGTATTAGATAAAGAAAATATTTTGTTGTTAAATTTAGCTCCATGAACACAAAGTAAAACTCCATGTCCCAATCTCCTCTGCCTGGTCCCAATGTAGAATAATCTCAAGACTGAATATTTTTCTAGATAGATATGAATGACATAAAATTTGATGTGGATGCTCCTTTTACAAACTGTGCTGACCTGAACTCTTGCTGTGATTATTTGGTATATTTTTAAGGCATAAAATAAAATAAGTCTCATTCTGTAGCAGCTTCATCTATGACACATATTTATTTAACTGAAGGGCTAAGCCCTACTGGCTTCCTGTTAGAGTTCCAGCTCCTCAAGAAGCCCCTTCTCCTCAAAGATTGTTCTCAGGTATTACCACTGAACCAGAAGACCTACTGTCTCGGTATATTTGGTGCTGCTAAAAGGAATACCTGAGGATGAATAATATATAAAGAAAAGAGATTTCTTTGGCTTATGGTTATGAAGGCTATACAAGAAGCAGGTGCCAACATCTGCTTCTGGTGAGTGTTTCAGGCAGCTTCAACTCATGGTGCAAGGTGAAGGAGAACCATTATGTGCAGAGATGACATGGTGAGAGAGAAAGCAGGAGAGAGGGTAGGGAGGCGCCAGGCTCTGTTTTTTAAAATTTTTATTTTATTTATACTTTAGGTTCTGGGGTTCATGTCCAGATAATGCAGGATTATTGCATAGGTACATAACATGGCAAGGTGGTTTGCTACATTCATTTCCCCATCACCTATATCTGGTATTTCTCCCCACATTATCCATCCCCACCCCCTTCTGTCCCTTCCCTATTCCCTTGCAACTGACCACAGTGTGTGATGCTCCCCTCCCTGTGTCCACGTGTTCTCATTGTTCCCACCTATGGGTGAAAACATGTGGTGTTTGGTTTTCTGTTCTTGTGTCAGTTTGCTGAGAATGATGGTTTCCAGATTCATCCATGTCCCTATGAAGGACACGAACTCATCATTTTTTATGGCTGCACAGTATTCCATGGTGTATATGTGCCACATTTTCTTTATCCAGTCTATTGTTGATGGACATTTGGGTTGGCTCCAAGACTTTGCTATTGTAAATAGTGCTGTAATGAACATACGTGTGCATGTGTCTTTATAATAGAACAATTTATAATCCTTTGGGTATATACTCAGTAATGGGATTGCTAAGTCAAATGGTATTCCTATTTCTAGGTCCTTTAGGAATTGCCACACTGTCTTTCACAATGGTTGCGCTAATTTACTATCCCACTAACAGTGTAAAAGTGTTCCTATTTCTCTGCATCCTCTCCAGCATCTGTTGTCTCCTGATTTTTTAATGATCGCCATTCTAACTGGCATGAGTCTCTCTTTTAATAGCCAGTCCTCATGAAAACTAATAGAGTGAGAATACTTTAAATCCCACCACCCTCCACAAGGAATGGGATTAATCTATTTTTGAGGAATCTGCCCCATGACCCAGTTAATTCACACTAGGACCCAGCTCCTATATTGGGGATCAAATTTCAACATAAAATTTTGGGAGAAAACATACAAACTATACCATTTGGCTCTAGTCCTCTAAAATTAATGTCCTTCTCACATTGCAGAATACAATTATCCTTTTTCAATAGTCTCCAAAAGTCTGAACTTTTTTGTTCCAGCATCAACTAAAAAAAGTTCAAAGTCCAAAATCTGAGACTCAAGGCAAATTATTTACAGTTATACACATGTGAAATGAGAAACATATTAGTTACTTCAAGATACAATGGTTGTAGAGGCATTGGGTAGACATTCCCATACTAAAAGTGAGAAGTTGGCCAAAAGAAAGAAATAATAAGCCCCATGTAAGCCCGAAACCCAGCAAGGCAGATGTTAAATCTTAAAGCTTCAAAATAACTTGCTTCCTGAGTTTCACTAGGTACCGCTGTACTAGAGGATTTCTGAAGTGGCTCTTCTCTTGCGGCAGGCTACTGTTGTACCTTTGCATTCCAATAGATCCTGCGAAATCTCAGTGGAAGATACCAAGCTTCCATCACTGTTACATTCTGAGCAAATCTGGAGACAACACCACATGACTGCCAATGCTTACTGCTGGTACTCTTTGATGCAGTGCCCAAAACGTACCTGTGGCTATTTGAGCTGAGGCTAAAGCCTGAGTGGTGAATCTAAGAGGCAGCATCCTGAAGCAGAGCAGGGCAGTGACACCTCAGTCCTGCCCCTGAAACCATTCTGTCCTTCTGGGCCAGAGGAACTATGATGGGAGAGAAAGAACTGAAGATTTTGGAAATGACTTTGTAAGCTTTTATCCATTATTTTGACTCTGAGCACCTGGCTGCCTTTTAGTCATGCAAATCTCTCTTGCAAGTGATTCCTCTGCAGCACCCTTGCATGAGATGAAGCTGCCTGAAGCCCTTACCAGAAGCAGATGCTGGCATCTGCTTCTTGTACACCTGCATAACCATAAACCAAATAAACCTATTTTACTTATACATTACCCAGACTCAGGTATTCCTTTATGGCAACAATAAATAGACTAAAATTAACAACCTGGCCATGCAGTAGAAAAGAGAAAGCTGTTCTTCCAGATATCCCAGGACATCACTCTTCAGTGCAGCCTTCCACAAAGCTCAAGGCAGTAAAGTTTTGCTTTGTTTTATTTTGTTTTGTTTCCTATAGCATAACAAAGATGAACTTTGTTCCAGTTCCCAGTAACTTTGTCCTTTCCATCTGCAACCTCTCAGCATGGTCTTTACTGTTAATATTTCTATCAGTATTTTGATCACAAAGACTTACCCAATCTCAAATGAGTTACAGACTTTCTCTCATCTGTTTTCCTTCTGAGCCCTCCAATCATCCAAACTCTTCCAAACATTGCCACTTACTCAGTTCCAAAGCTACTTCTGCATTTTCAGATATCCTTATGGAAACACCCTACTTTTCTGTATTAACTTTAGGTTTTAGTCTATTTAATATTGCTATAAGGAAATAATTGAGGCTGGATGATTTAAAAAGAAAAGAGGTTTATTTGGTTCATAATCCTGCAGGTTGTGCAAGAAGGATAGAATCAACATCTGCTTCTGGTGAGGGCCTCAGAAAGCTTCTGCTCCTGGTGAAAGGAGAAGGAGAGCCAGCATGTGCAGAGATTACATAGCAAGAGTTCAGGAAGCAAGAGAGGGGAGAGGTGTCAGTTTCTTTTTAACAATCAGATCTCATAAAAACTACCATTAGTTTCCATGAAACGAATCAGAATCAACCCCAGCCCCTGCCTCAGAGAGGTCATTAAACTATTCGTGACAGATCCACCGTTATTGCCAAAATACTTCCCATTAGGCCTCACCTCCAACATTGAGGATCAAACATGAGATTAGGGAAACAAACATTTTTAAAAATCCCCCTATTTATAGCTAATTCAGCACAGCTGTGGATGTATGACAATGAGTTCCACTGGCACTATCACATGCCACACTTCCCAGAAATTGTCAGAATAAGAGTGATTTAGCAGCTAATAACATCATAGCTAAGGAGACAGCTCACAGAGTATTCCACACTTTGGGTACTGAAGCACTCATTGCCAAGCAGCTGCTAGTGACGTTAATGGTTAACAGGGTTCAGCTGGGTTTGCACTTATCCTTTAGTTCTGCCTTCTTCATCCTATGATTGCCAAGATTATCAGCAGCTAAAGAGAGCTAACACAAGGTCATGTTTCCTTTCTTCCCAAAGCATGGTGATACAATGAGGTAAAGCCTGGTTACCCTGACCTCAAATAAGAGAATTCTGGGCCAATCCTGTTTATGCACAATCACCAATGTGCCTAAACATGTGTTCTCAGTTAGAAAACATGGGATAATTATTGGAACTGGCACACTAGTCTATTACATATCTAAAACTTATAATTTTTATAGGCAAAGAGTTTTTCATCATGTCACCTCAATAATTGAGAAATAATCTATATATGATTTTTGAATACATGAAAATATGCTGATATTTTGTATGTCCATATCCACATATGTATCTGTGGGGTTTTTCTAAAATTACAATCACAGGTTAAAAATGAAACCATTGCAATGACTATGAACATAATGGTGGGGAAGATGTTTTGCTATGTCCTCCAGAGAGATTTCTAAAACCAAGAGAAGAATTGATGCACTGATTCTATTGAAAGGACCATCTTTTTAAAGCAAAACAAGGTGATTAATGTGTAATATGTTTCACCTCAAGTTATTCATGGCAGGATATGTGACATTGCTTCACATATTCAATAAGAGAAACATCAGTTAATTGTCAGGTTCACAGAGGCCTGTGATTCAATGAAAATGTTTCTTGCCAAAGGTGATTCTGTTCAAATAGAATTTGCAACAAGAAGAGCAGTAATTTCATAAAGAAAAAGAATACAATCAGACTTTCAATCACATCCTAAGCCTATTTTCATATTCTTTGAAACCATTTTTCATCAACATTAACAAGCAACAATTTTTTTTCTGCAAGTAGAACTGAATAAAATATTGCATTGCCTTATTCTAATAGAGTCTTCAAGAAAAAAGTATAAAAGTAATATAAAATTTTCAGAGGTGGATGTTTTTGCAAGTTATTTATTTATTAGCTACCCCTGCTTCTGCTTTATGAAGATATCTCCAGTTTTATACAGGCACTATTGTGGCCAGCCCCAGGGGATTTGTTAGGATGAGTTCATCATCATCCCTTTCCCTGAGGAATATACTCACTTGGAGTTAATGGTGGTTATATGACAAGATTCCTGTCAGTATCATGTTGGGGCAGGACTACTAGGAGGGTGCCAGGAAAAAATTCTGCTTTTTACCTAAAGGGACAGGAGTGTAAAGGGGCCTACTGTACCATCTCTTCTTCCTTTATATGTTTGAATACTGCTTTGAAAATGTAATATATGGAGATCATTTTGTCTTGCACGGGAGATAAAAATCAGTGGGATGTCAACCTTTTACTCTGTTATCATTGAGCTGCAAAAGCAACCCTGGAAATTCCTCTTCCTGGACTTCCTTTAGGTGACCATCAGACATCATAATGGGATAAATCAGAATTGCTAAAATTGCTTTTGCTTGTCTCTAGAAACATCCATAATTTAAAATATTTATTGAGAGGTTGTCAAGCTCTGTTATAAATTATTTGCATATACTAATTAAATTAATTTTCAAGGCCATTCTTTCAAATATGCATTATCTCTATGTTATGCCTGAAGAAAATTAGTCCTAGAAAAATTGACCAAGGTTCCATAGCTAGTAAGTGGCAGAAACAAAAGTATGATAAGGTCAAATAAAAGTTTTGAGGCATTAAAAAGACGAGGAGCTGGATGCGGTGGCTCACGCCTGTAATCCCAGCACCTTGAGAAGTTGAGACGGGCAGATCACTTGAGGTCATAAGTTCAAGACCAGCCTGGCTTACATGGCAAAATCCCATCTCCACTAGAAATACAAAAATTAGCCAGCCGTTTTGGCGGACCCCTGTAATTTCAGCTACTCAGGAGGCTGAGGCAGGAGAATCATTTGAACCCAGGAGGCAGAGGTTGCAGTGAGCCAAGACCTCACCACTGCACTCCAGTCTGAGTGACAGAGCAAGACTATATCTCAAATAAATAAAAATAAGATGAGGAATTCTTAACCAGTAAACCTGAATTTTAAAAAAAAGAACGTTAAAAGAAATTCTTCAAGAAGACAGAAAATAATCCCAAATGGAAATCTAGATCTACACACAAAAAAACAAAAAACACTAAAACACACACACACACACACATATATTTATATAGTACCTCTGTAAGGGAAGGCTGTGACTGATGCATTTTTACATCTGTTTTGTTCACTACTTTCTCTTTTTTGTCATGAATCCCTTGTGCCTAGAACAGCAGTTTGTATACAGTAGAAGCTAAATAATTACTTATCGAACAAAGGACTTGAATCTTTGTATCCCTCACATTGTCTGGTATAATAATGCACTGTCCACAGAATAATCTCAAATATTAATTGATTTAAATTGATTTTCATAGTTCTAACTGGTCATATGGGTAGAGATGGACGTCAGAAACACTGGAACCATTTCTCATATAGCCAATGACTGTGTTCTAATTAGTGGTATTCATAAGCAATGATTTTGCAGCAAAACAGTTTACTGCACATTAGCTTGCCATTTTATCAATGAGTGTAAACTCTTCATCACATTAATAAAATTTTAGTTTAATTAATCAATGTATGCATTTCCAACATGGGAAACAGTGGAAAGAAATAAATGAGAATTAGACCACCTTCAAAAACAACTTACCATAAATTATCATGGTGCTTAAAATATAGTAGGCAAAATATAAAACCCATAAAGAAAGTTTTACCGAAAATAACTAAAGAAGAGATAGGTATTAAACACAACTATTTTTGTCCTGACATCACCAAACTACATATTTTACATAACAATGAATATTACAGCTTTCAGAAAGTCAAAATAAGATTTTTTTAAATAAGCACTTGATTTCTGAAATGTATTTATATAGCACAATAAAGTTAGACATCAGATATGAAAATCTCAGAGGTAACAAACAGGTTTCTTTGCAGTAGTTTCAAATTTAAAAACACTACAAGTTGGAATGATTTTGTCATTTTTATGAATCTTTCATTTAAATAGAATAATTATTGTATGAAAAAGTGCATATTGATTGGATTAAGTCACACTGCTTAATTTTCATTTCAAAATGTGAATTTTACAACCTGTATCCCAGGTTTCTGGAGCATGAGGATCCTTTCAATGCAAAACTCTGGACAACTTTTACTTACCTCTCAGGCTCCTCAACTTGAAATTTCGTTTCATACAACTGCTGTCACAGCTTAAGAACTGATATTTGAAAGCACTGACCTAAGGGACACTATAACCATTTATTTCTATAGATTCTCTAAAATTCTACCTTTTGAAGAGAACAGACAGCCAACAAGACAGGTAGTCAGACTCTATTATTCTGCTTTTCATAGAAACACCTTCACAGAACTAGGATTTAACATTTTGTCTTAGGTTTATAATTGGTTGACCTAAAAAAAGGTCATATAATGTTATGGATATCATACCTTATGGTCTTCTGCATGTTTTACAAATAGAGCCTGCCAGTAAATTTCCCTAAAGGTCAACACTAGGTTTATGTCATTGTTTTATTTTCTTATTTTTTATTTTTCATTTCTGATGAAATGTGCTTCTTCATAGTAGACAATGTGAGCTACATTACTCAGTCTTTTTTAAAACATTTATTGATAAAAAGAATAACACTGAGTTTAATATTCACTTATCCTGTTTTTTCTTGCTTATAATGCTTCTAATTCTTTTAGAAATTAGAGAAAATTTAAATTACTCTCAAACATAGTCTCTATTCAATCTAGTTTACTCAGATTTTGAAATTTATGTTTTAAATATAGCATACAACTATTTATAATCTATTTTTGGCTTTGATAAAATGTAGTAGATATAAATAACCACCTATATAAGTACATTGCAACAAAAATCATACTTTACAAATATAATCAATAATAAGACTATCAACATGAGTATATTGTTTGAACTCAAAGACTGAGCAAAGTTGTAGATTCATAAGATAGCAACTTATGTCCTGCATTCTCCACTTATTAACTGAATTTTTCACCTTAAGCAACCGACCTAGCCCTCTACGCCTTTCTTTACTTATAACAATTTAATTATAGCATCTAACAAAAATTGCTATTAGCTATTCTATATATTAGAGATAAATCACTTCCAATTTTAGAATGGATGACTCTCTTTTCAATATTATCGACTGTGCTCCGTAAATAGAAACTACCTTTCTTGTTTAAACTATGTTTTCAGCTAAACATTTGTCTTAGTCCATTTGTACTGCTAAAACAAAATACCACTGCCTGGATAGCTTATAAACAATGGATTTTTTTTTTTTTAAATCACAGTTCTGGAGACTGGGAATCCCAAGGTCAAGCACTGACAAATCTGTTGTCTGGTGAAAGGCCACTTTCTGGTTCACAGATGGCACTGTTTCACTCATGACCTAATCACCCCCTAAAGGCCCTATCTCCAAATATCCTCACATTGAGAATTAGGTTTAAACACATGAATTTTGGGTAGATACAAACATTCAGTTCATACCACCAACATTTAAAGCAAATTTTAAAAATTAAGATAGTCTCTTCCTTCTTAGAATCATGTAAATTCCTCAAAAAACATTTTATCATTCAAAAAACAAAACAAAACAATTTCATTCTTATTACAGAGTTCTGATAGTTGTAGATGTTTATATTTCTGGATCAGTGATATAAGAATCGTTCATTTTACTGCTTAATCAATCCATATTTTAGGTTCTTGGTTTTCTAATGTATCTATCAGTCCATTATTAAATATGAAATTAAAACATATGACAGGATGCTATTTAAACATGTAAACCTGGTGAATATTTTTTAAATATAAGTTTAAAACAAATGACTTATGAATGTTTCTAGATGAAATTAGTCAATACTATACCCACAGAGCTTCATTTTCCAATATGGAAAATTAATATATCACTAGGTTTCCAATATTTCTTTACAGCTACATGAAAACATGTTGACATCTGAAGAAAAGTACTTTGGGCATAATCCCGAATATAATATTAACAAATCAAATAAGCATATTTTGTTGAAAACTTATAAAGTTGGACTATATTTTTATACTATTTACATTAATACTGAAAACAACTCTTTTAGGCTGATATTGTCTTCAGTTCGATATTCTAGATGAGGAAATTGAGACAGAGTGTGATTGTCATTTGTCCAGAACTACACAGAAAAGAACTTGGATAGGATCCATGTCTATCTCACTCAAAATTTTGTGCTCTGAGGAACTAAGCTATAATACCACCAAAAGCTATGAATGTGTGCTAAAAATAAGACACCGCTTAGTACAAAGGGTCTAGAGTGAGAATTTGAAGGCCTTACTTCTTACACTGTCTCTGCTACTAACTTGTCCTTAGATAAGTCACCCCACTACTCAGAAACTAAAATTCGTACTTGTATATAATTATGAAATGAAATATAGGCTCCCTGTGTTCCTATCATGAAACCCTATGCATTAATATTTTTGTTTTTGTTTTTCTTTATAGCATGTCAGCAATGGAATAAAACATGGGTACAAATAACTACAGTTTTTCTCTGGTTCTATTCCTATTCTCCATGTTGGGAACTCCAACCTCCCTTTAAGTCCTACAAACTATTTCTTAGAACTTAGGTAGATGTAGAACTTAGGTAGATGTCTCACTAATGCTCAGAATCAAAGCCTCTTGTTGAACATGTATAATTAATAATTCCTTTCTTTTTTACACTGACTTTTTATGATGTTTTCAGCTGGTCAGACTATTGATATGCAGTACTGAGCATACTCTTCAAGGCCTCTGCCCAATCTTTCACCTCCATAAAATGTGTCTGTCAAAACCCAACACTGTATTATTACTCCCCAAAAAAGTGTAAGGATATAGGGTTTTTGGTGCTGTTTCTTGCTTTATATATTTTTTGGTAGCTCCTTCTCTCTAGGACTTAGTCAAATATACATCAGGGAACTAGAGGACAATCTGAATGACAAAATTGTCTTACTCTCTAATATAAGCCAATTGTTTATTAACTTGAATTTTGCATATTTTTGTCTTAGCGTAAATTCTTCCTTTAAATACCCAGGTCATCCCTGCGAATAATCCAAAACAATTTTCACTGGGCAAGTGCATTAGCCTGTCTAAATCAGTATTATATGTACCTTGTTTCTCAAGAGAGTTTCATAAGCTAACTGCTTATCTACATTCTGTCACTATTTCATAGGGACTCTTAAATTGTTATTTGAATTTGTACAAATAAACACTAACACAAATCTAATCATGAAATGCATTTCACATAATCAGTGCTTCCTTTTACGTTTCATGCAGGCTCTCTCTTGGTTCCATATGAAGTTTAAAGTGATCTTTTTCCAGTTCTGTGAAGGTCATTGGTCGCTTGATGGGGATAATGCTGAATATATAAATTACATTCATAATTGCAACCAAGAGAATAAAATACCTAGGAATGCAACTAACAAAGGATGTAAAGGACCTATTCAAGGAGAAGTAGAAACCACTGCTCAAGGAAATAAGAGGACACAAACACATGGATGGAAAAACAGTCTATGCTAAAGATTAGGAAGAATTAATATTGTGAAAATAGCCATACTGCCCAAAGTAATTTATAGATTCAATGCTCTTCCTATCAAGTTACCAATGACCTTCTTCACAGAACTGGAAAAAACCACTTCAAACTTCATATGGAACCAAAACAGAGCCCGCATAGCCAAGTCAACTAGTACAGCGACTATAGAAAACAGTCTTGAGGTTTCTCAAAAACCTTAAAATAGATCTTTCATATGATCCATCAATTCCACTACTGAGTATGTAGTCAAAAGTAAAGAAATCAATACATTGAAGAGATATCTTCTTCATTCCCATGTGTATTGTAGCATGATATACAATAACCATAACATGGAATCAACCAAGGTGCCCATTAATGGATGAATGTATAAAGAAAATTTGGTGTGTACACACAATGGTATGCTATTAAGCCATAAAAAAGAATGACATCCTGTAATTTGCAACAACATGGATAAAACTGGAACTCATTATGTTATGTGATATAAGCCAAGCACAGTGAGACAAATATTGCAAATTCTCACTTGTATGTGGGAGCTAAAAATGTAGATCTCACGAAGATACACATTAGTTTGGTGGTTACCAGGAAAGGTAGTGGAGAGAGGATGAGAACGAGAGGTCGATTAACAAGCAAAATATAGTTAGTAGATGAAATAAGACCTGGTGTTCAATGGATCAGTAAAGTGACTGTAGTTAACATTAATCTATTATACATTTCAAAATAGATAGAAGAATACAATTTGGATGTTTCTAGCATAAAAAAGATAAATATTTAAGGTGATGGATATCCCAATTATCCTGATACAATTACGTGAATTTATCAAATTATCACATGTACCTTGAAAATATGTACATCTATTATGAATCAATATGAAAAGTTATCAGTACATTAGTCAGGGTTTAGCGAGGCAGAAAATATAGAAATTAGATTCAACAATAAAGTGTGAGGAACAGGGAAAATTAAAGTCTGGAAGGGGAATTCTGAGAATCACGGGGGTTGCTAAGTCATTAACCAGTTCATCTGAAGAACTGGCATTATTTGTAGTGTTAATGTTCTCCAGCCAAAGACCAACAGGATGATATCTGTAGTTTAACAATTTGGGTTTATTACTCATAAGGCACCAAATGTCTCAGTAAAAGTTTGTTAGAAAGGAATTATTGCACAATTTATGTTTACATTAGGTAATTTTGAGGAGAATTTATGCAAACAGTGCTTTAATCTGGATGCAAGGATAATTCAATGATTTGATATCTTAATAAATTTTATCTAAAAAGAGGAAAGACACTAGTGCAATGCTAAAAATATTATCAGAAAGGAAGCAATTAACACTGATATAAGCCAAGATAGGATGTGTGGTTATTATGTAGATAGGATGATGTTAATATTTTATGTTCAGATAGGATTACAGTGTGGTTCTGGTTTTATTTTGATCCATCAAGGTCACAGAGTAGTTTTCTCTGGTGTTGATGACTTGGGAAATTATTTATGGTCAAAAGGAGAACAGTAAGAATTCATTGTTGAGTACCAGGACAGCTCCAAGATGCCAAGAGCTGCCTTTCTCATTCTTTGTAGCTTGCAAAGAAAAACAGATTGTGATCTTGAAGAAAGGGTTCATAAATAGGTCTAGGGAAAATGTTGCCACTGCAGAACTACTGCCTCTGTGATCCTGGAAATAAGCATCTGGTGGCAAGCCTGAGCCAAAGTAGGATGTCAGTGCTGACAGATGTTGGGCACAATGTAGAAGAAACAAGAAGAACCTGGATTTGGCCAGGCACCTCTGCTCTGAACTAGAAACTACTGATATCCTTATTTTATAGCTGAAGAAATTGAGTTACAGATTGCTTAAGTTACTTGCCCATTGTTACAAGAACACTAACTAGAGTTACTAAAATTCAAAGCCAGGAAATTTGTCTTAATTTCCTAATATTAACCATTTGATTCTACCGAGTCTCAAAATGAACAAGAAATGTATAAAAAGATAATCAAAATCACTAGTGCTTAAGAAAATTCCAATCAATGTAAAACAAAAATGAAATTTAATCCCAAGCTATCAAAAGTTGAGAAAACCAACAATATGTTGCATACAAGATATTAGGAAGGAGGGCCTGCTTGTGCATTGCTGGTTTGACATTGAATTACAGTCAGCTTTGGGAGGTCATTTGCCAGTATCCCTCAAAGCAGTTCACATGATGCAACTCTACTTCTGCAAATTGATCACGTAGAAATAAAAATATCAATATGCAATAAAAAAGACAAATATACATGTGAATTCCTATAGCAGCATTATTTATAATGACATAAAAACAGGAAGCAACCTGAATGCCCATCAATATAGCAATGCAAGAATGAATTAATGGTACACACATTCTATCAGCTATTATAAAGCTGTACAAACAGAACTTTTACTCTGAACCTACAAGGATCTATAATAGACACATAGTTTTAAAAAATGATTTATTACTTTCCATGGTGTGATCTCATTTTTAAACTAAACAAAAGGCAACATATTTGTGTTTAGGTGGACATGAGCACAGAAAAAATTATTGAACATTCTATACTATAATGCCTTTGCTAACTTCAGGATAAAGCATGGTGAAAGCAGGGTGCACTAGAAAAGCATGATTAATTCGTGATCATCTCTTTATATTTTTGGACTGTTTTGCTTATTTTGAGCATGTGTAATTTTTTTGTTATTGAAAAAAATAGGTATAGAATGTTTCTTAAGAGACTAAAGGAATTTATTATTCCTAAGGAAAGATTTTTTAAAAATTATTCAAATTAAAATGTGATATATTTCTTCAAAAATTGTTTTGATTTAAAAATCATCCAGATTAATAAAAACAGTTTCAGGATATAATTGAAATACTATACAAGATTCTAAAATCAGTTGATAATGTGAAATTAGTATTCGAGATTTGGTTCTGACTGTGAAAATATTTATTCTTGTCTCCATTTCACAAAAAGCATCCTAATATGAGAGATCTTCAGCCTTTACAAAGATGAAATAATTTATATAAAACCATAACAGTGCAAGAGCACTGTAAGTAGTTATCTGCTCACAATATACATGTCTACAGATAAAGATATTTTTTGTTTTGTTTTGTTTCTGTTCCAACAACTACAAATTTTATGTTGGCTCATCAGGCTCTGTAACAGAACATGTGACTTTAAAGATGACTAGAGTTTAAATATACTTAAATCAGAAATTTCTTAGACATGTCTATTAATAAAGCCTAGAAGTATCCTTATTTTTATGCAATATTTGTATTTGTGACATAATTTCCTTATGAAAATAACATAAGAAGTTGCGTTGGTTCATTCATGGTCTGTTATTTAGGTTATTGACTTTCTTTTTAAAGAATATTGTATATATATATTTACATGCATATCACATATATAAGTGTGTGCATGTATGTATTATGTACATATATATATATATACACACACACACACTTGCAGAGCAAGTGCAACTGGATACAAGTGTTAGCTGTACATATGTGTGGGCATTAATATATATGTGTTTATATATTTATATGTGTAGGTGTTAATACAGTAATGAGTCACTTCACAATGGGGACACATTCTGAGAACTGCATTATTTGGCAATTTTGCCTTGTGAACATCATAGGATGCACTTACACAAACCTAGATGGTATAGACTACTCATCTAGACTATATGGTATTACCTATTGTTTCTGGGCTACGAACCTATAAGCATGTTACTGTACTGAATACTGTAGGCAGTTGTAACACAATGGTAAATATTTGTGTATCTGAACAAAATTATAAATTTTACAGTACCTCTCTGTAGGTACTGTAAAAATTTGGTGTTGTAATTTTATAGAATCACCCTCGTATAGCTGGTCCATTCCTGACAGAAACGTTGTCAGTTGGTATATGCCTATATACGTGCAGACACAAACATAACCTCCATTTTACTTAAATATAACTTATCGTATTAACATATTTTGTTAAAGTGATCATGAATTTGGATGAAATGAACTAAGTAAGGTGACAATGATTTATGCTGAAAGCTCCTTATAGCAATCTTATAGTTATCGTCATCCTACTAAGCCACATAAAAAAGTTTTGAAAAGTTTCCAATATAATTCATATATATTAGCAATTATAAATTGACATTGCATGCATGCATATTTTTCTCTCATTTATACTTTACAATCTCCTTCTACAAAAAGCATCAATTTCTAAAGTTATAGAAGTACTTTTTCTATAAAACCTATATGGCATCACTTACCAAAAAATTGAATTTTTATAATTTGACTAAAATAACCAATATAAGAAATAAAAATTGAAGGACAATTTTGTCTCCTTAAAGCTATGAACAGGTTCAAAATGTAATATTGTAGTTAATATATCAAAAAGAAACAAAGGTCAACTGTTAAAGTCTAATCTATTATAGAGCTGTTGTAATTACAGAAGCAGAAGTACATTTGAAAAATATATCTACTGAGAGTAATTTAATGTCAAGTGTCAACGTTGCCATTCTGTTAAGATCTTGAGGTAACCTTGTCACAACTGAAACACAAATACTCTCAGACCTCGTGTTCCATTCATTATACTTCTTGAGCTATGTTACAACCTATAGCCAATGAAAATTATCTAGTAACCTACTTTTTAAAAAAATCATCCATAATTAATGTCTACAGATATATAGTATTCACATTTTGACAAGGAGCATCAGTACCAATAACTCTTCTACCCAGACAGTTTTATGTGTCTTCTCTTCACTAATTATCACTTTGGAAAGCTTTCAAGTGATAGGTCTTATTACGGTAGAATAGTTTTCTGATAAAGTGTAATACATGTGTCCTTATTTAAGGTGAGTCCTAAGATTGCTAGGTCAAAGTTAACAAAGTCAAGTGTATAAATTATTAGGCACCCAATTGAAGGACTCTACTTTGTTTAAATATACCTGAAAGCTAGAAATCCACTACCTATGGAAACAATATGTTCTTGTAGACTTTGCCATTTAAAGTCAAGTTATCCTAAGTAGGCATGAACACATTATTTATCTTTAAGACATCTTATTCTTTTGATATTCAGTTCTAGTAGTCTCTCCTCATGTGTTTGATTTTTATAACCATACCAAAATGGCTATTTATGTTAAAAGAAGTAGTGGCATAATATTAAAATTAAATGAAGATTGAAGGAAAAGTTTAACCAGTCATCTTTTTGTCAACTCTTGGGAAACAAAATGCCTTTCAGCCATGAATAAGAAAAATGCTTAATTTTGTTCAAACTTTTATAAGGCATGATTTGTCTCTTTATAGCACTTCCTCTTATCCTACCTCTTCAAAATTCATGCCTTTTTAAAAATTTTAACTTTTTATCAAGTAATTTATCAAACAAATCTGATATGAAGAAATAAGATTTTAACATATCTCATTCTTTTAACTGGCTGTTACATCGTGCTGCAACAAGGAATGCCTAGATCAGATTCATTGGTAATGGTCCATTTCTGTTTTTCTAATGTCCTCAGGCCCCTACTGAACTGTATTATATACTGTATCTATTTGTAATCTAATAATTAATAGGATATAGACATCTTTGGCAACTATACTGAATTCAGCCACCTGGGTACCACTTAATGACATGTCATAAACTGCTTCATGATTTAATGAGATCATTTCTTGTTTTATTTCATCATAAGGATATATCATAACAATTTATGTTAGATCATTAAGAGGGTTGCAACAAATTCAACTTCAAATCTCAAGTCCTTCAAACTATCACTTGATAAAAAGAATAAGCTGGCAGGCCTTCTTTTTAAAAACATAACCTGAAATCTGTACTGTCAAGTTAGTCAAACAACAGTTTGATTGTTATGAAGGCCAACCGTATCTTAAGAAACAGTCAAATATATTTTTAAAATTATTATACTTTTTAAACTTATACAACTTCTCACAGGTGTCACAGATAAATAATTTTATCAGTGGATAAAGTCTTTAGAAATGTTTATGGCAACATTTTAAATAACTGTGAATAATTTTTATGCGTTATCAAAACATTTCTCTATATTTCTTTTTCTTTTTTTTGGAGATAGAGTCTTGCTCTGTCACCCAGGTTGGAGTGCAGTGGCACAATTGTGGCTCACTGTAACCTCTGCCTCCTGAGTTCAAGCGATTCTTCTGCCTCAGTTTCCTGAGTAGCCGCAACTACAGGCACCCGCTCCCCACGCCTGGCTAATTTTTGTATTTTTAGTAGAGATGGGGTTTCACCATATTGGCCAGACTGGTCTTGAACTCCTGACCTCACAATCTGCCCACCTCAGCCTCCCAAAGTGCTGGGATTACAGGTATGAGCCACCATGCCAGGTCTCTTTGCTTTTTAAATGTTTCTAATTCACATACATAGACATGTGTATCAGAATCTACACAGAAAACAACAGTACCACTTTCATTGATACTTTTTTTTGACTTCTATATACAGTTAATATCTTGTTTTAAGATATACATTATATGTGTTCCATAGGACTGAGACTAACATGAGGCATGTGAGGCACTCACACTGGATACAAAATTTAAGGCAGTGCAAAAACTTAGTCATCAAGATAAAAATTATAATACTTCTGTAATATGTAAATATACACTTAAACATTATATTTGAAGTCCAAATTATTTTAAAAATTCATACTGAATAAAATAACAAAATATTAAAGACAGAAACAGTATGTTCAAAACCTTACTGGGATGCTGAGCACAAGGGAATCAATTGATTACAGGGCGAGAACCATAGAGGATGAAAGTTCTGAGAACTCGGTAGACATTTTCAAGGAGCTTGCAGACTGGCAATCATAACGGTCAATTTTGTGTATCAACTTGATTGGACTAATGGATGCTGAGATAGCTGGTAAAACATTACTTCTGAATGTGTCTGTGATGGTGTTTCTGGAAGTAGTTAGTATTTGAATTTGTAGACTGAGTAAAGGAGAGGCAACCTCACTAATATGGATGGGCATCATTCAATCCATCAAGCTAGAAAAAAAGACAACCTTGCTCTCTGGTGGAGGTGGAAAATTCATCTTTTCCTGCCCTCAGACACTGGCACTTCTAGTTCTCTGGCCTTCAGACTGGGATTAGACTTATACCACCCTTAGGCCTTTGGACCTGGACTCATTTTCACCACCAGCTTTCCTGGTTCTCCACCTTGTAGACAGCACATCATGGGACTCCTCAGCCTTGAAAATCACATGAGTCGTCAATTCATATAATGTCTCTCTCTCTCTCTTTCTCTCTCTCATATGCACAATGATATATATTAAATATATATAATTATATAGAGATTATATATATATATATTATACATAATTATATATTGATATTTATATCCATGTATATATACATTCATATGTATAGCTATGTATATAGACAGACATCTGTCTATCTGCCTAGGTATCTATCTTATATACTATTGATTTTGCTTCTCTGGAGAACTGTTACCAATACAGTAAATATTCTGTGCTTGCTAGCAGAAATTTAAAGACATTTATAAATTTTTTTTCTGCAGAAAGAAAAAGATATGCATTTTTGTTAGAGGCAGATGTAATAGGAATATTTCATAAACTTTAAGTCAGGCGCCTTCTGCTTGGATAAACTCAGTGGGAATTTTGTAAAACCAGGTAAGAATTTATCTAACAACACTTACAAAAATGCACTCAATATAGGTTAATAAAAGAAATAACCTTAAAAAATCTAAAATGAGGATAATTCAATTAAAAATTTAAAAGCTGAAGAGGTATACAATGTTCCCTTATCTGTTGTTATTCACATAAACTATAAAATGATGCTTCAAAAACCAAGATAATTACATACAGTGGAGAAAAAAGGAAGCGTTATGCGGGTGTGTGTGTGTGTGTGTGTGTGTGTGTGTGTGTGTAGAAGTATACACATATATTCTTAAGTTTCATATGTATGTGTGTGTGTGTACTTTATGATTTATTCCCTGAAAATAATTTTTTACATGTGTTGTTCAATTCTGAGTGTTTCTGTAATTAACTGCAGAACACACTAGTTTAGAATACATTCTTCGGTATGGCCAATATGATAATAATTGATATGTCTTGGTTTCATAGCAAAAAGACTTTCAATTCTTATGCTGTATCTCTCAACAGAAAAAAACATGAATATCTAACAATTTCTACATATAAGAAAAATAGTAAAAATACATATTGCCATCAGAAGTATGCCAATTTACTGTATTTTTATTTCTAATGTATCCTAAATTACTCAATGTTACTGAAAAATAAAATTATGTGTATGCTTCCTTCGTGTATATGCATAAGCTTGTATATATATGTACATACATATACACACACACACATAGTAACTATTGTGAAATACTGGAATTGTTCTGTTCATCTTCAATCTTTTGAAAACTATGACTACAGAATTATTTTAACAACTTAAACATTATGACAGTTGATGTATTTAAAACACTGAATTAAAGAGATAGAAAAAAGAAATATTGTTAAAACAGCCAGGAAACTGAGGGACTTCTATATCCCCATATTCATGTGTTAAATTCTTCCCTAATCAAGTAGATCAATTAATATAAAATAGTTATACAGCCATAGCCTAATAAATGTATAGAACATGAACTTGCTTAGAAAGCATTTTGAGATTTTCAAGTTAAAGGTGGTTTAAAAATTAAATCACATATATTTACTTCATTTGGGGAAATTAACCTCTCTTCCCATTAGACTTCTATTACAGTTCCTTACTCGGTTAAGCGAGGAATACTCTGAAGTTCCATATTGATATTTCTAGCTGAATCAAAATTTCTAATTCCTAAGTGGAAAATAACTCCAAAAGAAATACCAAACTATTTTAGTAAAATCCAAAATAGCTAAAAGAATATACTCCATCCATTGAGATTTATACACCATGCTATTTGTTCATTATACATCTCATTTAGTCTTATAGGCTAGTTATTCTTACTAATCCATATTCATATTATAGATAAAAGAAACAGGCACAGGCAATTTTATTAATTTATACAAGGGCCCCACACAATTAAATAGAGGCAAATTATGAATTTCAACTCAAGTCTGTTGACTCAGAAGTCCATGGTTTTAATGACTAAGGTTTTCTTACTCTCCAGTAGCAAAACGCAAAAATTTTGATTGATTAACCTTATCTTTTTATTAACGGATTTTTGAGAAGGGGTTTTCCTCTTGTTGCCCAGGCTGGAGAGGAATGCAGCCCTCTCAGCTCACTGTAACCTCTGCCTCCCGGGTTCAAGCAATACTCCTGCCTCATCCTCCTAAGTGGCTGGGGATTATAGGTGCCCACCAGCACGCACAGCTAATTTTTGTATTTTGAGTAGAAACGGGGTTTTACCATGGTGGCCAGGCTGGCCTCTAACTCCTGACCTCAGATGATCTGCCCACCTCAGCCTCCCAAAATGCTGCGATTGCAGATGTGAGCCTCCACGTACAGCCTAATGCTGGATTTTTAACTTGAAATGCTTTTTATCCAAAACTGAATAATTATGGATAGAATTGCACTTTGACATACAGTCTAGAAAGTACACAAATATACCTTAATTTCATTTATTTTTATATTTTGATAAAGTATTCCAGTATGAAATAATGCATTATTAATTGACAGAATTATACAAATTGTCATTCTTTTAAAACTAGTATCTATTTCCTAAATTGTAATATATGTGGATACATTGGTTTCCAAGTATTCACTAGCTGGTATAATTCACTTACATTGCACATTACTAACATCAGTGGTTTGAATACCATTGGATCATTTATTCCCTGAGAATAATTCTTTACATGTGTTGTTGAACTCTAAGCATTTCTGCAAATTAACTGTAGAATAAAAAAATAATTTAGGAGAAACTTCCAGAAAGCTATGTGGCTTTTAGACATAGAAGTATTAATTTTTTTTTTTTCCTTTTTACCAAGACTTTCTCAGTGCTTTCTATCTTATATCTGTGGCACAAATTCTGTTTTCTGTCCTTAAAATGAGACCTTATCAATCTCCCTTCAAAATTTTATATGGCTGCTTAAACCATGTTATACTGCTGCTTCTGTAATGTGGTTTTCATCTTCTATCCTTTCAAATTTCTAAAATCATATGATTGACTTTTATTCAACCACATCTTGTGATCATGATGATATTAAAAGGCATTGTGGCAATCAATGCGATTCCACAACCACAGTGGTATGAGGTCATAACATATTCCTCATTAAAGACTTGCTATGTCAGAACAGGATTGTCTTCTTAAAGCAGGCCTATGTTCACCTCTGCTAGGCTTTGGGTTTATCAACAATATGAGGATATTCAGTTGTTTAACATTTGACAGTTACAAAGAGCTTCAATACACATGATCTCACTGCATTATTTTCTGGAACAAGATGCAATATCACAAATGAAATAAACAAGATTTGTTTTTCATTTTACCTTTGCAATAACTCTGGTAAAAATGCAGGGAAGGTATTAATATTTCCAATGAACACATGAGAAACTTGAGGCTCAAAGATGTTATACAAATTGCCTCGAAGTCTTATAGTTAGTAAACACTGGAGCTCAGATAAGTCTATCTCTGAGCCAACAGGTATGCCCCCAGTCTCTCTTTGCTTTGCTTTCCCTGTACAGAGAGACACTGTATCGAAGGGTTTAAATGTTTGAGTCAAAACACTTGGATTCTTGTTCTGATCCTGCTGGACTTCTCTGGCTGTGTTAATCTGGACAAATCACTTACCTACTCTTTGAATTTTTCTCTTAAGTAAAATGAAGATAATAGATAATAATTTTACTGACCTTCTTGAGTTGTAGTGAGGTTTTTACAGTTTTTATTTTACTTCTTTTTTCTTTCTGAATTTTGAAAAGGGGATATCACTATATTGCAAGGCTGGAGCTATTTACAGGCCTGATCATAGCAGACTGCAGCCTTGAACTCCGGGGCTCAAGTGATCCTTCGGCCTCAGCCTCTTAGTAGTTGAGATTATGGGCATACACCACCATGCCCAGTCAGTTGTGAGTTCCATGTTACTATCCTTGGTTTATCATGAGCATTCCATTAATTTGGTGATTGTTGAGTTTATATATAAATAAATAAATTCCAACCCATCTGTTTTAAGAGTGTTCATTTTCTACATAAAATTAGACAATATATAGCAGGGCAATGAATATCTGGGTTACTTTAAAGGTGGTAAAGCCTGAGAAAAGATGAATGTCTTGACAGTCATAGACTATCTATGGATCAAGGCAGGAGAGTCTCCAGAGACTGGGGAAAGGGAAGGAAAATGTCTCAGAGTAAAAGGGAAAAGGTGAAGTAGGCATTGGACATCTTAGATACTCTATCTTTCTGTCAAAGCAGCCTGCTTGCCAGCACAAGTGAGCAGATTGAGAAATAAGATAAGAGAGTCACAGTGAATACATAAAGATCAACTTTCTCAGAGATAAACAAACAAATGTGAGGGTCACTGCAGCGTGTGAAGCCGAATAGGTCTGTTAACTGAATCTAGAATTAGGCTGACTTAAAACTCAGACACAACATGCCCCCCCATTTCTCCAAAATGAGGGGAATGTATAGAGTATCTGAATCCAAAGAAGTATCAAGAGAAGGCTTACTCTTTGCACTCTGCTGAATCTCAGGAAGAAAAGGCAGAACTGAGCCAAGTCAGCTAGCTTACTCCTCCCAAACACATTGATGAGGAAAAAAACAAAAAATCCCTTCATATACTCTTGGATGGAGAAGCAGGCAATAAATAACAGAAACATCGGGGTGGGAAACAGAGATCTCCCAGTAAAAACAAGAAAAATATGCGAAACCTAAAATGATAAAGATGGAAGTATTTCAGATATTAGATGTGCTAAATGCAATAGAGAAAACTAACCACAAATTCTTACATGCATTAACTTCATTAATTATTAAAAGAATACATTGCATTCGATACAAAATAATGCTATTGGAATGTTTTTTATTCTTTCTATATTTAAGACATAGAAGGAAATTAAAATCAAATATTACATTTAAATTCTTAGACTGTGCAGTAGTCTATTTTACCTATGACATGGAGAAATCAGGGAAATTTAGATTTCGCCTATGTCATGAAGCTAATAAATAAAGGGATTGGAGACAGGATCTCAGGAAGTTTGACTCCAATTCTAGACAGAAAATAACACATATGTCAGCAGGATGCAATTTTCTTACTTACGTAGGCAACAAATTATTATCAAAATGTGCTTGTAAAGCAGAAAATAAAACGAAAGCACATGTGATAAATCTAATGGAAAATAATAATAGTCCAATATCATCATTATAATAAGAATGTACTAAGGTATTATTCCAAAAAAAGTAAAATCACAATTCTCATGCAAATGTAAAAATGAAGCAATGTCAATTAAGCCACCAGTAAGATGCTGAAAATCATTCCAAGAACATTTGAGAAACTGGGTGTATAATGGCAGCTTATCAAACAAATTAAGATTGCTATATTAGAATTTTAAAATTTAAATAGTTTGTTTTTATATTTAATTATTAGAGATATATAGTACGTGTACATATTTATGGGGTATGTGATATTCTTATATATGCACATTATTTGTAATTATCAAATATTTGGAATATCCCTCCCACCAAGCATTTATCATTTCTTTGTGCTCGTAACATTCAAATACCACTTTTCTAATTACTTTGAAATACACCATGAATTATTATTAACTACAGTTGCCCTATATGCTACCAAACACTATCATAATATATTAGATATTTTTAAGTGGTTAATGTCTAATGGAGCCATGCATCATAATTGTTGGTGTTTAATCTGTTGCACTGAGCAGAGATTCTCTGCATCTCTACTGAAAAAAAAAAATTTACAATTTAATCTCTGACACTACAGACGTGAAAATTGTCCAGTTAATTAAAAAATAAGGTCCATGGCTGAACTAAAACAGCACCCAGTAATCTCTTTTGCCTGTTTTAAATTTCAGATAATTATTCTAACAGATATAAATAAATGTTCGCTACTTGTTAATTAGAACCACATTTTTCTCCTGGTCACTCTGAGTTACCTCTGACACCTACTGAGCACTGGAGACATGCAGATAATTATTTATCATTGGCCATACACTTTTAAACCATGCAATTGTTTCAGTCACATTGCATAATATCACTTATTGAATTGGAGCTGTCTTTTAAATATTCCCCCAGATTACCTGACATGGTAGTCTTGAGTGGATTACAAGTTATTGTAGTATGGTATCTACATTTCAAAAATATAATTCAAATAAAAAATAAAATAAACAACAACAAAAACAAATACACACAGAGGTACACACGTTTCTTCCCAGGCCTTTTGTGTCCTAGTGCATAGACCTTCCACAAAGCTCAATAAATATTACTGTCATTGGTAGCACATATGAGTTCCCAGATTACTTTTTCCAATGAATGACAGACATCAAGAATGGCCACAGGCAGCTCCTGGTTGGCTCATTCATCAGTTAAATTTAGGGCGACGTTCAAATTCTGCCACTGTCCAAGTTCCTCCTACCTTCTTCATAAGAACTTTTATCTCTTTATTATTCTTACATTTTTGCAAATACCTCTTACTTTTTTCTTTTAGTTGTGCTCATGCTATTTCCAGTGCCTGGAAGATCTTTTGTTCCCCTTCTTTTATCTGCTCCCTTCTCTTCCTTAGGCCTATTCAAATATTATCTCTGCAATAAAAATTGTCCAGTTCTCCTATTCAGTCTTCCTGCTACATTACTGAGGCCTTTAATGTACCTCTTTTTAAAACACATTATTTTTTATTATAATTAGTTGTTTAGGTGTCTATCTCATCATATATTTTGCAAAAACTATGTATGAGATTTGAGATGAACAACTGAATAAATCAATGAATGGGTAATTTCTACAAAGTGTGAATGGAACATTTACTAGCAAAGACATATTTGGAAATTATTATAATGTACTAGTAATTTATCATGGTTGACTTATAAAGAAATAGAGGTAATGACATCAAATTCCTGTATTTTTCATGATTCTGTTCAGAGATTACCTCTTTCATGAATTCTTTCCTCTGCCAAAAGAAAATATTTTGTTCTCTTTATAAATTATGTTGTCTTTTCAGACACAATTTTTCAACAATATAATTTTCTACATACAAACATATATATAATTTCTTTTTTTTTTCTTTTTTATTGTATATTGCAAATTTCTTGAGGTCTTTTTAGTTTTGATCCCAAGGACCTAACTCACCATTCACCTCCTGTTGTCAAATAGGTAATGCTGAGAGCAGCTCTTTCTCTCTCCATCTCTTTCTCTGTTAAATACATAAAACTCCCCTCTGATAAACTCTTTACTACCCATAAGTAACACTGAGAGTCTGGCTACTACCTTTAAAAAAGTTTCTTATCTCATTATGTTCCTAACACCTTGGTATAATCACCCCTTATTCCTATAAAATAGCCACCTATGACTTCAGGAGGGATTTGAATTATTGGACAGAAAAAAAGAATCATATTTAAGGGTGGTAGGGATGATAGAGTTAATAGAGGAGTAGTGAAAAGGGGAAGCCGAAATAGATAACATACTATTTTGTTTAGTGAAAGTACTAACAGAAAATATTATTTACATCAAAAATTTCCAAGTATCAGCCAGTCATGAGGGTCATTTTCAGAATAACTTAAAAGCAATTTTTAACTAAATGCTTTCTCTCAAACTCATAGTTCTTATGATAAATTTCCCTGTCCTAAATTCTGCATTCAATGCAACAGCCATCCTTCTGAATTAATGAGTCATCATGTGAAAGAAACAATGTGTGTATATAATTTCTGACTCCTGCAAAGAGAAAAACTTGTGCATGTCTCATATTGGCAAAGGTTGATGAATGTTTACATGTCCCTTAAATGATTGCAATTGTTAGCTAGCTTTCTGCAGAATATAATCCTAAGGATTTCTGAGACAATGTTTTCCCATCAAATGCTATGCAAATTATAGTGAATTATGATAATTGATTTCAAATGCAGACTTTCTGCTGAAAAAAATTGTATTCAAACAAATGTGTTTTCCATACCATTAGAATTACAAGTTATAAACATGTCTAGTAATTCATTAAGAGCCATTTATTCAGATTCAAGTATTTGAACACCAGCTGGTTGTCAGAAAGATTTATCAAATTCTTTCTATAGAAAATCATAAAAAGTTTTAGGGCTGCTTTTAATGTATCAGTAAATATTCATTATTATCTGAAGAAGCAAATCTATGTCACTGAGAAATTGGAACACTGGGATCTAAAGTCTGTAAATAAAATATGACTTTCTTAATAGAATAATAAATCACATTCCTCACACAGCTCTTGCAATGTCTTACAGTTAAAACTTCATGTGAGGGGATTTTTGTTTCAGACTCTCTATATGCCCAGGCATAAAGACAATCTTTTTTCCCCTTTGTTTAGATGATATCTTGACTAAGCTTTTGCAGTTTTTGCCTCATTTTTTTAGGCTGCCATCACGTACCCTTTAATAAATACACAATCTTAGAAGTCATTCTTAGAAGAAAGTGGTAAAGATTTATTATGGAAACAGATGTAGCACAAGACTCAAAACCTTCATGAGCTTAAGCAATTAAAATGGATTTTATCATTTATGTATCAGGATGCATATTTACATCTACTTCAATTTCTTAGAAAGTGTTCTTAGTATGGTTCTCACAGGCACATGGAAGAATATTTTGTGCATGTTTTCTAGTTTGCTACCTGATATTGCGTAATACTGAGACATATTTATTTCAGTTTGATATATACAGAAATGTAAGTTCCTTATAGCACTTAATATAAAACCATTAAACACTAATTCGCTCTAGCTTCAGTTATGTTTATATTAAAATGTATAAAATAAAAATGCAATGAATACGGCATCATACAAATGCACATGAACTTAGTAACTGTAACAGATGCTTACTGATTTCATATGAACGTACTTATTTACACTAAAGATTCACTAAACAAAGTTTTTTTTTTTTTAAATCTTGTTTCATTGGAGAAAAATAAATGGTTAAGAATAAAATGGAATTTATCATCCCCTAATATAACAGTTCACTTTTTAAACTTGCTTAAAGCAAAGCAATAACAATAGAGCATAAGAACACTAAGATAATCTGTCAAATGACTTTTGGGCAAAAGTGAAGAATAAAACATTTCAAAATAATTGTTAAAATATAAGCAATAGCTGGAGGCTATTATCCAAAGCAATAAAACGCAGGAAAAGACAACCAAACACCAAGTGTTCTTACTTGTAACTGGGAGCTGAACAATGAGAACACATGGACACAGGGAAAGGAACAACACACACGGGGTTTTGGGTAGGAGGAAGGGGGCAGAGTATCAGGATAAATAGCTAATGCATGCTAGACTTAATACCTAGGTTATGGGTTGATAGGGGCAGCAAACCACCATGGCACATATTTACCTATGTAACAAACCGGCAAATTCTGCACATGTATCCAGGAACTTAAAATTAAATTTTTTAAAAATGAGTAATTCATTTAGCAACAAATATAATCTTAAATAATTCATGAAAAAAATAGTGTTTTACATACTTTTTAAAGCTTACAAATGAAAGAATAATATATCATACCGTTTTCCTGAGCTGGTCTTGATAAACAATTTTCAGAGAATATCCTTTGAACATATGTGGGCTAAAAAGACAAGAAAACAGTGAACTTACATTTTAGTAGTGGAGGAATGATAAATGTACAAAAGTAATCATTTAAGTAAAGAATGACAGCTGCCATAACAGAATCCAGAATACATTTCTATGGGACATGAAGGATGAAGAGATTACACTCTATCTATGGAATCCAGGGTCTTCTCAGAAATAGCTGTATTGGTGCTGACTTTGAAGGATGGGTTAAATTAAAGCAGGTAGAAAGGTAAGGAATTTCATGAGCAGACAAATAACAAGAGCAAAGGCCAAGATACTGGACTTTACAGATCATGCTTACAAAAGAACATGAAGAATATCTGTTTGGATAAAATGCAGGGTCTGTGAAGTGAGTGGTTGGCAAATAGACTAGAATGAGATGCAGGAGTCATATTCAGAAACTCCTTAAATCCTTTGCAGAGTTGTTTGCATTTAATTCACTCAGGATTAAATGTCTTAAAGCAGGGAAATAGCATGTCCCAATCTCTAAAAGGAAGTCAAAATCAGCAATTAATTATATTGATGCTTCTTCCAGTCTCAAGGTGAAAATCAGAATATGATTAGAGAAGAAAGCATATAAATACGATAATATTGTGTCAGTAATGTACATTTAAAATTATTTTTCCAAAGGAAAATAAGCCGTTCTATAAAAAAGACACATGCACTTGTATATTCATCATGGCACTATTCAAAAAAGAAAAGACTTGACATCAATTTAGGTGCTTATCAACGGTGGACTGGATAAAGAATGCAGTACATATACACCATGGAACACCATGCAGTCATATAAAAGAACAAAACGGTGTTCTTTGCAACAGCATGGGTGCACCTGGAGGCCATCCTTCAAAGCAAATTAACTCAGTAACAGAAAACCAATACTGCATGTATTCACTTGTAAATGGGAGCTAAACATTAGTACACATGGACACAAGGATGGGAACAACGGACACTAGGGACCTCAAAAGGCAAAAGAAGGGAGGAGTCAAGGGCTAAAACGTACTGATTAGGTCCTATGCTCTCTACTTATGTTACAGCATCAGTTGTACCTCAAACATCAGCATCATGCAATATACCCATGTAACAAATTTGCACGTGTACCTACAGAGTCTAAAAACTGAAATTATAAAGAATAAATATTTATTTGAAACATACTTTTAATGCATTTATCTGGACATTTTACTCAGGAGAAAGAAAGACATATTTTTGAAATATTTATTGAGGTTCCTAAATATTTAACATTTCTGAATTTGAGCTAGTGCTTCAGGAAGAACAAGCTTTTACCTCAGAAAAAAAAAATAAGAAAAAATTGGGACTGTAATCTTTAAATCATTGAATTTTCTGTGTGAAAAGATAGGACCTACAAAATTTAAATTCATTTATACCAAAATGTTTGAAAATGCAAGTTTCAAAGAGTAGTTTCATTAACTCTGCCTCCTCAATGAGAGTAAACTTTGAGTACAAAGAACTGAGGAATGTATAAAAGCAAAATGCCGACGTGGAGTTTGTGTCTTCCAAATTAAAATTGTCAGATAATTTACATCACTTAAATAAAATGTAATAATATTTACATTGTAAAATACAAAGTAAAAAATCAAGTAGGTATTTTATTAATGTTTTCAAATACTAGTAAAAGATGAAAATATATGATTTGAATTATATATATATATATACACACATATGTATATAAATATGGAAAGAGATTGTGTTTGTGTGAGAGGGAGAGAAACTTCATTTCTTAATAAATCCATAAAAAACTATGCTAATAATGTAATATTCATTGAATGACTCTATATACTATTGAATAATATAAGAACTGCTAATGAATAATTAAATTATTTCTACCAAGAGCTAATTATATTATTACACAGTCTATTACCTCTGAATGTTGTATATTCTGGCCCTAAATTAAAATGTCTCACAAATACTAAGTTCTTTAGGACTTAGCTTTCTCCTCCTGAGAGAAGATTTTGTTGGCTGCCTCTCTACAGTAGGTCTCAGTTATGCTCTATTACAGAGCTCCGCCTTTCATAATGGTAGTCATAGTGTAATCCTCTCACTTATATGTTGACCATCTCTCCCCGTAGACTATATTCTCCTGAAGGTCAAGGACCTTCAATACTATGCTCTGTCACGTTTCTAGTGCCCAGAGCAGTATCTTGAGCTCACCAACACATAATACACATCTGTTGAACAAAAATGTAATTCTTTAGAAATTCAATAATTTCACAGGAGAACAATTTGGATTAATCACTTGAAACTGTATTTTGCCAAGTGAACATTTATAATGACTTCTTATTAATAAAACTACTTGTTGTATCTAAATAATAGGACATTTTATAGACTATTAGGAAAACTGGAAGAAATAATTTATATTTAACTTATTTGTTGAAAATCAAAATTTGAAACATAAAACTTAAACTTTACTTTCATTTGTTCTTTATATTTTTGCTGAATTCATATTCTGTACAAGGCACTATATTATCTCTTATGAGAGATATAGAGAAAAATGAGACAGTTCTTCCCTGAAGGAATGAAAATCTAGTATAGATATAAAATAGGTAGAGATACTGCAAGTCAAGTGAGAAGGTGACAACTGGCATTAGAGATTTGCTGCAGCAGTGTTTCTCAAACTTCTTTTAGCTTCAACTCACAGTAATAAATTAGTCTTGTGCTGTGTGTAACAAATACGTAACAGAACAATATTTTACCTTTACTATATGCGATACACTTTAATATTTTCCATTCTATCATATCCTCTTTTTGCTTATATTGGGTATTCGTTTATTAAACTATTTTCGCAACACAACAAAAATCAACACACTGCTCAAAAACACTGAGCTCTTTGAAGAATCAGCTTCCTCAGTGAGATGGTATTTATGTCAAATATTGAATAAAAGACTGTAATAGGTATACATGTAAATTTCAGGAAAAGGTATCATTTCAGACAGAAGAAAACTACATAAATAATATTATTTAGAACATGAGAGAGCATGGACAAATAAGACCATGTAGCTCAGTTTGGCTGCTGTGGTAGACAGACATTTTAAGATGACCCTCCAGGTTCCTACATCCTGATATATACACCATGTGTAATAAGCAATTCTTGAGTATGGCAGAACCTGTGACTATGAGAATATGTCATTTCCACAATTTTGTTACTTTCGCTGGCAAAAAAGAATTTTTGCAGATGTAACTAAGTCTCTAACACATTGTGTTAATAGAAAGGAAACCATCCTGGGTAAGCCTGATCTAATCAGGTGACTTCTTAAAAGGAAGATTCAGAGATACCCTTTCTTGCTGGATATGCAGATTCAGCTATCAAGAGTTCTATAGCCTCCAGGACATGAATTCTACTATCATGTGAGACAACACAGCAACATCTTGGGATTGCTGAGCTTAGAACACAGCAGAGCCCACCAGACTTCTTACCAACAGAAAGATGAGATTATAGATGTATGTTGTCTTTAATATATTACTCAATAGTAGAAAACAACTGTAGTGTGGGTGCACAAAGAAAAACCGTGTAAGAGATTTCTGCAAAGGTAACTGAAATTCTGAGTATGAAGTGCCGTAAGAGATTGGAGAACTGTTATATTAACTAAAATTTTAAAAATCTAACCTGATTTTTATATTAAGTTGATAAAGGAGGACATATAATTGTTCACATATAGTGTAAACTATATTACACTATGATTTCTAATGTCTATATTACTAATTTTTTATATTTTGATTATTTAAAAAATTAGTAATCAAACATATACATTCAAGTGTCTGCCTTTTGTTCAAAAGGCAAAAATTGGTTCATGTAAGTTTCTTCCACAAATAATTTACTGCTTTCTTTCACATAAGATCATGACATTCATAATTCATCTTTTTAATATAAATAATATTCATCCGTCCACTATAAGAACATGATATTTTGATAATTACAAAATAATTGAATTTGATAGTCTTGTAACATAGGAACCCTAAGATTTGAGAAAGCCAGGTGGGGACTGGAACAGCCAAACAGTCACTTCCATGCATCCACTCAGGTCCATTTATGCCTCAGTGACATATACATCTTATTTTCTCTGTGTCTTATAATGTGGAATGCTTAGAAAACCCTGCCTTAGGGATTATTTTGTCTTTAGAAATAAACTTATATTTTCCAAATCCTTCAGTGAGCAGCTTAAAGCAGGTGATATTTTCTGAATTCTGCCAATCAGGAAACTAGTATACCAATTATGTGATTCATACTTTCACTGTGTGCACTGAGCCAAAAGATGTCCTAAAATGCAGAGAATGACTTTAAAAGCAACTGCTTCTCTGGGTATACTCATATGGTGCATCTCATTCTTTTAAGAAGATTTGCAGACTTCTTGATAATTTCTGCTTTAGTATGTAATTTTTATTAATTTAAAATAGATAATTTATGTCTGAACTGTATAAAAAGGAATGATTACATAAGTATTCCACAACATTAGATACTATAGAAACATAATTAAAATGCACAGATGTGGCTAGAATGCAACAACATTGCATCGTTCACAAGTGCAGTGAACTGAAATGTAACATTAGTTAAAATGCAAATACACAATTCTCACCCTCACACACTACTATTCTGATTTTCTTACAACGAGAAACAGCACCATGTAGGAAAAAAGGAAAGCATATATTAGGGTTGGTTTTTTGTTTTGTTTTGTTTTTTACCTTCTCTGAGGTCTGAAAATGATGTCATTTTTATATATGCCCTTCTTCAATGAGACAGAACTAGTTTCAGTAGCTAAAGAAAGCAAAAGTATCAGCCAAATGATGGCTTCTGCCTATTTTATAGCATAAACACTCTGACCTTTTCAAACAGATTGTATTAGTGACTTCAGTACCTCCTTCAGAGAACCTTAAATTTACTAATTTAGATCAGCAAAATTAAACCTTTCTTCTAAGTGTCATAGGAAGACCTTCCCCTTGTTAACCACAGGCAATTTTTGCAATGGGTCAAAGATTCTCTATCTAAAAATGCAATCTTATAATTTGTGTCTGTTGAGAAACTAGGGTTTGGGGATTGCAAAGCATGTGATGGTGAGCATGCCCTTTTTTCCTTTAGGCAATGCAATGCTCAGTAAATGGCTTGATACATTTAAAATTTTCAGTGTGTGATCTTAATAGCATGTATATTTCCATTGCCTATAATCATGTTTAAAGCATGGTCAATTTCATATAAATTAATGTGATATAAGTTTAAAATTGTAGAAGACTTCCATAAAACCTTAAGGGGGCAAAGCTGGAAGTAATTTGTGTAATTTTACAAATTCGATACAATTAAAAAGTTGAATACTCTTGTTTGATATGTTGAAAATATCAGCTATATAATATCTTTAATGTTGTTACTAATAGCATGTCTTATGTGTCTCAATAACAGCAATCTCAGCCAGCCAAGAAAATATTGTTTACATTTTACTTTGTGGGTCAAAATCCACCTAAGACTCCCTAATCCAAACCAGAGTAATGGGGGTGTGTGTGGGGTGCAGAATTGTACACAAGACATTTCAGATTCTAAACAAGAAATTTTGTAACCATCTTTCACTGTTCCTTATTTTATTTTATGTATTCAATCTGTCACTAAGCCTTATTCTTTCTTTGAAATTTTTCTCAAATCTCTATTTTTACATCATTTCTCCTGTGAGCACCCTAACTCAAGCTGTTGTCTCCTAATTATGTAGATGACTACAACAGTTCTTTAGCTGAATTGACTAGTAGGTTTCGTTGGTCATAGTCATTACTAATCTTCTAAAATATTGCTTGTACCAACATGCAAGAACTGATGTAGCAAATCACATAATAATTTACATTGCCCATGATGGCAAATATCAAATTCATAATCTATATTTTCAGAATCTCATGCTATGAACATCTTACTAAGTTCTTTATACCAGTATTCCTAAAAATGAACTCCAATCCTGTTGGACTGAATTCTTTCCAACTATCATTCCTAACGATGATGAATATACCCATAAGGATGTTTTAAGTAATCAGTGAAAGGCTGCTGCTAATGAAATTAAAGCATCACAGTTTGAGACAGAACACAGGCTCAAATTATTAAACTTAAAAGAACAGATACATCTCTTAGTCCCAAACTTTACTAATAATTCAGATGATATAAATAATAGGAAGAAAGAGGTAAAACATAGAGAAGTCAGAAACTATCAACATAGACCGTAATATGTTTCCTCACCACATTAGGACTGACTTTGGTCCCTATGAAGAAAGTGAGTTCAAAATGATACATTTGAAACTCATTTGCACAGAGGGAACTACTTCAGTCAGGAAACATCCCTGTTTTATATTCCAATAAAAGTATATAGAATGTATGATGTTTTCTATCGGGTCATGCCCCATAAATGCGTAAATTCCAGATATATTCACTATGAGCAAGCTAAGTAGCCCTGCCATATCTGTTAAATGTATTTCATAGATGAGGATTATTTATTATCTTTATTATTCCAAATATAATCAGAGATTTAACTTGGCCATATTTTCTTTTACTTCTGGGTATATTAATTCCCTGAATAGTAGGTTAGGTTGCAGCCTGCTGCTAAAATGTATGGTTCCAATCTGCGAGTTATTTTGCTGGATTAAGTTTAGTTGATCCTCATATTTCAGCACAGTCTTTTAGGTGGAAGAGAAAGAAGCAATGTTTCACGATGCACACCTGGCAACAGTGAGTAACTCTAAATTCAACCATTACGTCTACGTGCAGATCCGTTCACATAATCTACTGGATGTTTATGGCCCTCAGGGAAAAATACACACATACACACACAAACACACCTGAAAACTGATAGTTCTTTAAAAGTGGTTGCAGATTTTCATGTGTTCTGAAACCGTGCATTTACTGAAAATATATAACATTTACAAAGATAAGATAATAGGAACTGGTGGAGTATGAAATTCACTAGAGAGTTAATGCTGTATCTATAAGCAGCCATTTTAAATTATGTAATTTGTCTGCAGGTTGCTCAATATATTTAGGTATAATATTTTATTATTGAGTCAATAAATTACCATTCCAACAAAAGAACGCTTTTCTTGACTATAGTCTTCTTTACTTTAAAAAAAAAAAAAAAATTATTGGCCGGGAGCGGTGGCTCATGCCTGTAATCCCAGCACTTGGGGAGGCCGAGGCAGGCGGTCACGAGGTCAAGAGGTCCAGACCATCCTGGCCAGCATGGTGAAACCCTGTCTCTACTAAAAATACAAAAACATTAGCCGGGCGTGGTGGCGCGTGCCTGTGGTCCCAGCTACTCGGGAGGCTGAGGCGGAAGAATCGCTTGAACACAGGAGGTGCAGTTTGCAGTGAGCCGAGATTGCGCCACTGCACTCCAGGCTGGTGACAGAGCAAGACTCCGTCTCCTCCCTCAAAAAAAAAAAAAAAAAATTATCAGGGAGGCACCAAGATGGTCAAATAAAACAGCTCCTGTCTGCAGCTCCCAGCAAGACCAGCACAGAAGGCAGGCGACTTCTGCATTTCCCAGTGAGGTACCCAGTTCATTTCCTTGGGACTGGTTAGGGAATGGATACAACTCACAGAGAGTGAGCCGAAGCACCGTGGGACAGCACTTCACCCGGGAATTGCAAGGAGTGGGGGGGCCTCCCTGCTCCAGCCAAGGGAAGCAGTGAGGGATTGTGCTACTCACCCTGTGTACTGTGCTTTTCCCGTGGAGTTTTGCAATCCAAAGAACAGGAGATTCCTTCATGAGCCTACATCACCAGGGTCCTGGATTTCAAGCACAAAACTGGGCGGCTGATTGGGAAGGCACCGAGCTAGCTGCACGAGCCTTTTCCTACCCTAGCATTGCCTGGAACCCCAGTTAAATAGGAGAACCGTCCACTTCACTGGAAAGGGGGCTAAAGCCAGGGATACAAGTAGTCTCTCTCAGCGGGTCTCACTCCCAAGGAGCCCAGCAAGCTAAGAACCACTCGTTTGAGATTCTCGCTGCCAGCACAGCAGTCTGGTGTTAACCTGGGATGATTGAGCTTGGTGAGGGGAGAAGCAGCTGTCATTACTGAGGCTTTAATAGGCGGTTTTACTGAGGCTTTAATAGGCGGTTTTCCCCTGATGGGGCTAAGGAGGCTAGCAGGTTTAGACTAGGTGGAATTCAGCACAGCACAGCAAAGCGACTGTGGCCAGACTGCTTCTCTAGATTCCTTCTTACTGGGCAGAGCACCTCTGAAGGGGATGCAGCAGCCCCAGACAGAGGATTAGAGATAACACTCGGTCTCCCAGAGACAGAGCACCTGGGCAGGGGGAGCAGGTGCAGGTGCAACTTCAGCGGACTTAATCGTTCCTGCCTGCTAGCGCTGAAGAGAACAGCTGATCCTGATAAGGGGGAATCTCCTAGCCCAGGGCAGCAGCTCTGCTAAGGGACAGACTCCTTCTCAAATGGTTTCATGACCCCTGTGCCTCCTGTGACTAGAAGAGACCTCCCAACAGGGTTAGACAGACATCTCATACAGGAAAGGCATCTGGCTGGCGTCAGTCCAGTTCCCCTCTGGGTCGAAGCTTCCAGAGGAAGGAGCATGCAGCAATCTGCTTATTCTGCAGCCTCTACTGGTGATACCCAGGTGAGCAGGATCTGTGGTGGACTTCCAGCAAACTGCAGCAGACCTGCAGAAGAGAGGCCTGACTGTTGGAAGAAAAACTAACCAACAGGAAGCAACACCACAACATCAACTAAAGAGACCCCACACAAAAACCCCATCAAAACATCATCAATTTCAGAGATCAAAGGTAGATAAATCCATGAAGATGAGGAAAAACTGCTACAAAAATGCTGAAAATTCCAAAAACCAGAATGCCTCTTCTCCTCCAAATGATTGCAGAACCTCTCCAGCAAAGGCATAAAACTGGACAGAGAATGTGATTGACAAATTGACAAAAGTAGGCTTGAGAAGGTGGGTAATAAAAATTCCTCTGAACCTAAGGAGCATGTTTCAACTCAATGCAAGGAAGCTAAGAACCTTGATTAAAGGTTACAGGTACTACTAACTAGAATCACCAGTTTAGAGAGGAAGATAAATGACCTGATGGAGCTGAGAAACAAAGCACGAGAACTTCGTGAAGCATACGCAAGTATCAATAACTAAATCAATCCAGTGAAACGATATCAGAGATTAAAGACCACCTTGCTGAAATAAGGCATGCAGATAAGATTAGAGAAAAAGAATGAAAATGAATGAACAAAGCCGCCAAGAAATATGAGACTATGTGAAAACACCAAACCTATAATTGATTGGTATACTTGAAAGTGACAGGGAGAATGGAACCAAGTTGGAAAACACACTTCAGGATATTATCCAGGAGAAATTCCCCAAACTAGCAACACAGGCTAACATTCAATTTCAGGAAATAGAGAGAATACCACTAGATATTCCACAAGATCAATCCCAAGACACAAAACTATCAGATTCTCCAAGGTTGAAATGAAGGGAAATGTGTTAAGGGCAGCCAGAGAGAAAGGTCAAGTCACCTATATAGATAGAAGCCCATCAGACTAACAGCAGATCTCCCTGCAGAAATCCTACAAGCCAGAAGAGAATGGGGGCCAATATTAAACATTGTTAAAATAATTCTCAACCCAGAATTTCATTATTCAGACAAACTAAGCTTCATAAGCAAAGGAGAAATAAAATCCTTTCCAGACAAGCAAATGCTGATGGATTTTGTTACCACCAGGCCTGCCTTACAAGAGCTCCTGAAGAAAGCACTAAACATGAAAAGGTAAAAATGAAACTGATGTTGGTATTCTTACTCTGTTATTTGGTGTATACTCACTCAGTTTGGTGCTTGAAAAATGCAAGAATTTCAATGGTTTTAATCTTAGCTGCATGGTAGAATCACTTGGAAAGTTTTTAAAAATACCTATGCTGATTCCTTACACCTGCCTTATAATGTTAGTTGGGGGCATATGCCTTTTTTAAAAAATTGTCCGCAAGTGATTGTACTATGCAGTCAGTGATGAGAAGTACTGATTCAGACAATGTAGCCACAAACCAAGCAAAGGTAAGCATGAATAAACCAGAAAATGTATCCTTTTTCCTCAGTTGATGACATTTTTATAGCTTTATTACAGCACTTATCCTTTTGTACAAGGGTGAATTTTGCATGTTATTGTGTCTCTGACTAGACTCTCAGTTCCTTAAATTGAGAGTCACATCTGATTTGAGCTTATATTATGCTGAGCTTGAGCTTAACACAATGACTTTCACAGATGTGCTTATTTTATTTTTATGACAGCCATTCTATCATTAAGAACACAGAGAACTGGTTTTATTTAATGAAGAAAAAATCAAAATAGTTATTCTACATCTGACCCTTCTTTTTCATCAGCTATTGACATTGGCATTATCTTCTAAATTATTTAACATTATTGTTTTCTTTAAATAATCCATCATAATTAAAATAATTGAATCGTACAGTATTGTATTTGTGTTTCATATGTAGAACATCAAACATCTTTTAAAAAATTTTATTTTACTTTAAGTTCCAGGATAGATGTGCAGAACATACAGGTTTGTTACATAGGAATACGTGTGCCATGGTGGTTTGCTACAACTACTGACCCATCCTCTAAATTCTCTTCCCTCACCCACCACCCCACAACAGGCCCCAGTGTGTGATGTTCCCCTCCCTATGTCCAGGTGTTCTCACTGTTCAACTCCCACTTATGAGTGAGAACATGTGGTATTTGGTTTTCTGTTCCTGTGTTAGTTTGCTGAGGATATTGGCTTCCAGTTTCATCCCTGTCCCTAAAAGGACATGAAATTTTTATGGCTGCATTGTATTCCATGGTGTATATGTACCACATTTTCTTTATCCAGCCTATCATTGATGGGCATTTGGGTTGGTTCCATGACTTTGCCATTGTAAATAATGCTGCCATAACATACATGTGCATGTGTCTTTATAGTAGAATAATTTGTATTCCTTTGGGTATATACCCAGTAATAGGATTGCTGGGTCAAATGGTATTTCTATTTCTAGATCCTTGAGGAATCACCACACTGTCTTCCATAATGGTTTAACTAATTTACACTCCCACCAACAGTGTAAAAGCGTTCCTATTTCTCTGCAACCTCACTTGCATCTATTGTTTCTTGACTTTTTAATAAGTGCTATTCTGACTTGCATGAGATGGTATCTCATTGTGGTTTGGGTTTGCATTTCTCTAATGATAAGTAATGTTGAGGTTTTTTTCATATGTTCATTGGCCAATGAATATCTTCTTTTCAGAAGCATATGTTCATATCCTTTGCCCACCTTTTGATGAGGTTGTTTCTCTTATCTTGTCAATTTGTTTCAGTTCCTTGGAAATTTTGGATATTAGACCTTTGTCAGATGGGTAAATTGCAAAAATTTTCCCCCCATTCTGTATGTTACCTGTTCACTCTGATGGTAGTTTCTTTTGCTTTGCAGAAGCTTCTTCGTTAAATTAGATTCCATCTGTCAATTTTGGCTTTTGTTGCAATTGCTTTTGGCGTTTTTGTCATGAAGTCTTTGCTCCTGCCTGTGTCCAATGGTATTGCCTAGGTTTCTTCTAGGGTTTTTACATTTAAGCCTTTAATCCATCTTGTGTTCATATTTGTATAAGGTACAAGGAAGGAGTCCAGTTTCTGTTTTCTGCATATGACTAGCCAGTTTTCCCAGCACCATTTTTTGAACAGAAGATCCCTTTCCCATTGTTTTCTTTTTTTGGTCAGGCTTGTCAAAGATAGATGGTTGTAGATGCATGGTGTTATTTATGAGGTCTCTGTTCTGTTCCTTTGGTCTATATGTCTGTACTGGAACAAGAACAAGTACCATGATGTTTTGAGTTGTTGTAGCCTTGTAGTACAGTTTGAAGTCAGGTAGCATTTAGACTCTTTACAAAAGAAGACATATATGAGGCCAACAAACATATGAAAAAAATGCTTATCATCACTGGTCATTAGAGAAATGCAAACCAAAACTACACTGAAATACCATCTCACGCCAGTTAGAATGGCAATCATTAAAAAATCTGGAGACAACAGATGCTGGAGAGAATGGGGGCCAATATTCAATGTTCTTAAAGAAAATAATTTTCAACCTAGAATTTGGTAACCTAAGCTTTCAAAGATGTGGAGGAATAGGAACACTTTTACACTGTTGGTGGGAGTGTAAATTAGTTTAGAGTTTTTAACATGAAGGGATGTTGCATTTTATCATAGGTCTTTTCTGCATCTATCGAGATAAGCATGTGGTTTTTGTCTTTGGTTCTGTTTATATGATGGACTGCATTTATTGATTTCTGCATGTTTTACTAGACTTGTTTTCCAGGGATGAAGCTGACTTGATTGTGGTGGATAAGCTTTTTGATGTGCTTCTAGATTTGGTTTGGGTTTGCAAACCAAATCAGTATTTTATTGATGATTTTCACATCAATGTTACCAGGGATATTGGTCTGCAGTATTCTTTCTCTTTGTTGTTTTATCTCTGCCAGGTTTCAGTATCAGGATGATGCTGGTTTCATAAAATGAGTTAAGGAGGAGTCCCTCCTTTTCAACTGTTGGAATTTGAGCATTTCTTTGTACTTTTGGTATACTTCAGCTGTGAATCCATCTGGTCCTGGGCTTTTTTTTGTTTGGTAGGCTATTAATTACTGTCTCAAGAGGTGACTATTAATTTTTAATACACCCTCTTCATTAAGCCTGTAGTGAGAGCGTTGTCCTACTTTCAGCTGCTTCCTTCTCTCTGAGAAAAACCTTACAACTTTAATGTGACTACAACCTATCCTTGTTGCAGTCATCAACTGATTCTTTTGGTCATTTCTCATTCCTTGAAGAGCTTCACATCGGCATCACTAATTCTATCTCTCAAATACAATCTCTGCCATAATTATTTATAATTCTATATCTATATAGTTGATCTTTTTAATAATCCAGACTCTCCTTTCTTTATCTTTCCCTCCTCCTACTTCAGCTAACCATTGTACATAGTCACACTGTAGACTTTGTCATTATCGATAACCATATACACACCTTAATCTTATTTTCAATTTCCATACAATATTTTCAATTTCCATACAGTAGGTGTTGGAAATTGAAATTATTTTCAATTTCCAACACCTACTGTAGTTCCATGAATCACTTTCTTATGCCATATCATAATTCCAACATATTTTCCCACTAGAATTGAAAGTCCATTGTTCCTTCACAAGTTTCTTTTCAACTGGATTAAATTACATGTTCTGTTATTATCAATTTTTTATATACCCTTAAGTGTCTTACCTTTTGGTCATTTTATGGCACTCATCTAGCAAAATAATTATTTCGTGTAAATCCAACTTTCTGCCTACAACCAGACAAGTAATGGCTGAAGAAATCCATGTAATCTTACAAACTGGTTCCACCACGCAGTAATGATTATTAACCAGAAGTGAAACCATAATAATGTTTCTATACATTTCTCAAATACATTTGGGTCTTCCATAATTTACATAACTATTATATCTTCTCTTTTCCCATCAGACCTCCAATTCCTTTCCACTTTCTTAGTCTCAGCTATTGATCCTTTTTCTATTCGTTGAAAAAATACAAAACAATAAGTGTTTCCAAAAGTTTCCATCACACCTTCTCAATTGCCTACACAAATAAATACCAATTAGTTTTGCTTTCCCTTCTGATAAAATTAACTCTTCATAATTCCACTTAAAACCAATAATTCCTGTATTAAATCATGTAATCTCTTGCCAGTTCAAATGTCTCAGTAATTGCTTTTACATTCTAAACAATCATTTCTCCCTCGTATGCATAATTCTTCTTGAAATATTCTAACACTTTCTTAGTAAAAAACATTTCCCTTGATCCTACAGCCCCCCGAGCTACCACCATATTTATTTACTCCTATTCACAAAAAAAGGTTTGAATGACTTTTATACGTTCACATCTCCAGTTTTTCTCCCCTAGTTTCTTCTTGAATGTACCTATAATTGAATGCAAGATATTTATGCGTATTACTCCACTGAAACAATTGTCAGTATAAATCTCATCTAGCAGTTACTCTCCTCATATTGCCTGAACTATAATGCCTGTAATGGCCCAACTGTAATGGCTCACATGTGATGGCTCACACGTGATGAATGTTTATTTTTATTCTCATAAATACTAAACTATATGTTTATGATGAGAAGCTAGCTCTCTTTCCTGTGGTGAAGCAAGACCACAAACTTAATCTGATGGCTTCACCTTCTTGAGCATATGGCTTCCAGGGTCACTATGATTATTCATCTCAGTCAACCGGGAAAACGCACGATGATCAAACCTGGGAGATTTTTATAGGGTAGAGTTGGACATGAAATGTGTCACGTTTTTTCACATTTTATTTGTTTTAACTCACTCACAAGGCCATGTCTGATGACATAGAAAATGGAGAAATGTTGTCTTTGTTGCTAGGCAGAGAAGAAATCTACTTTGGTACAGAGTTAAACAGTCCGAAACAAAAGTCTCCAAGGCCTTACATGATCTGCCTTACTCTCAATTCTCTAACCTAATTTTCTACTATTCTCCCTTTTGGACATGCAACTGTGCCACACTGGACTCCCTCATTTTCTTAAACAATCTAAATATATGTGTATCATGCAATTAGGTTGGTGCAAGTCCTCTACCTTGACTGTCCATTTTTTATAGAGCCACATGCCACTCTCCCTCAAGTCTTTCTGCACATTGCTTAGATGTGACCTAGTCAGCAAGGCCTTTTCTTGTTATCTGTTTAATATAAAATAGAAATTACAATCACGTGTACTCCCTATTACTTCTTATCATGTTTCATTTTTCTGTATAGAACTCACGTCTACTTATATATTTATTGTTTTTTCTGTTTCCTATTGCCTCATGCACAGATCCTTAAGCATCTAGTAACCATTTGCTAAATTTTTATCAAGATTATGAATAAAATAATGAATTAATAAACATGTCTATTACTCCATTATGCCAACCTTAATACTTTGGTGTGTGTCTCAATATTCTAGTTATTGCAAAAATCAAGATGTATCTTCAAATGGCTTCTGCCTCCATATATCCATTGATCAAACTGATAGCTTCCTCTTCAGTTGCTCCTACAACAGCTAGGAGGTGAGAAGAATAGCTGAATTGTGAATCAATCCAAAATGGCTTAGAGTTAAGGATAGGTCGATAGATTTGAGATTAAGCATAGTAATCTTAAATTTATTTATTTATTTATTTATTTTAGCATTTTGGTTATTTTTACTTAAAGAAAAACAGCCTTCTCCAAGGGCAACAAAGTGAACTGAAGGTCAGAAGGAAGCTGGGTGCAGGCTTCTCACAAGTTTTTGCTCCAAAACCTGGAAGCGTGGTGAGAGGGCCCTCCCGGAGCTCTGGGGAAGGCCAGCACAGCACAGGGGTTCCTTTGGTTGGGGAGGAAGAGCTGCCAGTCCACACATGGTCACTGGGTTGGTCTGAGTGGACTCCAAGGTGATTGTCACATGCTAGTCTGCTAACATGATCAACATTAACATTCTTGGGGGGCATTAAATTAAGGAATGACACAGGGAGTCAGGAGAGTGGCCTTATTTGGATTCTGAATCACAATCAGGAAATAGTCTGTAGGATCAGTTCTTTATTTTACTTTAGAGCTCTCCCCATATTTTTTAGTCTCTGATATATTTTGGTTGATTTCAAAGCCTATTTTCTAAAGCAAACATCCCTCGGTGATCCAAAAAGCACACATAAAGTCCCCTAATGTGTGATACTTGTGTCTGTGTGTGACAGAGTAAGCATATTGTGGTAAGAAGGTGGATTTGTATCCTTCTGATGGTTTGTCTATTGTATATTGAAATGAACTTTTTAAATGATACAAATGTATTATAATACAAATTCACATCATTGATGTCACATGGCAAAATTATGTTGAAGGGAAATTAATATATCTTTCAGCTCTGATTTAATGTTACCCAGTGAAATTAGAGATTAGTGAATGACATTACAGTACCAGCAAATCATAATTTCTAACATTCATTGTATTCTGGGAGAATTCACTTCAAAAACATTAATTCTTACAACTGCAATACATTATATTTTTATTTTTATATTTCATTTTAATTGCATCTGTTCACCTGTTTCCCTCATTTCTCAAACACTCAAATTCTAGTACTTCTATTGTTATAGTAATATGTAATAATAACTGAATAATATTCCCTCTTTGTCTTCACTGCCAGAACCCATAAAAATATGTACAGGTAGGCCGGGCGCGGTGGCTCAAGCCTGTAATCCCAGCACTTTGGGAGGCCGAGGCGGGTGGATCACGAGGTCAAGAGATCGAGACCATCCTGGTCAACAAGGTGAAACCTCGTCTCTACTAAAAATTCAAAAATTAGCTGGGCATGGTGGCGCGTGCCTGTAATCCCAGCTACTTGGGAGGCTGAGGCAGGAGAATTGCTTGAACCCAGGAGGCGGAGGTTGCGGTGAGCCGAGATCGTGCCACTGCACTCCAGTCTGGGTAACAAGAGCGAAACTCCGTCTCAAAAAAAAAAAAAAAAAAAAAAAATATGTATAGGTACAACCTCTCATGATCTTGATTCAAAAATAAGCTATTTGAAGAGCTCTTAGCAAATTATATTTTGTGTATTGTAAAATTTTGAATGTCTTATTTTTTACTTTATTAGTTACTTGTTATCTCTTTAATCTGGATTTAAAATGCTTCTCAAGCAGTTGCGTAAGTCTATGATTTGCTTGGGACAATACAAAGAAAGTCTAGAAAGATCTTTGTCAACTACTTTTTATGTAGTCATCAAACCTTTCAAAAACTGTGGTAAGCTAATGAGAAGTCATTGAAAATTTTTAAGAAAAAAAAGGTTCCATTTACAGACTTGTGTTTTGGATTTTTTTTTTCTTCTTTCTGAATAAGGTTAACTGTAGGGAAGAAAGTTGAGAGTCAATTAAAGCATTGTGAGTGGGGCACTGAAATAATCTAGGTTAAAAAGAATACAGGAGTTTCCCATACTATTTTCATTGCAATGGAAATTGAGAAGTGGGTGAAATCATAAGCTATGGGGTAGTACAAAAGAAATACTTGGTGATTAATTGGAGAAGGAAGGAAATAAAATCATCAAGTGAATTGTATAGTCAAGCATACTGTTGTTCAAATCTCAGTTCTGTTATATGGTAGCTCTTTGGATTATTGAAAAGTACTGCACTTCTCTAAGTTTCAGGTTCCCCAGTCATAAAAGAAGTTAAATACACATTAGATAAAGAAATTTATAGAAAATAAATGCCTACTACAGTATCTGGCATACAATAAATGGGTTAGACTGAGGGATTCTTCAGCAGTATTCAGTGCTCTTTTGTGTAAAGTCATAGTCCTCTGCTCTGCTTTGGTCAAAGAAATGTAGGCATAAGTGATACACAACTGCAGGACAGAAGTTATGTGTCAATACATCTTTACTTTTCTCTATTTTCTCCCTTTCCAGAATGATTGGCAACATTTCCTATAAAGGAAGCTCTGTTAGCCTATAATCTAGATTAAGGAAACATATAAGAACAATAGCTAACCCATGAGGGAAAAATATGTAACATGAGTGAGACAACAGTTTTTGTTTTTAAAAGTAATTCAGATTTTCAAGTTGTTAATTATTGAAGCATAACCCAGCCCATCCTGAGACAGTATGAGATCAATTATTAGTAAATATTTTTGTGTATTAGACAAATGGAAGTGTTTCATGAACCAGGAAGTGATCTAGAAAACAGATGAGAAGGTTAGTCTTTTAAAAAAGGGATATTAGGCCAGACATGGCTGCTGATGACTGTAATCCCAGCACTTTGGAAGGCTGAGGCAGGCAGATCACCTGAGGTCAGGAGTTCAATTCCAGCCTGGCCAACGTGGTGAAACCCGTCTCTACTAACAATATAAAAATTAGCTGGTCATGGTAGTAGGCGACTATAATTCCAGCTACTCAGGAGGCTGAGGCAGGATAATCGCCTGAACCCAGGAGGCAGAGGTTGCAGTGAGCTGAGATCTTGCCACTGCACTCCAGCCTGGGCAACAGGGCAAGACTCTGTCTCAAAAAAGAAAAAAAAAAAAAAAGGTGGGGGGTAATACTAAAAGTAAATAGATAAAAAATGGGTGCATTTCCCCACATACGCCATGTAGGATTTGCTTAGCAGAAAAAATATGCAACTAAATCCTTCCATCAGATTAAACACTACACTGCACGCTATGATAAAGTTAATTGGGTTGAAAGCTATGATAAGCAGCTATGTTCCTTGTAATTTCAAACAGATTGATTAAAAAGAAACCAATGAAATTTCCAGAGGTAAGAAAGTTTTATGACCAAGAAGAAGGAAAAGCAGCCTCAGGGCTCTCTGAAGCCACTGTTCAGGTGTCTTTTATCTGGGTTGCCAACAATGTGACTCTGTTTTAACAAATCCTATTTATGGTGACCTTTTTGTTCCAAAGTTTAAATTTCTGAACGATTATCTGATAGCTCCAGCTAATATAGAAGGCTAGAGCTTAGCCCAAGCAAGGGGGAGTCCTCATTTACATTTTGAGTCATGCCCAGAGAGAAAAATTGCTAGGAGCAGAACAGCATTCCTCGATTTCCTCAGCAGGGAATGGCACAGGCAGGTCACATGACGCAGAAAAATTGGGTAAATATATATCTGAAAACATTGGTTTTTATTTTAATTCTAAAATCTACTAAAATCTAAACTTTAAATTGTTTCAGAAAGAAAAGTGTTATGAACATTTCGGATTAGTTAATTGAATTGCAGCCTATTTTGGATATATTTTAAAGTAGAAAATAGGGGGTTTTTGGTGTCTGTCACTGAGAAATGTAATGTTCTCATTTTTTTTAAATAAATAACTATTGATTATGTTTCAATTGGAACATGCAACTAAATCCTTCCATCAGATTAAATACTACACTGCATGCTATGATAAAGTTAATTGGGTTGCAAGCTATGATAAGCAGCTATGTTCCTTGTGGTGTTTCATTGCAGTCAATGCTGTAGACTTACTTTAATACACATATTATTATGGCATGAAAATCCACCATCTTAATCTTTGGAAATTAAATTATTTCTCTTCAAATTGCCTATTCCTCTCCAGGGTTCTGCTTCATGGGCACAGTGGAAAGATTCTACTTCATCCCTCTAAATCGTAATCTGCCTGTTGTTTCCTAATGAACACTCCTAAAACTACCCATCCACTGGATATGGCTTTCTTCTTATTTTATCCTAGAACTGCTCATTCCTACTCACTTATTCTGAGGATCCTACCTAATTTTCTATGTCACAACTGAACAAGTCCACACTTTTAAATAATTTTTCAATGAATAATTCAAAATAATAGGATAGAAAGAAAAGAATAATTTGCAAGAGCTATGAGAAGTGACTACTTCTATGTTTTAAAAGTTGCTTAAAAGAATATGACCTCCAAATCTCTTAAAAGTTGCTGTGATAACTGCCTAGTTCCTAGTCAGCATTCCTGTGGCAGAATTACTCAAAATACATCTATGCTGTTCATCTCAGGCACGATTTACCCAAAGTCACAGAAAGAAAAGAAAGTATTTTTCCTTATTTGGTGTAAGAGTTAACTTTATTTCCTATTACTCAATTGACCTTTCTTTTTGTGATTTGACAATGGAAACATTCCTTATCTTCAAGGCGAATGTTACCCAGTCACATTTAAAAAAACAAAAAAACAAAACAAAAACATTGAAGTCTCATAGTCCATGGGGTAAAGATAATCAGATTACTCAACAATATGGTTCCAAGAGTGTGGATTGTTAAGTCTCAACACTCTGTGTCCCACAACAATAATCAAGTCCAAGCAGTGCCATTCCATGCTCAGGGCAGTTGTTTTCCATTCTTTATATTGGCAAGAGATGAAAAGATACTCTAGCTTGCACAAAATTTCAACTACTACATGGTCTCTACTTTTACTCTCCTGTGACCAAATGCTTAGACGAGCATTCACAGCAACACATATAAAGAGGAAAACCTAATTTTCAAGTTAGGTCTAAATCCTTATGTGGAAGAGGGAAAGGGATTTTCTCTGTTTATGGTGCGTAATTCCGTTAAGGAAACAAATTCATATTCACACTCTAAAGGCACCATAATTGAATCTGAAGTAACTACATTTGCATTATATCTGACTCAAATCTTGAGTGAAGACTTTCACCAAATAGTGGCATTTCTGCCTTATATGGTCACATTAAATATATTATATAATGCTAAGAGTGGTTTGCCCTAAATGTATATTATGTAACTTTTTTCTATATATTTACATATAGCTATATATTTCACATTTATAAGCCGGACTCCCAGAGGCAGAACATGCTCCTTTCTTCCTTCCTTCTCTCCCTTCCTCTTTCTTTTCTTTCTTTTCTTTCTTTCTTGATGGAGTTTTGCTCTTGTTGCCCAGGCTGGAGGGCAATGGCATGATCTCCACTCACAGCAACCTTGGTCTCAGGGTTCAAGTGATTCTCCTGCCTCAGCCTCCCAAGTAGCTGGGATTATAGGCATGTACCACCACACCCAGCTAATTTTGTGCTTTTAGTAGTGATGGGGTTTCTCTATGTTAGTCAGGCTGCTCTCTAATTCCCAACCTCAGGTGATTCACCTGTCTCGGCCTCCCAAAGTGCTGGGATTACAGGTGTGAGCCACTGTGCCTGGCCATGCTCATTTCTTTCAAAATGGCCATTTTCGGTCCCAGTGTTCACCAAGCACCCCATTATATTTATTAAAACATTCAATTTGTTTTCCAAAATTGAGAGCCATTAATAGAACCCACGCTACCCACCAGAGATATCCTCACTCATAAATCAAAAATTGCTTGTGGTGGTAGTATGCGTGAATCCTATTTTCTTTTTAGACATACAAATAAATGAGGGTCATTTATTTTGTTCATTTCCTTAACATACTAATAGAAAGTCCTGTTCAGTCTACTCTGCCTATTTCTCAAATCAGTCTTTTTTCACTCTTGATGTCACTAGTCTAGATCATAGCTTTGTTAGTTTTTTAACAAATGGAACCCACACTTTTAAGTTAGCCTCCTACTTAGCCAACTTCAAGTCAATTTTTTAGTAGCCCTACCTATTTCTACACTGCTGCTCGAGTTATCTATGTAAAAGCAGTTGAGATCATGTCAAGTCCATGTCCTCCAAACCCATTTTACAGAAGGATTTTCAGAGTCTTCACTACAGATGTAAAGGTTCCTGTTGGGTCCCAGTCAAGGTACACTGGATGAGTGAAGCAGCTTGGTGTCAGACAAGAGGCAGGGGTAGAGACAATGAGTGGTAAATGTCACGGACCAACATTTCAATCATTCAAATATTTAAAAAACATTATTTGGCTTACATTAAGCAGTCATGCAGACTAAGTACAGGCCATGGATCTTAAGTGTGTAATCTCTGGGCTGAGAAAATCGGGTTACATTTCTTTTTCCTAGTTTCTATTGTCACCACATATTTATCACGAAGTCAGGCTGTCGTGGGTCTGCTCTCTATTTGCTCTATGTTTTACTGCCTTCATGAATTAACTCACAAGCGTTCTGCAGCCAAGAATGACCTCTTCATTCCTTCATCTCTATAGCAATCTTCTTTTCCCTTCAGATTGAGCTCAAATAAAACTCTGTCTCTGAAACTTTATAATTTCAGAATTAGAATTCATTGTATGCTAATAATCAGGGTTTTTCCCCTATTTTTTATCCTTTAATTTTTACCTTCAATTCAATTATTTATATTTGTTTTCATTTTTTTATGTACTCCATTTTCTTTCTAGAGATAGATTGCTCCTGGCTTTCAGGAAATATATTTCATGATTTTGTGTAACTCTCACTCTTCGAATATAGCAAGCCCTAAGTAAATGTTTCTGAAAGTAAATTTGTGAAAGAGAAGCCTTAAAGTGGATTAAATGCATAAGTTTTCCTTTCAAAGGAATTTGGGCTTCATTTATAAGAGTCTGCTATTAGCTGGATGAACCTGATCCATTATCATAATATCCTGAGTCTCAATTTGTTCAGCTATTAAATGAAGATAATAAGGCAGCCTTCGCCAAGTTGATATAAGGATTAGTCATAAACTATTACATATAAATCCCTTGGCATGTAATATGTGCCTAATAAATAGTGGCTTTATTACTATTATTGACCTATTCCTACGTAAAATAACTTTTCTTCTGGATTTTTAAGTTTTGTCTCTTCAAAACTCGTCTTGATTGGATGGCTCATATGGAGTTCTTACTAATTTGACATAAATTAAGCTACTGCTTTATCAAAAATAATTCTTTAAATGAAGCACTCTAAGAATTGAGCATTGCGTATTATTGGAAGACTGTCTAACATTGACTATAGTAGGATTAAAGCTAACACTGAAAAGGAAACAACTCCCAACTGTGTAATAGCTACAGATTTATGTGATGAGCCAGGGAATATTTTATGAACCTTCAATTGTTTTATAATTTAAGATACTTTCAGTAGCAAAAAATCCAGCTGACCCTGATTTTGGTAATCGAGAAGACTTAGTCCAGTGCCAGGGTAAGCTCTAAGCATGCTTTGATCAGGCAGCAGATTCATTTCTTGGCAGTTTTAGATGTTTTGCTATTTTCTGTTTATCAGCTTTCTATTCTAGCTGGCTTCTCTTAAGTAAGCAAAGAGCTTGAGACCATTTTGTTTTTTTATCTACAACATGCATTTTAAAAGAGAAGATGAAAGCACCACCCACCACCACCACAGTTGAATGAAGTTTCTGGCCTTTATTCTGTTTGGGTCAACATAGTTAATAAACCCACCTCCTGAACCAATCAATGAGGTTGTCTATTAGCTAATTGGCTTAGGCAAACCAGTGCCAACCCAGCAACTGGATTTGGGTCAATTTTCAAAATAAATGGTTTCTACACAGTGAAATGAGTAAAGTGGAGGATTCTGAAGACATAATCACCACATCATAAGCATGTGTGTGTGTGTTTCAAGACTGTCATTTAATTTTTTATTAATTATCTGAGTTTGGTTTAGTTGTAACTGTGAAGCAGTTTCACTGTGCAATGGTTACCAACTTGTCTGAATCCAGTGAGACCCATTACAGAAGTCACTGAAAATGTAGCAAGATATGGTGATGGGGTGGCCTGCATGGTCATCAGCATGTGACTCATGTAGTTGGATGTAGTTCGGTTCATTGGACACAACATCTGCACATCTGTATTCAATCTCATTCAAAAGATAGCATTCATGGCCAGATGGTGGCTCCAGTCCAATAGACTCAGCCTGCTTCTGGTTTTGCAGAGCCATTAGTAAACCATTCTGTGTCATCAATAGTTATAACTCTTTGTCTGTTCATGAAACCTACTGGTCTCTTGGGGTTACCAGGTCCCAGTCATGCCCCATCATTTTTTCTTTTTTTTTTTTTTTTTTTTAGATGGACTCTCGTACTGTTGCCTGGGCTGGAGTACAATGGCACAATCTCAGTTCACTGCAACCTCCAACTCCCAGGTTCAAGCAATTCTCCTGCCTCAGCCTCCCAAGTAGCTGGGACTGTAGGCGCCAGTCACCATGCCTGGCTAATTTTTATATCATTAGTGGAAACGGGGTTTCACTATTTTGGCCATGCTGGTCTCGAAGGCCTGACCTCATGATCTGCCAGCCTCAGCCTATGTGCTGTGATTACAGGCATGAGCCACCATGCTGGGTGCCCCATCTTAAATGTACCATTTCCACGTGATAATTGAGCTCTGTTGAGCCTATCCAATTTTATTGGTGGGGTTGTAGTGAGCAGTACGTGTGGTGCTCCAGCCACGAGACACTCAGTCTCTACCAGTGCCAAGTAATCAAGGAGTTGCCATTCAAAAGAGATATATCTGATAGCTGCTTCAGGCAACTATATTGTCAAAACTCAGAGGCTGGTGCACCCCAGTGGTGATTTTTTGTTACTATAGTCTCCAGCCAGCATCTGTGGAGGCTGCAGACACCTGCAATTCTATTAGGTTAGCATACTCTAAAGGCTTTTTGACAGTGCCTGGGCCACAGCTTTTTCAATGGCCTCCAAGGCTTGCTGCCTCAAAGGGTTGTATTCAAAGTCAGCAGCTTTGCTAGTCACCTTGTCTCAGGAGAACAAAATAATTCTCTTTTTAAAAATTTATAATTCTAGTTTTTATAGATGTACTTTTGAATTATTTTATTTATCCTCTGGGCGTGGTGGCTCACATCTATAGTCCCAGCAATTTGGGAGGCCAAGATGGGTTGATCACATGAGGTCAGGAGTTCGAGACCAGCTTGGCCAACATGGTGAAACCCGTTTCTATCAAAATGCAAAAAATTAGCCTGGCGTTGTGGCAGGCACCTGTATTCCCAGCTACTTGGGAGGCTGAGGCAGGAAAATTGCTTGAACCTGGGAGGTGGAGATTGCAGTGAGTGGAGATCATGCCATTGCACTCCAGCCTGGGTGAAAGGAGCAAAATTCCGTCTCAAAAAAAAAAAAAAAAGTGTATCTAAATTGTTTCTTAAATGCTTTGTGCTTTTAAATTAATAGATATTATGTACTTTACAACTAATATCTCATTGGAGAAATAAGCACCTACCTGCCACTTATAAAACAAAGGTGTAACAAATTTTACTTTTCTGAATACCAACATGCTAAGAAAACAGACCCAAGTAATTGTTTCCTAAAGTCCTTGCTGAAAATTGCTAATTTCTTCAGTCAACTTAGAATGCTTGAGGAAAAAAAAATGAGATGTCTTTTCATCATATTAATATATTTAAACAGTGAAAAATCTAAGATTCAGATACTTGACAATATAATGAATCAGAGCATGAAGAACCAGAAATATCTTCTTTATTTAAACAAGTGGTGCCCTTTAAGTAAATAAGACGTTGCTTATTTACAAGTTTTCTTTTCTTCATTCATGCTCTCCACTTTTCTGACAGAATATAGGTAGATCGATGTCAGTTTTAAACATAATACTATGGGCTCCAACACAGCACATATTTCCACAATGTTGTTATAATGATAGGTAAATGAGAAGCAAGCAACTTAGCACCACTGCTTGCCTACAACATTAAACCATGATTCCAATCAATCTATGAATGTTTTGACACATTGGCAGAAATATTGTCAATTATTGTCATTTCTGACAAATGTGCTGATTCTATTCTTTTTTTCCAATGGATTATAGAGACTTCCTGACCTTGAGTATATAGACTGCAGAAGTTAATCTCTGCTGGCATCTTTTCCAAAAAAGATTACCACCATCAATTCCAATGTGATATATGTGTGTGTAAAGAATATAGTGCCAAGTGCAAGGAAGAACACCGAAACACAGAGTATGGAGAAGAGTGGGAGAATCACTGTCCCCTGTTCAGAGCACGAAAGACTGTTCATGGTCCCACAGAGACCATGATGTTCTTCCAGGGTAAATAAAAGATGGTTCGAATATGTTTTCTCCTGCTCAAGTAACAACTTGTGGTTTTAGTGCTGAACTGCCTTAAGGAATATATAGTTTCCAAACTTTTCAAATTCATGAAAGTTAAACTAACTCTCTAAGGCCATTTTAAATCAAGCCTCTCTTGAAATAAGATTAAAGTATTAAATATTTCAGTAGTTATATAAATCAGAGTATATTTAGAATTCTATTTAATCATCTGAAATTTAATAAAAATAAATGTTTTTGTGAGATAGTTGATGAATGTGGAGAAATCTGATTGTTCAAGTCAGCTACAAAAGATCTTCATATTTTTTCAGATAAAAAAAGAAGTCCCAGAAGCCTCGTTATTGACATGGTATCAATTCATTAAGGTGTATATTGACAGGTCTTCTCTAGAGAAAAAGAATTAGCAGCATTGATGAAACACATTGATATTGAAGAGAGAGATTTGGAAATAAATAAATTCACTGTACTTTATACAAAAGCTCTTTGCTCATCTATTTTTGGCAAAAATCTTGGGAAGGTATTTTGTGTGTGTGCATGCATGTGTGCATGCAATTATCAAAAGATTATTCTTGGAATCTTTTGTCCAAGATGAACTGACTAATCATTCACTCTACCACTCTGAACAATTTACATGACATTTTTTTAGTAAACCCAAAGTAAAATAATACAGTGATAAGACACTCCATGGGAGGCAAAGTAGGTCATCAACTGCAGCTCTGGCAATTTCTGTTTAACAAGCTCCATTAGTATTATGTTTCTTACTTTTTTCCAATGAGTAAAACAAACCACAACATTTCTTTCTACTTGTACTAATTTCAACAGAGTGTACAAAGTCCATATATGGTTCTATGAATTAGTGAAATCAGCAAAATTTGGGGCTTATTTAGTATTAGCCAGGAAGGGGAATAATTATTGATTTATTTACTGTTGGTCATTTATTCTATGCACAGTTATTGTGAACTCATTTTGTGTCTATATGTCCTAAATGTATAGATAAGAAACTGGCTAACAGCAAAACTTTCACTTCTAGGTGGAGATGAAGAGAATATGCTTAAAAATGCTGCACAGGAAGCCTCAAAGGCTCAGAAATTTATGTGCAGTGAAAAACAAGTTATCAAGTAGTGTTCAGACTGGACAGCCTCTTTTTCTGAAAGCTAGAATTATATACAGTGAAAAATGTTTTTATTCAGTGTACAAACTGAAAATAGTTTTGCTATCACAAGGTGCAGATTTGTACAATCTCACTTTATACCACTACCTTCACTCCTATTACCACAGCATTTCTCTTTCTCTTCTCTGCTCCTCTATACCTCAGTGAGGTATAGACAAAGAGAGAGATGTAGCCAAAACCAACAGCGAAAGCTAAGCACAGAAGAAACAGAGGGCATTTCCTAGGTCACAGGAAACACATTGTTTGGAACATGTATCAGAGGAAAATGAAGCTTCTTAAATTCCAGCATCTCATATATCGGAGTCATTAGGGATGAGAAAAAGCAGAGACAAAAATAATGCTGAAGAATCTCCACTTGGCTAAATTCAGATGTGTGAGTAATTACATGTCGAAATAATGTTCTTTGCAATCTGGAGAAAACAATACAAGGAAACTGCCATTTGACACACATGGGAATGAAGGATGGAAGGGTTTGGACATTTCAAACAATTTTATAAGACATCGTCAGGAAAGAAGTAAAAATGAAGGAAGAAGGATATTACAGAACCTTGAAGATTACTCTCCCTTCTTGCATGCCCCCACTTCTTGGAGAAAGAGGGAAAAATTTTACTGAAGGAGAAAGAACAGGGCAGTCAATAAAGTAGGAAATCAGTCAGGATGATCCTGTGTCTCTGACACTAAGAAAAGTCAGTTTTGGTAAGGACAGCAAGGTCAGATGTAAAAGATATTTCAAGTGCATTGAGATGTAAATAACCTCAAGGTCTAGGACTAGGCAAGGAGGCCAGCTGAGAAACAATTAGATAAGTAGTAGGTCTTAGAGGGTGAATGATTAATTGAGCCACAGATTGACCAAAACATTTTCATCACAAGTACCTAAAGGAGACTTTTTACTCACAGAGTATCATGCCTCTTTTAGGACAGCAGGGGTCACTAAGGTACACTGGTCATTCATCCTGGACAAGTAGACCCTATGAATGTTCGTAATGCAGACATATTCAGATACTGCTAGGACACTCATATTTCAATACTTCTTGAACCATAATTTCAATAATGAAACATATTTGGTTTTCACAAGATGGTTTAGTCATCTAGTGTCTCCTAAATTTATCAGAAACCACAAAAAATTGTCAAAGATAGTATAAATCCTTCTGAAGTACTGCTAAGTGGTGATTAATGTGGATTGCATTACCAAGCCATTTGATCATAAATTTTGCTGCATTATATGATCCAGAACCATCTTCTTACATACCATAGATATCTAAATATAGTAGATCGCACCAGTGGGCAAACAATGACGTGAATCTAGATCAAATAGGTAATGGCTTCTCTTCATTGTCTTGGGCTACTGTTTAGATGTGCTGTAATAACAAACAGACTCTAGGCATCTGATAGACACGACAGCTGGGCAGGCGAGTTAGCAATTCTGGCACTATCATATTGCAGGTGCAGGAATAAATTCCCGAATACTTGAGAACAGTTGCCTACAGGCCAGCTCTGAACTTGACCTCATTGCAGATAACAGCTTTTCCTTTTCACCCACAGCACAGCTGAAGTTTAGAATAGAATTTATTTAGCTCAACTTTCAAAAAGAAATTGATTCTAAGCCACTTTCCTAAGATTCCTTTGAAGAGAAAATGCCATGAGTGTTTTTTCTTGGTGTTCAAAAGGTTTATGAAGAACAAATTATCTAGATGGTTCTTTAGCCAGTGAGAATAAAGTCAATGCTTTTGTTCCTAATATAGTCTTTGTATATTTCAGATATTTACATGCTTCATGGTAATTTTTCCTTGAACATTTTAAAAATTTTGATAAGTTGTAGCTCTGGCATTAATGAATGATTTTATGTCTTTGATAATTCCAATAATTCCACCCATATTTTAGTAGAAGTGTATTTTGTCCTGATAGTTTTTTCTACTCAGGGAATAATTACATTAAATAATTTTGCCTCAAGGCAATACAAAATTTTATTGAGTGGTTACCTTTCCAAAATTAGAAATAAAATAAATATTAACTATGTATTTGAGAAACCTGAATAAATTGAATGTCACTTAACTCTGAAGAATAGCATTTCCTTAAAAATATTTTACTCTAAAATAGTGCAAATAAATAGTTGATGATTGTTAAATCAAAGACTTTACATAATTTACAGAATAAAAATAGTAATACCAGTATGAGCTAGTCAGTTTGCTTTCTGATTAAACTGTGCTGAATGGGGATGGCAACAGGAAAACTGATGGCTTGATAAAACATGGCATGACTACCATGGCACTGTGAAATGGAAGTAACATTCCAATAAAAGGCATTTTGACTAATCTGTATCTTGTCTTTCCTAACCCTTAGTAAAGTGCATGAAGAACACTGACTATTCTAGATAAGGGAACCCTCAACATTTTACTTTTTATTTCTAATTAGTATAGCATCCTTTATTTATGCACTTGCTAAAACCTATGTCCATATACTTACACAGTGAGTCCACCTTACTTGACAACCCCCAAAACACACTTGTACCTCTTATCACTACACATAAATGTCTCATACTGAATCCAGTCATGCTTAAAATATTAGCCCTTAATTTTGGAAAAATTAATCTAGTGAATATTTTTAGTCCCCAACTTGTGCATAGAACTGGGCAAAGATTTGTTGATGACACAAGGAATAAATACTAAGCATAATCCTTGTTTTTAAAGAGATGTTCAGCCAAAAAGAATGTGACACAGGTGCAGGTTATATATCAAATACAAACTGTTTAAAGAAGTAATGGAACGGGATTAGGAAACATCATGATTCTGAGATGTCATAATACAGAATTTCCATGTGACCTGGCTCTGAGTGGCTGGATGGAACTGCCAGATAGGGGTTGAGATCGAGGTGAAAGGATGATCATTTCAAAGACATGATCAAAGAAAACAATAGGATCAAAGCCATGAAATTAGAAGAGAGTAGGAAATCAATATGTATAAAAATAGGGGAACCTTTGCGATTGGGGGTTTCTACTTCTGATATCTTTCTCCACATCCTAGTAATTCTCCAAGACTTTGCTTATAAATACCTCCTCAAAGAAAGACACCACCAAGCCAAATAAATATTTCTATCATAATATATTTCTGTTATACACTGTGTCATATTACAATCTACCTAACAACATATTTTATTTAGTAATTAAGCTGCAAACATCAAAAGTATGTTACCTAGTCATCCCTGTATCATGAGCCTATAATCCAGTGTACGGTACTTTGTAAATATTTGTTGAACAAATGAATGATTGAATGCTCAAATACTTAATACTGGGATGCATTTTCATGTGCACAATCTCATTTAGTCCTTACAGTGTTTTTTTGAGAGATGTAAGATAGGTTTTTTATGTCATATTCAGTCTTTTGGAAAACACTTTGTTCAAAAGAAGTCTGTGCTCTCAAAGATAAAGCAAATGAATCCAAATGAAATGGCTTGTATAGGCATGCTTCTCAATGATAATACATAAATTTAAAAAAATCTGACCTTCATATTGGAAATTTTATTTCTAAGTAACAATGCTCCGTATCAAGGCCATATTAGAGTTTTCTTATCCATCTATTCTGCATCTGAAATTCTGAATGTAGAAATACCTTTTACCAAATACCACCTATAAGAATATAATAACAGTAACTGATATCAAGAATAACAAAACAGAATGCAATATCTTGAAAATACATGTGTGATTAAAATTATACGTAAAAGTGTAAATAGCTAATTTATTCTTTGCCTAGCTGGATACAACCCCCCCGCCCATTTTTTTTAAGTCTAAACAGATAGTTAAATTTTCTATAATGTCAATGCCTTTTATTCTTAACTGCAAGGATTAGGGACATTGTTTCTCCTTAGAGTTAGAGTGACTTGCATCTAACTGATGACTCAACCCCCTAAATTTCACTTCTTTTTTGCCTTTTATTTTTAATCTTGCTCATTTCGCTTTAATTTTTAATTATATAATGTTTACTCATGTACTCTAATATTAAAGTATTTAACCAATACAGAAATGGTAAATTATTAGTTACTACTTTATTGCAATTCAGTCTCTTCTATACAACCATTAATATATTTTTATGTGTATCAATCTAGATTAAAAAAAAAGTTTTACATGTCTACATAGTACCTATAGAAAATACATTTATGTTTGTTAGTGTATTTTAGACGAATGATTTCATACTGTAGATGTCAATCTACCTTTGATTGTTTTTTATTTAATGTCTTAGAACTCTTCCTATGAGCTCACAAAGATCCATCATTTTTCTTTTTATTCTTGCTTAGCACTTCACAGTGTGGCTATGCCAGATGTGGCACAGCATTCCTGTATAATAGATATTCCCATTATTTTCATAAATGATTAAATTTTATGTTTACGTATTCCAGATTATCATTTGAATTCTTTATCAGTTTATAATATCCGACCTGACAGTACATGAAAATATATTTATCTTCCACCTCACCCACATTTGTTATTATGCATCTTTTTAACATTTTCCAATGTTATCACCTGACATATGGTTGTTTAAATTTTTGTTTTCCCATTTACTAGTAAATCGGAGAATCTTTACATATTGTATACTCTTTTTACATAGTCTTAAGTTTTACATCTTTGTTTACATTGCCAGTTTTTCTATATTGTAATGTTTTTATTTCTAATGTCGATAGCAGTATTTTATACATTCAAATATTAATGTTCTCTTATAAGTATTATAACTATCTTCTCGCATACTTATATGACCTTTTGTATTTCATCCTATCATTTTCAAATTTGTGCAATGGAAATAATATTTTTTTCATTTTGCATTGGTTTTTCATATTTAAGAAGGCTCTGAAAGTCCTGAGACTTACTCTCAGTTCTATAGTCTTACTGATTTATTTCAATAAGTTTATGATTTTTTCAATTTGAAATTTATTTTTAAAAATATGTTCAATTAGTGATCTAATCTCTTTTTTATAAAAGGATAATTTACTACAAATGATACATATAGTAGTCTGTTATTTCCTTTATCATCTGAAATCCTTATCACAATTAATAATGAAACAAAGCATAGCCTGATAATTATGTCTTAAATGTAGAATGTTGACATGAAATATCCCTCATTGTAGCAATTTGATGGCTTGAGTTCTATTTTTGATGGTAACTGTTGTCTATTTCACATGCACACACACACACACACACACACACACACACACACACTCATAATCCCCCTCTTTTCCCAAACTTCCTAAGTAAAGAATTTTTGTTGTGTATGTGTGTGTGGTTTTTGTTTGTTTGTTTGTTTGTTTTTTTGGTGGATGAAGTTTTTATTTATTATCATACTTTAAGTTCTGGGGTACATGTGCAGATCATGTAGGTTTGTTACAAAGGTATACACGTGCCATGGTGGTGGTTTGCTGCATCCACTGCCCCATCATCTACATTAGGTATTTCTCCTACTGCTATCCCACCCCAATCCCCCTACTCCCTGCTATTCCTCCCCTAGCCCCCCCACCCCCTAGGCCCTGGTGTGTGATGTTCCCCTCCCTGTGTCCATGTATTCTCATTGTTCAACACCCACTTATGAGTGAGAACATGTGGTGTTTGGTTTTCTATTCTTGTGTCAGTTTGATGAGAATGATGGTTTCCAGGTTCATCCATGTCCCTGCAGAGGACATGAACTCATCCTTTTTAATGGCTGCATACTATTCCATGGTGTATATGTGCCACATTTTCTTTTCCAGTCTATCATTGATGGGCATTTGGGTTGGTTCTGAGTCTTTTCTATTGTTTATTGTGAACAATGCCACAATAAACATACATGTGCATATGTCTTTATAATAGAATGATTTATGCTTCTTCTTTTTTTTTTTTTTTTTGAGACAGAGTTTCACTCTTGTGACCCAGGCTGGAGTGCAATGGCGTGATCTCGGCTCACCAGAAACTCCGCCTCCTGGGTTCACGCAATTCTCCTGCCTCAACCTCCTGAGTAGTTGGGATTACAGGCGCGCCACCATGCCCAGCTAATGTTTTGTATTTTTAGTAGAGACGGGGTTTCACCACGTTGACCAGGATGGTCTCGATCTCTTGACCTCATGATCCACCCACCTTGGCCTCCCAAAGTGCTGGGATTACAGGCTTGAGCCACCGCGCCCAGCGATTTGTAATTCTTTGGGTATATACCCAGTAATGGATTGCTGTATCAAATGGTATTTCTATTTGTAGATCTTTGAGGAATCGCCATACTGTCTTCCACAATGGCTGAATTAATTAAACTTCCACCAACAGTGTAAAAGTGTTCCTATTTCTCCATATCCTCTTTAGCATCTGTTGTCCCCTGATTTTTTAATCATCACCATTCTAACTGGTGTAAGATGGTATCTCAATGTGGTTTTGATTTGCATTTCTCTAATGGCCAGTGATGATGAGCTTTTTTCATATGTTTGTTGGCTGCATAAATGCCTTGTTTTGAAAAGTGTCTGTTCATATCCTTTGCCCACTTTTTGATTTTTTTTTTCTTGTAAATTTGTGTAAGGTCTCCATAGACTCTGGATAGTAGTCCTTTGTCAGATGGGTAGCTTGCAAAAATTTTTTCCCATTCTGTTGGTTCTCAGTTCCTCTATCGATAGTTTCTTTTGCTGGGCAGAAGCTCTTAAGTTTTATTAGATCTCATTTGTCTATTTTGGCTTTTGTTGTCATTGCTTTTGGTGTTTTAGTGACAAAGTTCTTGCCCGTGCCTATGTCCTAAATTGCATTGCCTAGGTTTTCTACTAGAGTTTTTATGGTGTTAGGCCTCATGGCCATACTGCCTAAAGTAATTTATACATTCAATGATATCCCCATCAAGCTACCAATGACTTTCTTCACAGAATTGGGAAAAAAACTACCTTAAACTTCATATAGAACCAAAAAAGAGCCTGCATAGCCAAGACAAAAAAAAAAAAAAAAAAAAGAAAGAAAGAAAGAAAGAAAGCAGGAGGCATCACACTACCTGATTTCAAGCTATGTTACAAGGCTACAGTAATCAAAACAGCATAGTACTGGTACCAAAACAGAGATATAGACCAATGGAACAGAACTGAGGCCTCAGAAAGAACACCACACAACTATAACCATCTTATCTTTGACAAACCTGACAAAACAAGCAATGGGGAAAGGATTCCCTATTTAATAAATGATGTTCGCAAAACTGGCTAGCTATATGCAGAAAGCTGAAACTGGATCCCTTCCTTACACCTTACACAAAAATTAACTCTAGATGGATTAAAGATTTAAACATGTTGTGTTTGTTTTTAACATCTCTTTGAAAACAACAGTGATGGTTTTCAACCTGTTCCAGGAAGCCAACAACAGGTTATTATTCTAATATATTGTGACTATTCATCTGCTCAGACTTAATCTTTCATTTTATTCTATGTGTTATACTAATAAGCAGATTAAGCTTCTCAAAATTTTAACACAAAACTTAGACCCACATCTTCTCTCTGTCCTAGAGTTACCTCCCCAAAATAAGATGAGAATGTTAGTACTCTTTTACCTACCTCTCCTTCTTCTCAAATGTTGTAAACCCTGTTCAGTTCCAGAAAACACCTTATTATTAGATCTTCTGCTATTTTACTTTAAGATTACTATTAAGTTTCAATTTGTTAATATAATGAATAAAAGTGTATTTTAGAATAGTTATTTTTAAATGAAATTTATTTAAGAGGGTTTATTAGCATTACTCCTTCTATACTTATACCACGTTACCTGTTTTTTTTTTTTTTATTTTGCTAAAGTATGTCCTTTAGAAAAAGTGAGCAGTAACATTTTTTTCTCCAAAGTTTTGCTATGTATTATCTAGTATTGCCAATAAGATATATGGTGACAATCTAATTTTAGATTGTCATATATATATATGACATTCAGTCCTAAAACTTTCCAATAGAGTTAGGAGTCAACATATATAAAGTCTCACTGGAAGGGGTTAGGAAGGGATGTTTAATACTTAATACTCTAAAATTTGCTCCAATCTATGTCCAGAGGTGACTCTCTTTTAAATTTATTCTATTCAGTGCTTGGTAGATCATTTCAATCTAAGAATGTTGGCTTTTTCTCAGATTTTTAAGAGGTTGTTATTATTTTTTTAATGTTTCCCTCTTTGCTCTTTTGGTTATTTTAAGTACCTTCTCTTTGACAAATAATGATTCCTCTCTATTATTCTGTGATTTAAATTTTATTTTATTTTCCTCATCTGAGTTCACTATTTCAACTCACTAATTTGTTTCTAAGCTCTCTCTTTTATTATTCCTTTGAGCTTTTAAAATCAGGCTGCTTAATTATTTATCATGCTTACCGTTCGCCTCATTCCAGCAGGTTGGTATATGTTAGTGACTATAGTCCCTCCAAGTGTGTCACACCCTGCTGTCAATAACTAAATCATTATACTACTAAATTCTGCAGCACAAACTTCAAATTTTTTATTCCACTTCCCTGTTTTCTATGAAAACAGCATTTACAGGCAGAGTCTAAAAGGAAAGTGAGACAATCATGCTCCCATTGCATGAGTTATATTTCATATTCAAATTTTAATCCTATTCAGCTCAATGGTGACCCTTCGAAAATTCTAGACAGTTGTGAGAACTTTTCAGAAGTGTGCAGAAAGAGAGTATTTGAAAAAACTGTCATGAAATTCAAAATGCAGGTGACAGCAAGTGACAGAAATTGGAAAGAATATTTGATTGTACTTGAGCTAATGGTGATATTGATTTCATGCTCCAATAGACCCTAAAGAACAAGGCAGTGTAACGGTATTTTATTTCCATTTAACATTAGGGGTATAATACAAGTCAAGGTACCTTTACTTTTAATGCTTTATTTTAAAGAAAGGTGAATTGAAGATTTAGAAAAAAATCACACACATAAATCATTTTTACTTGAAGTGCATGATTGCTTTTCCAAAGAAGTGCTATATAAATTCGCTATCATTATTACTAAAAATGCTTCATGAAATAACTTCTCAACAACTTGATGCAATTTAAAAAGTGAATATGGACAAAGATAAACAGATATGCAGGCATTAAATAAGAATAGGATTATAAAGCCTAGATATTGTGGAGCTCCTTACATTAACAGAAGTATGAACAAAATATTTACTTAGGCTTCCATGCTCTGGGCACTGCAGGTGAGTGAAAGGGAAAGTTACTCTTCTCAGGGAGTCTACAGAAAAAGACAGACATTATTCAGATAATCACACCAAAAAGACACACAAAATAAGACAGAGAAGAGTATTATAAAGGAAGGGACCATTGCAGATGAGAGTTTTTAACTAGAAAACCTAAATACACAGGAGCACCACAGCAAGCTTTCCTACAGAAGATGTGTTTGAGCCAGTATTGAGGGAATGTATAAGAGATAGGCAGGATGGGAGAGGTTGATGAGAAAGCTCAAGGCAAAGTGCAGCATGTGTAAGCTCCCTTTGGAAGAGGACACTGAAAGCAAACCTGAGACACTGAGACAGCAAGAGAAAGTCATGCAAAAGGAGACTAGTGGCCAGACAAGTGTTCTATACTAAGTACTTTAGACTTTCTTCTAAAAACAAGGGGAAACCAATTAAATAATTTCAATAAATTTGGTGGGGGACATGACAATGTCAGAAATGTGTCCTGAGACAAGTGTTACAGTCTGAAGAGCAGATCTAAAAGGAGCCAGAGTGGACTCTGGGAGATTGAACCAGGGGATGGTTGCAGTAGTCTAGATGGGAGAAAATAGTTGCTTGACCTAGGGGGCTAGTAGCAGAGAAGTAGATAAAGAAGGAATGTGTTGAAGACATACATGTTTAGAACTTGATGATAGAATAAGTATGTGAGGAGAGAGAAACCAGTAGCCAGTGTTGATGAAAATTCCTAAGCTTTGCACTTGTATATCCCAATGGAATATGGTGAAACTTATCAAGACATGACATTCTAGATTAAAAGCAAGGAATGATACTGGATAATGACTTGTTATTTATTTTATTTTAGGAGAAAGTTATTTGTAATGTCAGTTCAGTCTTGGTTATATCAAATTTAAGATGAGAAAGAAACATTCAAGAGTAGTTTGTGATATATGTATACACATGCACACACACACACACACCCCTGTATCAGGCTCCAAATAAATAAATCTTATCTGATTATGTACATTGATGAGTTGAACTATTATTATATGGATGATAAATAATAATATAGAGAAAGGTGAAATTACCAGAGAGAATAAAATGAAAAGAAGAAAGAAAGGAAAAGAAAGAAAGAAAGAAGGAAAGAAAAGAAAAGAAAAGAAAGAGAAAGAAAGAAAGAAAGAAAGGAAGGAAGGAAGGAAAAAAGAAAGAAAGAGAGAGAGAAAGAAAGGGAAAGACAGAAAAAGAGAGAAAAGAGAGAAGAAAGAATGAGAGAAAAAAGAATGAGAGAAAGAAAGAGAAAGGAAGAAAGGAAGGGGGAAGAAAGGGAGGGGGGGAAGGAAAGAAGGAAGGAAGGAAGGAAGGAAGGAAGGAAGGAAGGAATAAAGGAAGGAAGGGTGAGCCTCAGGTAACTCCATTTATTGCCTAGATCGATGATAATGACTCTTTTGAGACTGAGATGGGTGGCTTACGAAGCAAAGGAAAAATAGGAAAAGTATGTGTCATGTTTGCTAATGGAAGAAAGTGTTTTGTGAAGGCAGAAATAAAATCAAATACTGCTAAGAGGTCAAATTTCAGAAGATTTTAAAATACTTCTAGATATACAGACATAAAGATTATTATTCTCCTTAGCATGTGCTGTTTTGATGAAATGCTGAAGAAATTTATTAAAAATGCAGTAAAGAACACTTTGATTAATACTCTAAACAAATTTTATAGTAAATTTTATTTCCTGCCATTTGATTGTTACAGAACAAAGATTTAAAGATATATTTTGCTCAGGTTTCTGTATCTAGTGTCTAAATCAGTTTTTGAATCCACAGTCTTTCATTCAATGTATTCCACATACAAACTTCCTATACAAGTAATAAAGATGGATTTTTAAAATTAGAAGAAAAAAAACACAATGGGAAAAATTACTCATATTTTTAGGTTGACTGTGGGTCAGTCCTCTGTGATCCACCCACAGTCAATGTAGAAATATGAGTAATAGTTTTTGCCTCCTTCTCTATACATCTTTTATATTGTTTCTTCACCTGGTTACTTCTAAATGAAAGTAAATCCTACAATTCTTCTACTGATAATTAGACTAAGGAAAACAAACTCTTTCAACTGTTATCTCCAAGTTTCCTGAAGAAGGAAGAATATTGAAGACAGCAATTGAGATACTGGCTTACTGGAAGAATTATTCCAGTAAGACAAAAACAAAGTGAACTCAAGCTAATAATGTTTTAAGAAGAGGAAATAGTTACCTGAATAACACAAAAAGTATAACCCTCTTTTTGAGAAGACCTCAGTTAACTCAGCATTTTTTCATATTTTGTAGTTCACCAAATTCCAGCCAGTTTACCGGCTGAAATAGCATTTGTGCAGACCTCAACGATGTCAGGTACATTCTATCATAATTAATATAGGTAAATAGAAATATGTAAGAATTACTTGTATCTTTTTACAGTCCCGTAACAAATATGTGCTTATGAGCCATACTATTTGCTGAATAAGCAAACTTCCAACATATACACTAATAATACTATATAGAAAAAATTTGTATGCTTCATTTCAATTCAGATACCTTGGGGATAAATGGTGCTTCATATTGGACAAAGTATTATCATATACGTTTTAATGAGTAACATTTGTCCAGCAATTTGCAATTGGCTTTCACGTTGTCCAATTTAAGCTTTGTAACATCCATATGTAGTCAGTATTAGTATCCTTATTTTGCTAATAAAGAAATTGTGACTTGGAGCCGTTAAATGACTTGCTGCTTTAACTCAGCTAGCTATTAGACAATCAAAGCTATAACATGACTAGACTAAAAATTTCGAGAAATTTCCCCATGCAATAATTGCCTGGAGAACTCTTGCTTATCTTAATTATTTCATCATATATGGTTTTATTTTTTTCAATGTTTTTCAAGATTCAGTTAAATGAGAGTAGATTTTTCATTTTTCTTGTGCAGTTCCCCAAATAACCCAGGCAATTAACATAATTGTTGTCATGTGCTACTATATCCACTTTATGTAACAGATATTGCTAATTTTATAATCGTCATATACTTAGCACATCTCTGTCATAGCTCAGGATCCGGGTTGTAAATTTCTTCTCAGGCATATTCTACATATGCATTGATAGAAAATAAGCATACTGGAAAGCATCCAGTATTTTTAAAATTCAAAATAAACAGAGTCCTGGTTTTTGCTGATATTTGAAGTTAATAGTTAATATAAAACCATAAAACTCAAAGATTATACTGTTGTATAGGAATAATTTAATTCTACTATAAATGATTTTTTTAAATGAAATGCCTGATAAGAAGTGAGGACCAGAAAGGTAAGAATAAATGTACATCATTGAATAGGTTTTCAAGGACAAAGATTTTATTACAGTTTCACAATGTGGAGAAACAACTTTTAAGAGCCTATTTAATCAAATGGGCACTAAAAAGATAAAAATAAATGTGCATTATGAAATGGGTTTTCAAAGACTAAAATTATTACAATTTCACAATGTGGAGAAGCAACTAGGAGCGTATTTAATCAAACTCTGGTTTCTATAAATGTTTTGAGGTTCATTGTAGCAATTGGGATAAATATATTATTTCAACCTGTGATGAACACCATAAGATTGTCACAAGTGTCTCGGTAGAGGTTCTCTTCCTTGCCGTCTAGCATGAAGTAAGCAGTCACATTGTAAGTAAGTAGTCAGCAAGTCCATGTGGCAACATAGTGAAGGTGGCCTCTGGTCAACAACCAGTCAGAAACTGAGAGCAGCCTCTGGCTGACAGCCAAGAAAAGGCTGAGACCTCACTCTCAATGTCCATAAGAGATTGAATTCCACAACAACCATGTAAGTTTGGAAGCAGTTAATCTCTGAGACAAGACTGCAACCATACTGGTGTCTTGATTGCTGCTTTCAGAGGAGACCCCGAAGCAGAAAACACACTAAAGCCATGCCCAGACCCCTGATCTGAAGAAACTGCCTAAATATATGTTGTTTTAAGCCATTCAGTTTCTGGTAATTTCTTACATATTATCAGATAGTTAACAGTAATAGATAATAAAGAATAAGTATTTAGAAGACATTATTATAATGGTGAGAGTGGAAGGAAAGCATTGACTTCCTTAGGAGCACCTTTCAGATCTGCAGTCTTGGACAATAAATGCATCTTATCTCCTCTACTTTAGAATTTACAGTTCAATAATTATCACAGACATTTCATATATGCAACAGACACTTGAGTTGTTGATCTGGTTTCTGAGTAAGTTTGGATATTTGAGGTGAATATCAATATGTTTTACTTAGGATTAAATTTGGTCGTATATACAAAATATACCAAAAGACTTTGCTCCAACACAAAGACTAATACTTGTAGAAACAAATCCAGACAGAGACACTTAAGGACTGGTTCCTGGGTTCGTTGTAAGTAGCCACCACTTAAAACCACCCCTCACCGTCAAAGATGACTGCTTAAGCTCAAGGCAGCAAGTCGTAGAAATGAGAAGAAGAGGAGAATTAGTGGAAGTGACGGACAGTACTTTTTCCTACATTTAATAGGGCAAAACTTATGTATGTAACTACAACTAGCTTCCGGAAAGCCATGGAAATCTATTCTTTTAGTAGGCCTCATTTTTATCCTAAATAATATTATAGTCTTTTTATTAAGAAAGAAAAGGAGGCTGGGCTTTAAGGAGTCTATTAGTAATCTAACAATATTACTTATTTTTTAAATTATTAAATCTTGAACAATGCTTAAAAATTAGATATTAAATTAGGTTATAAGAGAAAAGCATTCCCAAATTATATTTATAGTTATCCAACCCTAGCATGAATTAATGATAAAGCAAGATGAGCAGTAAGTGACATTTAATTTATGATAATTATAATTCATAACCATACTCAAACCTCTGCTTTTAAGCTGTTAGACATGCAAAAACACTATTATAATGCCAAAGAAAATCAATACCAACTACTCAAGATTTATAGATGGGTTGCAGATAGCCTGATATGAGAAAAGGTAGATTATACTTTCAAAATATAAACATGACTTTAATGTGACAAGTTTTAAATAAATTATCATTAATAACTGAGTCTATTACTTTATTTTTCTTTCTACTTTTGAACTTATTGACTTTCAACAACAAAAACGGGAAGAAAAAATAGAACGTAGCTGATAAAAATTCAGTTAGATACGAATGTTTTTCCAGGAGACTAAATTTAAGTTAATGGATAAATGACCCTTCATTAAATATTTTATTTATTTCTAAAAGATATTGTTACATTCTATTACTGTTTTAGATGTCAATAGTCTTAAAATGTAAATATCTTCATATGTAGCCATTCTATTTCTAGTTATTTATTTTATTGGGTACAAAGTATGATATTTTATCATTGCAGCATGGATATATAGCATAAAAATATCAGCAAGGTAGATGTCCAGCTATAGAGAATTAATAACTACTTTCTGGTGTGGTATATAATAACCTTTATTCAGACGTTAAAGATGAGGTAGAAAATAATCTATTAGTTTTGTTCAACATTTATTATTAGTTTAAGTGTATTTACCAAGTATTTCAGCTATAGATATCTTCAGGAAAATCTCCCATATTGAAACTTAAAACACTCAATGTCTAACATTTAAATATAACAGCCTACAAGCTGTTATATTTAATATGACAGTCAAAGATGGCTACTTAAGCTCAAGACAGCAAGTCGTAGAAATAAGAAGAGGAGGAGAATTAGTGGAAGTCACAGACAGTACTATTTCCTACATTTCGGAAATGTAGGAAGATTTGCCCTATTAAGTGTAGGGAAAAGTACTGTCTGTGACTCTCTAATGTACTACGAAGGAAATACTCATTGGTTAGGAGTTAGTAGTAAATACAAAAATCTCTGATTAAATATAAATTGCTTATTATGAACTGTAATAAGTCCAATGATAAAAAATATTATAGTATAAAAGAGTTTAACAAGGAAAGTGACTTATTTTGAAGCTAACATTTCAGCTGAGATCTGAAGAAGTAGTAAAATGTTGCCAGTTGAAATTTAAAGGAAGAATAGTCCAAGCTTAAAAAAACAACATGTGGAAAGGCTTGAGTCACGGCACCAGAGCACCTGGTTACAGAGTGTGAGCTCTGTGATCCCAATTCTGTAAATTTACACAGATAAACATTTGAAAGGATAATACTACCCTGAGTGGTAGGCTTATTAACTTTAGCTTATTCATATTAAATATGTCTTCAGTTTATCTATACAGGTATTTAGCTTGCATTGCATTGCATTAGTAATGAAGAAAAGCACTTTTGGGTGTTAAGAAAAAAAATTAACATTTACATTTAGCACCTATGTGCTCTCATGGCTTTATGCTTCCTTCTGGAATAACATTTATCAGCCACATTAAGATGAACATTGTAGTCATGTGTTACCAAGAGGAGATTCCTTAAGGACAGGAACCACACACTCACCTCTAGAACTGCCATACTCACTGTAACTTACACCATCAGTTTTTGTACTTGTCCCTAGGCTCAGATTTCCAAGGTTGAATCCCAGGTCCATGATTTATTATCTGTGTGTCTTTGCGTAGATTTCGCAATCTCTGTAAGGCCTTGTTTCCTCCTGTGTAAAATGGACATAACATTAAAACCTATAGTGTAGATATGTTATGAGGGTTTAATAAGATGAGGCAAATAAAATGCTTAGCAGAATGACTGACATATATTAAACAGTCAATAAATATGTTCAACCATCATAACTGTCACCATAATCAAACTACAGTTTAAAAAAATCTCATCAACAGCCTCTAAAAGGATACACAGAATTTCTACTGCTACTGCTACTAAGCCACTAAAGTTTTATGGTCATAATTCTCCTGTTAGATTTCTGTATTTGTTTACAAAGATGAGCACATATTTCCCACCATGGAACTTCAAAGTTAGTAGATTATAATCATTCCAGAATTGCTAGAGCATAGAGAAAATCGGGCTAGGAAAGAGGAGATAATAAAGGGGGTAATGTAGAGTGGTAAGAAGAAAACAAAACATTCCATGCACCAAATTGTATGCCATTTGCCTTAGCCTTTATTTATTTTTTAAATTGTAAACACTGTGTTTGGAAAATATAAAAATTTCTAAATACATAAATAAGAAAATTCAAATTATTTTATAAGTAAGTTATCTCGTAAGTCAAGTTTCTCACAATATTTTAGTATACTCCCTTCCAATATTTTGTTGAGTAAAAGTGAGAGCATAGTGAAATATAAGTTTGGTGGAAATTTTATGGAGCCTCAATCTCTATCCGGAATCCCTATTTATGAACAGAAAAACTAGAGATAATACTAAATACTGTGCAAGAATGAACTATTAATTAGTTCTTTAAAAACATATAAAGTTATAATAAAAGTTCACACAATCTGAATGGATAATTAACAAAAAACATATTTTAGTGGAAAAAAATTACTAAAAAACTTCTTCACTAGTTATTTAAAAACATAAATGTTATAAATTTGGCTATTGAGAAAGGTATATTTTAATAAATTTCTGAGTTGTCAAATGCCTCAAGTGATTAGCAAGTATACAGTAAACATATGTTGATTGCATGAGTGAGCAAATGATAGGAATGTAAGTTGGCGGTATTTATTTATTTATTTTGAGATGGTGTTTTGCTCTTGTCACCCAGGCTGCAGTGCAATGGCATGATCTCAGCTCACTGTAACCTCTGCTTCTCTGGTTCAAGCGATTCTACTGTCTCAGCCTCCCAAGTAGCTAGGATTACAGGTGCCTGCCACCACGCCAGGTAAATTTTTGTATTTTTTTAGAAGAGACAGGGTTTCTCAAACTCCTGACCTCAGGTGATCCACCTGCCTTGGCCTCCCAAAGTCCAGGGATTACAGGTGTGAGCCATCACACCCAGCCAACAGTAACTTTTACAAAGAAAATTTGGCAAAAACTTTCAAAAACTGAGCACTCTTCAGACTCTCGGACCTAAAAATTTACTATTTTATTTACATTTTAATTTAGGAATAATGCATACATAAACACACACAGAAAATCACATCTATTATAGTTGTATAAATCAATGAATTGTTACTGAACACACTTGTTTATGTCCCAGATCAAGAAATGAAACATTACTTCAATATCTTGGAATCCTTATTCACGCTCTTTATAGTCACAGCCTGATCACTTTTCTCAAGTTGGTAGTATTTTTTTTCTTACACCAATGGCCAAAAAGTCATCTCCCATAGTCACAGAGTTAGTAAGTGCTAGAAGCTGAAATTTAAATCTAGTTTTGTCTATGGATGAAATCCATGTTCTTTCCATGATATCATCATCCTTTACATGTGCTTGGGGCTCTGTAATGTGCAAAATTGCATTGCAACAGAATATATAAAACATGCTTGATATTGTAAGTAAATAACTGGTGTCGGAAATTGGATTTTTGATATTATTCAGTGAATGAATACATGGATCACAAGTCAATAAATATTATTGAGCATTTCCTAATCAGACATGAGCTCAGATGCAATATGTAAAATGGTGAAGAAAAGAGGCAAGGTGTCACCCTCAGAAATTTGCATTTTACCAGGCACAGGAAGAAAATGAACATGCAGTAAATAGAAAGTAACATCAGTGTTGGCTGAATGTCTATAAAGGAAGTAACCATGGTTATGTGATGGGAAGTAATGAGGAGAATCAGTGGAGACAAGGGTGGTAAATAGGCTACTCAGGTGAAGGTGCTAAGTCAGAAAAAGTCTCTGTTTTCTGTTACAGAACAGAGCTGTGCAGCTGGAGCCCAGCAAGCAAAGAATAGAAGGCTCAGGGCAATGTGCTGGAACTGGCTATGGAAAGATTTACAACACTTGGAGAGACACCTGAGTGTAATTCTATGGTTTTGTTTAACAATGCATACTCTGATATTTGCCTATAGAAGATCATTCTTACTGCTGTGTGAAGAATGGACCATAGCCAATTGAGAATGGGAGCAAGAAACCCAGGGAGGAGGATGTTACAGTGGCCTAGGCAAGAGAGGTAGTGGCTGGAACTGAGAAGGGTGGTCCTGGAGGTGGCAAGTTCAGTGTTGAAGATAGGGCTAACAGCCTGGGCAATGGGCTGGGAGGAATTAAGGATGTTTTCAGGGATCTGGGCTAGAGCAAGTGTATGCATCCCTCTCTGGGCAACATTGTAATCAAGGGAAGTTTACATAATCATGAGAAATGCTGCCAAAGATAAAAGCTACAATCTTCAAATAATACCTATAATTCTACTCTTTATATGTTAGGCAGTCATTGAGTTTTGTTATAGACATCATGACTCATATATTAATGCTGATGTGCATTTTTAAGTGAAAGAGTTTAAAAACAGCACAGAGAATGTCTTACAGGTGTGAATACCACTCGTGTGTGTGTGTGTGTGTGTGTGTGTGTGAGAGAGAGAGAGAGAGAGGGAGAGAGAGAGAGTTTGTAAACACTGTGTGTTTGGGGGCAAGGCAACATTGCTAGAAGCAGCTGTCCTAGAAATATCAAACAGTGATTTCAGGGATTTGGAAGTTTGGGCCTCATTCAAAAACAGTTTTTTGGATGAAGTAATTTATAAATTTGATTTGAAATATAATTCGTTGTGAAGCAAAAGCATAATTCAGTTTCACCACAGTATTATGACTGTTTGAAGTCTTATTCTAAAGTTGAATAATAGTTATGATCTAGAATCTAAACTATAGTTTGATAAAAGCTTCTATTTATATAAAAATTGAGGATTGAAGCTGTAGACTGCCCTTTGTGATTATTTTAAGTTTTCGCAAGATGTTGCCATTTCAAGAGGTCATAAAAACAGCAAAATCAGGAAAACAGCTTGAGGACATTGGTATCTGAGACAGTCAAAGTTCTGGGTATTATTAAAACTGAAATAAATGTTCAGGAAGTTGACAAAACTTAAAGTTTATTCTCAGTAGTACTCAAATCTGACACCAAACAGTAATATCTGCTAGAAAATAATTCAAACAAAGGTTTTCTTGAGTAACAACCTAATAACAAATTTGATTAATTTTAAAATTGATATACACACATAAACCATAAAACTATCTTAAACATAGTTTGGTCCAAGACTCTTCACAAATATAGAGGTACAATAAGATTCCATTTTTTCAGAATAAGTTATTAATCTTGCTGAAAGTAAATAGTTTCAGCAGGGACTCTCTTAGACTACTTGAGTCTTTCTTCATCTGTTTTCCCAAGACATCAAAATTATTGTCTGACTTTATCAGTCCAGCAAAAATTTTTTTTTATTTATTTCAAACTTCTCACTAAGTCAAATTGACCATTTAGTTTACTAAAATATTCACTCTTCCTCACCCCGAGAAAGTCACAGATGTAACATGAATTAAATTTAGCCAAAGATAGCATCTCAAATAACTGGCAAGTCTTTGCCCTTCCTCGTTTAATAAACCCAATGTAATTAAAAGAACAACACACACACACACACACACACACACACACACACACACACACACACAGATCCCAGTAACTAAATCGGCAAATGGTACTGTACTGCAGAAAACTTGAGTATCCTGCAAAAAGCCAAATAGAAATTCTTTGAAAATGACTAATCAAAAAAAAAAAGTGTAGGAGGACCTGCACCAGGTTCCTAAGAATGTTGATTTTCTCCTGCTAGTTTTGAAGTTAAGCCTCATCTGTCTAGTATGACAGAGATTGGCTGATAATTATCACAAACCTCATAGTGCTGGAGCTAAAAGCCAGTTTAATTAGCATTTTTATCTGCCCACTTGGACCTTTATTGTTCTAGAAAAATATTTGAAACAGCAGTGAATTCTAGAAGCTTAAAAAGAAATGCTTTTATTGATTCTGCACATCAGTAAATTGTTCTCTTTGCTTTTCGTTTTTATCTTCTAAATGTATATCCAACATCCAACATAGTAGTTTATTTGAAAGAAAGATTTTGTTTGGTTGGTTTTATTTTTTACTTTCTCTAATGTGAAGACCAGGAAAAACAAAACTGTATAAAAAACCTAGATTCATTTTAGGCTTGTTTTACGTGACTATCAAGAATTAGCTTAATAGAGAAACAAAGAAGAATTTGGCTTGAAATATAGGCCCTGGCTTCTAATTGGAACCTTTTGTGATGTTATTTTAGGTGGGACAAGAAAGCATCATCTAGTGGTTTTCTTTCCAGCTAATGAGAGTTCCATCAGTGGCTGTCCATAATCAGCACCAAGGAATTGCTTCTCAAGATAATTTCCAAATAAAACGACTTCTGTCCTATTTTCTCTGCTAATATCCTCTCTCTGATTTCACTCATTCCTTTGGATCAACTATCATTTCCATATAAAAAGCTGTTGATACGCGATTTTCGGTTTAGTGTTTCACACACATTGCCAATTCTATAGAGAGAACTGCCTAAAAAACTTAGATATAAAATTTTAATAAAACTCAACATGTATTAAAATAAACTCATTTCCCCAAAGTCAATTTCTTTATCATCTACTTCATTCTGGCAGAGCACCATTCTTTTTGGAACCTAAGCTTGATATAGAAATGTCATCTTTCTTTTCTTTGATTTTTTTTTAATATATAAAAGTCCTTTTACAATCAACTGGATGGTTGCCCCACGTCCAAGTTCCCAGGTTGACAGTCTAATGCCCAAGGTTGTCATATTAGGAGGTGGGGCCTTTGGAAGATTATTAAGACATTAAGTGCTTATTGCCTTTACAAAAGAGGCTCCAGAGAAATTCGTCACCCTTCTTTGAAGTTAAAATGAGAAAAAGGGTTTTCCTCAGGCCCGGAATATGCTAGCAACCTCATCTAGGGCTTGCCTGCCTTCAGAACGGTGAGATACACATTTCTGTTGTTTATAAGCCACCCAGTATATGATATTCATTTAATAGAAGCATTAACAAACAAACTCACCAATCTTCTAGGAAAGGCATTTATCCCCTTTTTTGAAAATCACCTTTACCATTCCTTGCTTGAACCACGAGATTCCAACTACAGGCTCTGTTCTCTCAGCCTATGTGAGTAGGAGTGGGCTGGGCAGGGAAAAGTTTAGAGCTGCTCAGGTGGCTCCCAAGTGGTTTGATACTCATCATTCTACTATCTTCTATATTCTTATTAAATAAGTTACAGAAAACAAAGAAAATAAAGTCATTTGGTTACTGCTCAACACAAAAATTAAGAGGGAAAATCCACCTACTAAATGACAAGAGACAATGACCAAAGAGTCAGGATTCAGAGAAAAATGAAATGACACATAATCTGAAAAAGCATAATTTCCAGATGCAGACTTAAATGGCTAGCTGTATATATATGGAACAAATTAGCTTAATATAAATCTGAAGTAGTACTCCTTTATAGCTTAAAATGCTAATACATACATACTCAGCAGAATGTTCGTATTGAATGTCAGTGGTCCTATTAAGTTATGAATTAATTAGTTCCCTCTGGAGAATTCCTGGCACAACACTGTCCTTTTAAAGAGCGTCTACAAATAAATGGCAACCAAAAGGAGATAATTTGAATGCTCAGAGATTGGAAAGAGGGCATCATATAGACTAGTCAAGTTAATTAGGTATGCTTATTCTGGAACCTAAGGATAATATGGAAAAGGCGTGTCAGATAGTTTTTTAATGTTTTTAAAGAGTGGCCATATTTACATGGAGGTTAAGAACAGGGTGGGTATTATAGGATAGCCTATTTTGCCTCATTATTAGGCAGATATTCTTAATGTTTAAACCTTTCAAACACTAAATGGATTTCTTTACCATGAATACGTTTTTTGAAAAGGAAATTTGAGGCTTACAATTACATATCAGAAATGCTATAGATCTGGGTCTTGAAATAGTCTTGTTTCTAAGGCCCCTATTTATTCTTAAGATTTTTTCTGAAGCATGAGCAGAAGCCATTCTAATCTTCTCCATTGTTCTACTTTTAGTTAATGCATAGCTGGAACATCCATTATTCTGAGTCTATAATTAGCCCAATTATTTCATTAATGTTATTTGCCATGGAGATATTTTTTGGAGTATAGGAAATTATAGATAACAGGAAAAAATATGAATGCTTCAAATTTGTGCTTCACAGAGATGATAATGTTGATTATGGACTCTCCATGCAATTTCATTTATTAGTTAGGGTACTACAAAATGGGTGCTAATCCCAAACGTATACCTCTTCATTTCTGCCTCAGTGTTCAGTTTTGTAAGAGCAAGTTGTGGGCTTCACTACTCTACCTCTAAAATACTCTCACTCATCTACTAAAATAAAATTGCTTTAAAACCTAATATCTGTGAAACACAGCCAAAATTATAAAGAGTAGCACATTCTGTATTACATTTCTTTGGTCTTTACAACAAGAATATATTTTAAAATCTTTCTACCTCTTACCTTTCAGTTTGCTGCAAAATGTCACCAATGTTGATAAGGCCAGCTGCTGCTTGCAAAATTGCTTCTTTTTTTGCGCTAAAGAACAACAGTGTAGAAGGTTATCTTATCTAAACCATTTCATGGGCAGTAGGGTTATAGAAGCAATACAACTTTTAATAGATTTTAAATATTTATATGGATATGCTATAGGGCTTTTAAAAAAGCTATTCATAGTGAGTGTCTCTAGCTACATGCCATTTTATAAACATCTAGTGACTGAATCTACAAGAAAACTGAGGTATTTTGCTTTTTCTTTAAAGTTGAGTATCCATATTACATCAAAAATATATACAAGTCCACAAAGATCCTACTGTTATTAGTTTTCTTTTAATTTCTAGAAAAAAGATTTTTAAATAACATGTATACATACACATACACACAGCCATGGTATCTTAATCTGGTCTCTATTATAGAAGTTAAGCTATTCTTGAATTCAGTTATAATTTTTATATTTGTTAGGTATGTATATTATGAACACTTTCTGTAATGAAAATAAACAGAGGCTATCTAGAGCCTGCTGTAACAAGGGAGACAGCTTCATCACTTGCATTTGACAGACTCAACGCAGTCAGAGTAATGGGAAAGCTTCATAGTAAATAGAAGGAAAGACTTCAGTTAAAGCCTAATTGGAGGTTACTGGCAAGAAGCTGGGGGTAGGCTAAATTAAACCAAGGCATCCTATGTGATGAGTTTGGAGAACGTATTTGGCTTCTCTAGTTGATCCTTAGTCAGAAACCAGGAGGCAAAATAGATAAGCTGGCAGTCATTGAACAAATGCTAACTGTTTGGGGCTGATTTATGCAGATATGATATTTCAGCTTCTGATTCCGGTTGCTGCAAAGGTTGTATATCAGAAAGGGTTCTGTTTTCATCTATGATCTGGCCATTGTTCACTCATATAATCAGTCTCTCAATACTATATCTAAAATAGTAAAACTGTCTTAGTAAATAATATTTTTGCCTACTAGGCACCATAAAAATATATCTCTATATTGTTGAGAGACAATTCTCCATGGTTCTCTCATGTCTCTGCATATCTTTTGCTCCAGAAGCCTTTTCAAGGATTTCTGTACAGGGGACAGCTTTGGAAGATAGAGATAGTGGCTCCTTCCTGAGAAAAGGGCAGGTGTGTTTGCTGCACAGTATGACAAAGATAATGTGTCCCTCTAGGGAAAAGCTTGGGCAGACTTGCTTTATGAAACATTCCAGTAGCCTAAACTTAAGTTTATATCAACTATGATGCAAAATGACTGTGTATGCAATGCCCATCTGAGTTATTCCATATTCCCTCTCAGACTTAGAGGCAAAGGAAACTAAAGCAACAGGCAGCATGCACCATTTCGTTGTTCTATCAAAAAAGTTCTCTGTCTCTGACTCTGGAATATGATGTTTTCTACCAATATCCATGAAACTGTGGCAGGATAACTTAGCTTAAATATAGGGTAAAATATTAGATCATTCAGCTCTTGACAAGCATTAAATATTAATGCCTAAATTATCAATTATATAAATGAATACTATCTGTTCCTTTCTCTGATTTAGAAATATAACCAGGATTACAAAACGAGTTTAGAAAAATATAAAAGGCACCTTGGAAAAAACTCATGCAAATTAGTTCAGATTGTTTTCATTAAGTGGAAATTAATTGTGTGCTTAAGGACAGGTGGGCTAATAAAATAAGCTTTCTGATTTTGTTTGTCAGAACATAGACATGATACTATTCCCCAGGTGGTTAATATTTTAATAGGGCCAATAATCAAAACTGTGTAAGAATAAAAAAGATTACAGAAAGTGCTCAGATTTAATTTCTGTTCAATACTTACACTTCATCTTTCTACAAATCTCATAAAATTAATTGCAGCAAAGGTACCAAACTTCTCTACCTGATGACAAAATATAAGTGTACCTGGCAGATCTAAATCATATGTTTATAAACTACCAGCATTTTAATCTCAATGAAAATAAACCTAAGTAGAAAAAATGTATATGCTTAAAATTCAACTAAATAATTACCCATGGATTGAAAAATAGATATATTTTTCAAAATGTATTTTATTGAGTAAGATAGATTTTAAGTCTCTGCAATACAACTGGAACCATTATGAGTACACAGCATTTTGCAGAGTGCTATTATGTACAACAATGCATCCTTCTGTAAGCCAGGCTCACATTGTTATTTATAGGGGTGCTTCTTAGTCTAATATTTTGCTGTCTGATAATTTTAAAAAAATATTCTATTTTTTTCATAATAAAGCATGGAACTGCATATATTACATAGTTTTGAAAGAATGATTCAGGGCTCGAATTAGAATAATCAGCTTTGAGAGTTTACCAAGTGACAATAAGCCACAGAGGCAAGGACATTTCTAAATCTGCCAGAGCACTACATTTTATTTTTAAGAATTAAGGCCAATACACTTTAAACTTCAAGGCAAGCTACTTTTGGAAATAAAAACTAGATACATGAGAAAAGAATAAATTATTTGAAAGTGGTTATTGCATATAATTTTGTCTTATTTAGGGAGTGAACTCTGTTATCTGTGCAATAGGGATTATTATGTTTATCTTCAGGAATTGGGAACAATTTCCGACACATCTAACCTCCTGAAAGCGTAATGGACAACAATTATATATCCTAAGGGGAGGGTTATAACTATATTGGCATCCAAAGATCTCCTTTATCTAACCAAGGGGCCAAGGGTGTGACATTACATATTCAAATGCATGAATTAAGAATTGTGCTGTTTATGGCATTTTTGAATCTGTTCAATGGAATTCAGAATGAGAAACTAAAAAGATGGAAAAGAAATTCCTGATGTTGCTCACAGGATAATTATAATGGCTTGACCTAAAATACTAATTGCAGTTATTCATCAAGAACACTTTTAACATAAATCAGGATGAGTTATCCATATCCTGTAATTTGATGAAATATTTTGGCACACCCAGCATTCCTTGTTCTATTTCATGGTCATATCACTACCTTCAGATTTGTTCTTAACCTCCTGAGTGGTAGAGTGAACCACCCTTTGTAGACCTACTTCTTAAGCAAGATAATCTAATAATATGTCATTTTTGAACATTATATTACTATAAGTTCATCTTCCAGAATCTGAAAAATTCTATAAAAATGACATATTTTTCTCAACCTGAAAAAATGAGGACCAGATCCTGGATGATGGTGATCCCCCGTAATTACTGGTGGAAGATGCTAGCTGAACCAGCTCACCTGTTCCTGGTTCCTGGCATTGTGGGATTTCAGATGAAGTCTTGTATACAAAATAGTCAATATTTTACTTTGAAACACAGAAGAGGAAGTGGTAGTTATAACAAAAATACTAGCTCAAAAGATATTCCTTCTATTAAATAGGAGTGACTGTAACCCAAAACAAGCATGTTTAAAGGAGATTAATGACTTTCAAATTGAACTCCAGACCAGCTCTTATTTCAAGAGGAGATGTGATAGACAGAATCAAATAAGAAAGAAAAGGACAGGCTTGGTTGCAAATTCAAGAACACAGTAGTATGCAATAGAGAGAGACCACATCCTGAAGAAACTCTCCAAGAGGTGAAAAGTCCTAGATCGTCTTTCAACTCCAGACAAAGATTGAAGGAAAGACCCTGCCATGTGGCTGAGAGCATGGCTGTTCAATCAGTGTCATATACACAGAAAACTGGACTGACGGCAGATCCCTACCACTTCATTAAAGCAAATGGTTACCTTGAGGTGAAAATCTAAGTCTCAAGACTTTTATTGTTTTGCAAACTTACATTTTGGTGTAATATTTTTGTTTTGTTTTCCAGTCCTTTAAACTAAGACATAAAGTTCATTTTTAATCATATTTTCTCTGTAAAGTCTACATCATTATAACAGGCAGTAAAGAGTCTGACATAGAACCTAGATGATATAGGGGAACAGATACTTGAAGGCAGTTTCAGCACTACTAATATTTGTCAAGTAAGCAGGTAGGACATATAGTCTAAAGCACAAAATTCAGGGAAGACTTTGATATCTTCAGAGAATTTTAGCAAGGGTTATTTGTGAATGTCATTAGACGGTAAAAACTTAAAGAAGAATCTGGAAGAAGGAAACATTGGGCAGTTGGGAAATGGTTGCCATTAAAGAAAGCTATTGCAGCTAATTATTGGGATAAATGTCACTGGAGCTCAGGTTCTATAATTCTAACCTCTTGAGGGACGGGCAATAGCCATGTAGCCTCAACTTAAAAGAACTGAAATTGCAGATAGATTCAAGACAAGGTTCATGCTCAATATGGTTTACAAAATCCAGCCAAACCTTTCAATATTTGTTTCTATCTCTGGTCAGAAAAATTGAATAAAACATGGTCATATCTGTTCATATATCTGCTGCCTCACAACTTGTTCCTTCATTTTTCTGCTTGTTGACCACACTGGCAACCTTTCAACTTCTTGCTTTCTACCCAGAGCGTAGTTTCTCTTGTTTACAAGGAATAACTCTAGCATTTATAAATTCAAATTTGATTTCCTGATCATTTCAGCCTCTCCAGTGACCATACTGTTTTTGGCAACTTGTTCTTTTTGTGTGCTGCCTGACTCATACTCTAGATTCCTTAGCTTAGCCTTATGTGTTGTCTGATCCTGAGCCCTAACACATCAACATAGCCCTGCTTCTTCTTAGAGGAAATTTGCTTTATTTGCTCTCCTGGATTACAAAGTAACCAGGGTTTATCTTCACCCAACTCCTGCTCACTAACAAAAAGTTCATGTATGACAGACAATAGGTTTCTAGACTTCGAATAGACGCCTAAATATAAATGAGTTAGTTACCATGGCATACATAAACAAATTTCACTGGCTTATAATACCCATTGATTTAACTTCAGGATTCTGAATGCCTTGCATCTTCTGTTCTCTGTATATTTTTCTGTGAGGCTCTCAAAGGATGACTTTAGGGTATTTAACTCCCAAAGGTAGTTACACTCATGTATCACGTATTGAAGCTCTTCCCAAATAGTCCACTGAATACTTTTCTGCCAGGAGCCATGCCATTTGAGCTGATCATGGTGGATATATCCATTATACTGTGCCATTCTGCTATAGGGTTTTGCTCAGTTGTTCTACATTTTATGGAGAGTATAGGAGTTGTTCCACAAGTTTCCAGATATTCAAATAAGAATTTGGGAGGTAAAATAGGAAACTGTAATTTATGATAAAACAGATAATGTATTTCTCCCCATTACGTTACAGAATTTTCAACAGGTTCTAAAGCAGGAGTTGCCATGTTCCAAGAGGGAGCAACACAGTTTTTTGTTGCTTCTTTGCTGTTTTCATTTTTTATTTTTACAGCCTGTTCCTTTCCTACTACTTGAAGGACTAGCCTGAGAACAAGATCAGTTTATAGGCACTGTGCTATGTCCAGGATTCCCAGTCCTCTCAGGAAAATGAGAATTAGTTAGAAAAACTCAGTGTGCTGATTCCGAACTGTAGAATGTGCTCAATCAGGCAAAGCCACACATTTGCTACTCATTCTCTGAATCTCTTAACTGCTGGCTTGAGAAAGCAGGTGCCCAATTCCTGGAATTTGGGTTACCTTGTAACACATGGAGGTCGCCATGTTGGTAGGCTGATGATTTGAGTAAATAGGCAGATATTTCTCGTATGTATCATACTAAGGAGCTCTTCGGGCCTAGTTATAAACCAGAATCACCCACAAAATTAAACAGTCAAACATGAGAGCGAGAGTCTGGTGAGGCCAACATAAAGGGTCATATATATAGGTCAGCATAGAGGGCACCGAAGTGACCTGTAGAAAGGAGGCTATTTAGACCACTGATAACATTTCTTGTTCTTTTTAGTTATGAATATTTATTATTGTCCAAATTTACTTTTAGTAAATACTTTCTAAACACAAGACAATTTTTCTTGTTGTGAAAGACTGTAAGTCTGCATTAGAAGTGACTTTAAGGAATTTACAGACTTGTTGGGGGCAAAAAATCCTTTATGTATACATAGCAAATGAACCCCACCCAAGGCTTGTGTTCAGGTCAAGGGTGAAGATTTAGGCTAATATGGATTGAGGCCATCAGGGAAATAGAGCAGAGGTAAAATGTCACTTGGGCGTTTGTTTATTCACAGCTCAGAATTTGAAAACGTATCAAAGCTGCTACAAAGAAACATTTTCAGTAACTTTTAATGGAAAATTTATGCCATTGTCCACTCTGTGTCATTAACCTGCAAAGATACTCGTTTCATGGTGGTCATCACTGGTTTTTAGTAAAAATTTTAATAACTTCCTATGGAATATACATTATTTACTTTCTGTTCTTCAGAAATGAAATAAGTTATTTTTGTATATTTCATGGAAGAAGAAAATAAAAGGTTAATTTGTGGGGCAAAGGTTATTATAAATGTATCTAAAATTTAGTGTGAGTAAAGTGCAAATAACATTACTTTGTAACACGTATAATTCCCCATCATAAAATAACTATATGAAAATCCCATTATAATTTTGGATCCTGAATTAAGGTTTCACAGACAGTTTAAAATTTTTAATATAAATTGAGAAATAAGGGTCATTTTTACTACAATTTTATAACCAACATAGAGAAACTCTGTCTCTACTAAAATTGCAAAATTAGCCAGGTGTGGTGACAGATGCCTGTAATCCCAGCTATTCCGGAGGCTGAGGTAGGAGAATTGCTTGAACCTGGGAAGTGGAGGTTGTGCTTAGCCGAGATCGCGCCATTGCACTCCAGCCTGGGCAACAAGAGCGAAACTTCGTCTCAATATACATATATTTATATACATATATATCTTTTTATGTAACAAGCTTATATTTACACAATTAGATCATAATTATACAATTAAAGATTACAGTTAAAAACGACTCCAAGGGAGTTTACATAATTTCTGCAAAGTCACATAACAAGAAATAATAGTTTGAGAAGGGATTTAAACTGGAATTTATTTAGGTTTCAAGTCCATGCTTTTTCTACAGTGCTATACTACTTCTTTGTAACATTTTTTTTTCCTACTAAGGATTACATATACTTTAGATGAAAAAAAAAAAAAACAAAACAAAACAGAAGTGACTATAAACTTGTCAGATTTTTTTTCCATATTGGAAATTGTGTCATTTGAAATGTTTCCTGTGGGACATGATATCTGAACATCATGAGAACATGTTACTATTATATAATATATATTTATAAATGTAAATTATGAACATAAAAAGTGGACCTTAAAAATATAAATTTGATTTCGATAATTTATCATGAATATGGCATCTAGATTGACGGAAAGCTCAGAATATTAAATTGCATATGGTTTGATCTTACTCTGTTGATGAAGTTAATTCCTTTTGATGGGGTGGGAAGAAAATGTAAGCAGAGGCAGCTTTGTGACACGGAGCACTTCATAAGAATGTAACTGAATTTTTCACCTGATTCGACTTCGTAAATTCCTAGATCACTCCATTAGAGACTCTCCCAATGGAGATTCCACTAACTTCCAATTAACCTTAATAAGAAAGCCAAGATTCTGAAATTGCATGGGTAATGCATATCTGGAAATGTTCATTGGCTTGGCGATTTTAGTGTTTGGGTCCCAGATAGCTACTTAGTACTTACCTTTCCCTTCTTCCTTGTAACAAAACCCAGATTCCTCTATAGTTAGAAATGTGCATAGCTAAATAACTACATTTTCCAATCTCCCATGCAATCAGAGGTGGCTAATCAAAAACAAGTGAAAGGCAGATAGTTATTATATGTATCATAGTAAGGAGGTCCTCAGGCTTAGCTGTACACCAGAATCACTCACATAATTAAAGTCAAACAGATACATAGGAATTGAAGAAAGCTCATTTAAAAGCAAGCAGAGATCTGGCTTACGCCTGGTCCCTAATTCCTGTTTCCTCTCTGAAGCACAGATATGATAACTGGAGTTCTATCAGCCATTTAGGATCTGGAAGTGATCCTAAAGATGCAAGAACCATGCAAAGAACAGTAAAATAAAAAATAGAAGCAATCTACATTCTTGATTGATGTAATTACATAACAGTCAAAATAGCTATGGATGCATTTTTCTGTTTTTTTTTTTTTTTTCTGTATGAGAGAGAGATGTAAACCTCTATCATGTTTAAGTCACATTTATTTCTGGCCTTTTTGTTAAGGGCCAAATGCAATTCTAAGCTGATTCCATTCTGTCCATAGCTGACCGGTGTTCAGTGAAAAATAGGTCATCTAAGCAGTGGCTCTAACAGTATGCCTGGAAACTTGAGATCTTCATCCTAAACTATTTTTTTTTTGTCTCTTTTGTTGCAAGCTTTTATTCCTGAAAGGTTGTATTATTATTTCCCAAATGAGACTACTTTGTTTCAATAAGATAAACTGAGTTTAAGGTGATATTGGCAGTCAGCATGGTACAAGGAAAAGAGCTGAAAATTTAGAATCAGTGAGTTAAAATCGAGAATCTTAATTTCAAATTCAACTCTAAAACTTATCAGCCACATGTCTCATATACAAGTTACTTGATTTCCTATGAGTAAAATTAAAATAATGGGAGCCACCTCATAGAGTAGTTGTTTAGCATAATGCCAAACAGTGTCATGTTACTTAATAATGGTGTATAATATTAATTTATTATTTAATTTGTGTAATAAAGTCTATACATATCATAGCAAGAGATTGTTATGGCCTTAATAAAGTTCTCAAACATTATTGTTCATCTGATTAAACCATTATTTCTATCAGTCTTAAGTACCTATTGCCATTTATATTTTTATGCGTGCTTGGATTTTCATAAAGATTCTAAGTTCTTTATTACCCAATCACTACCAGAAGCCCCTTTAAACAGTGACTGGTCAAGGAGCATTTGAGTGGCTTTTGTAAAGAAATCTGTTCTTGAAAATGAGAGAAAACATATCAGGAAAGGGAATGAGGTTGATTCTAGCAATCAAAATTTATTTACTTATTTAACACCAAAGCTCTCTAAGCAACAGGAAGGTCCGTTTTAATCATTTGTATCATTTGAAAAGGCCTTATCTGTATGTATCAGTTCCTCTGATTCTCTCTTGGCTTTTAAAAAAGAGTTTATGTGATTAGATTGGACCCACCAGGAGATTCCAGGATAATACCCCCATCTGAAGGTTTGTAACCTTAATCATATCACAAAGTCCCCTTTACCAAGTAAGGTAACACTTTTTGGTTTCTGGAGATTAGGATATGGACCTCTTTGAAGGATCATTATTCTGCCTTTCATGGCAATAATAATAAAAAATAACTATTTTGACACTGGCTATATACTAGCAACTTTTAAAGTATTTTACATATGTGAATTAATATAATCCTTGCATTAACTATGAGGAAGATATGATTATTGTCTCCATTTTATATAAGAGGAAAATGAGGCAGGGATGTAATTTAACTTGCCAAATGAAATGCACTCATCCAGAAAGTTAAATAAACTTTCTATGGTCATACAGTTTTAAGCCTAGCATTCAAATCTAGCTATCCAAGCCCACAAATAGATCTTTCCCTTTTATTGTTGTCCTTGCCTTACACGGAGTCAAGCCATAGCTTTGAAGCAGTTGAAGTAGAAGGCATGAAACTACTTATATAATAATTCATCCCAGTATCTTGGCTGAAATCAAAGTGGGACTTACTAGTTCAGATTCTTACATATGTTCTGTTTCCATAAAACAAATGGGGTTTTGTCATTTAACATTTTCAAGCAGATTCTCCATTATTACCTAAAAACCACCACTTTGTCTCATTCCAAAGGTCTTTAAATATTGAGATATTTAATCATGGAGGAGGCTGAGTGAGGAGAATCAAGTTTCAGCAACTAGATGTCAGCTTAAAGTTGTAGAAATCTCCTAGTAATCATTCTTTTTCAAGAGACTGTGACCATAGAAGGCAAGAATGGTGAAATAATTCAATATTTGCTGGGGATTTTGCTGTTGGAATGTATGCATATAAATTTGTGGATGTTGATACGTGCATGTTAAATCAATGATGGAATTTTAAACAGGACATGTTACAGGACAAAAAGTAACATTTATTATTAAAACACATAAAAAGTATTTATCTTTTGTTTTAAAGGACTCTTGAAATAAATCCTGAAATAGAGGATTCATAATGTCTTATGTGTGCTGAGTAAATATTATAACCACACAGACATATTTAAATAATGGATGGTTGAAATACAAGCCAGTAAAGCCCAATAGTCTCAAGGTTAATGGTGACACATTCTACTTTTAGCTTCTACTATTACAGAAAGAAAAAAAATGCCCTAAGGTATTTCAGCTGTTTACCTGTAAATTGCAATAAAAACTCCATTACACAGAATAGCGTATATCCTTATGAAAATCAATGAAGTCAATACAACTTTAAAAATAATCTTGTTTACAAATCCACTTACATCACAGTGTATGAATCCTATGTTCTCAGTGATGTATGACTAGATTTCAGTTAGTTTGTCGCCAACAGAATAGTTTACAGATGAATATATTTGCCACCTTGAAATCTTTCATTATTTTCCTAAATAATTATTGTTTCTTTATTCCCTTCTCCTTTCGTTTGCTCTGGAAATGTACTGGCAGCAAATATACCATTCTTGAACAGTTAAATAATTAGGAGTATAAAAAAGAGTTTGGATTAAAAAAGGAAGAGAGAAAAGAAGAAAAATAAATCACTAATATTTTGCATTTTAAGAATGGCAAATTTCACTGCCTGTTGGTAAACATGTCTGTTTCTTTTAAACACATTACCTCCCATATTTGTTTCTGAAAAGGAAAAAAAATCTGCATATTGTCTTGTTTTGTTCCCAAGAAACCGTCTTTCCAAGAATTAGACAAACATTTTAAATATTAGTATAAAATATTTTGAAAAAGTATTTTATTATTTAAAAAATGATTTCATCACAAATAGCTTTCAGGTCTATAAACATTAGATTATTATTGTGTAAATAATGATGGTCATTTTTTCGCATACCATTTGTTAAGATTATTCCAACCATGACTTCCCTACTCTATTATTTAAAAAATCGATTTGCTTTGAACAAATTTTTTTTTTTTTTTTGAGACAGAGTTTCACTCTTGTTGCCCAGGCTGGAGTGCAGTGGCACGATCTCAGCTTACCACAACTTTCGCCTCCCAGGTTCAAGCGATTCTCCTGCCTCAGCCTCCCGAGTAGCTGAGATTACAGGCATACACCATCACGCTCAGCTAATTTTGTATTTTTAGTAGATACAGGGTTTCTTTGTGTTACTCAGACTGGTCTCAAGCTCCTGACCTCAGATGATCCACCTGCCTCTGCCTCCCATAGTGCTGGGATTACAGACGTGAGCCACCACACCTGGCAAATATTTTTATTTTTTAATTTAGTCATTATTTGCCTAAAATAAACAAGATATGCTTTGTAGTATTGAATACAAAAAGGAAAATGAACTTTTTTAGACTTTGTAACTGTATACCATGGTAGTAAATTAGCCAGAATTTCTAACTGATGAACATAAACCTCTTGATATTTTCTTTTTTTTCTTTCTTTCTTAAGGAAATCTCTTATGCTATCAATATGAGCATCACTGAACCGAAAGGTCAAGTTATTAGCAAAAACTGTGCTGTGTAATGTTACTTTGTCTCAGAAGAAAACTGAAATGGCCCTATGATATTACTCTGAGGAGGATGTAGTGTATCAAAGAGTGAAGAAACAGAAATGGAAAGGTCAGAATGTCTTTGGGGATGGTGAAAAAAGCAATGTGGTGTAAGGGAGTCATCATATTCCTCTACGCAGGCTTCACTTTGCTTATAAACACAGTTTCCTAAAGGCAAGGCTAATTCATTATCAGAACCAAAAAGGACCTTTTAAAAAACACTTCAGGTCCTGTGTACTCGTTATAAGAATACTTTGGGATTCAAGACAAAGGGGCTCATCCCAAGTTAGTAAATCTATTTGTATAGACATGGACAATTTGCTTATTTGGGGGGCCTCAGCTTCATAGAAAATGAGAGATTGGCATCACTGAGTGTTTCTCAACAAGCAAACAGATTTTTCTATCTTCTTTTGTTTATGTCTAAAATGCATAATTTACATGACTTACTCATACAAACCATAATTTCTTTAGAAATTCTAAGCCAGTTGATGGATAAAATCTCTCCCAGCTTTCACCCCATTATGTTAAGCCACATAACATAATGGGGTGAATGTCTCCCCAATCCATATATTTTACTATTTTAGTTTCCAATAATCATGGATCAGGTACCTTCTGTCCTTCAGAGAATCATTCGATGGATTTGCTAAGATATACAAAACTATATAATACACAGCCCTCCCTAAGAAGAATAGAGTTTGGGAAATGGAGGAATACATATACACAGGTAAGTGTAATAAAGAATTTCAGGTGTACTCAGAGAGCTGTTAAATTAGAATTAGGGAAATGTGGAAGAAATCCAGTTTTACCTGGTGCAGCGAAATGATTAGTCCAGAAATATTGTATTTTGAAAAAATTATATTTGAGATTTTTGTAAAAATGGCAAAGGGTGGGTCAACTGTTCAGAAGATTGCTTCAGACAAAAATAATACCATAGCAAAAGCAGAAGGTTTCCAGAAAACAGCTGGGCATGGTCAGAGTAATAATTAACAACTCAGTGGGTTTGAGCATAGAATATGAGGGTAGATGCAGCAAAATAAAATGATGGTGAGGTAGGCAGAAGTTACTGTAAGGCCGGCTGCCTCACAGAGGGTTAAATGGGCACATCCATGTCTCTCCGCACCTGATAACTACGTCATCACCCAAGCTCGTTCTCTGGCCTCACCGCATGGCTTCCCCGCCTCCGCCTCACACGTCATCCCTGGTAGTCGCCCCGAGCCCTTCAAATTCTTCTCCTAACAACCCTTCTAATATCTCCTCTTAAAGCCAACTCATACGTCTGGCACTTTTATCTTCAGGAATCCTGGACAGAAGGTAAAACCACCAAAACCCAATACCTTTCCCAAGTGGACTATCTGCCTGCAGGCTGTCAGTCGACCATAGTGCTTGAATTTAAAGAATCAAAGGCCAAAACCCTCCCAGGCACTCTCCTCACAGGGAGCTGGCGTGATGCAGCTTTATGCTTTTTGTATGACCAAACCAAAGATTACTGTCATCAGTGGAATGCCGCCTATGGTGGATGCCTATATAGGTCCTGTGTCATGCACAGAATCACAGGAAAAATACTCGGCACCAATGGAAAAAGCAAAGTGCAATTTGCCATCCGTGACCCCTGGAACAGTCGCTAGGAAAAGGGAGCCACAGGTAAAATATACAATTCACACACAAATAGATACCCTAGTGGCACATGGCTAATATTTCGGACCTACATCTGCATTGTGCCAATGGAAATAGACCGACTCAACTCATTAGGCAATGCCATCCTACAAAATGAAGCCGTCTTAACTAACCATTTCAAACCCCTAAAGAACACCTCCCAACCTTTCTCCTGGCTAACTCTAGTTCAACAAGGTATCAACATATTAAATTTAGCCAAATCCACAAATTTCACCAACTGCTTTTTATGTGCCTCCCTCAACAACCCCCCCCCCTTTCTGCAGTTCCCCTCTAGACCGAGTTCAACCCGTCCAAAACGCCTATAGGACAACCCAATTCCCCCTTAACAGACATCCCCCTGTTTAAGGTACACTCTCAAAGTCTCTCTGCTACAGGACTGTCAATGACTCCAACTGCTATATTCTGGTAAAGGTAGCCTCCACCTTCTATGTGCCTCCAGGGGAGTACTTTTGGTGCCATGAACTCTAACCAAAGTTATAGATACCTCTCTTCCCTTCCCTTGCGTGCCAGCCATCTTGGTCTCACAGTTAGAAGTATATGAACAAGCTGAATTCTTGTCCCTTGTCACTCCATCCCCAAAGCACCAGAGTAAATGAACAGTCTTCCACCCAATAGTGGTTGGCCTCTCCTTAGCATCTTCTCTAGCAGCGGCTGGAATAGGGAGTGGCGCTCTGGGCTACAGTGTCACCTCAGCCACTCACCTAGAAGACAAACTCCGGGTGGCCATTGAGGCATCAGCCGCCTCTCTGGCATCCTTCCGGCGACAAATCACGTCATTGGCTCGGGTAACTCTCCAAAATTGGCAGGCCCTAGACCTGTTAACAGCAGAAAAAGGAGGTACCTGCTTGTTTCTCCAGGAACAATGTTGTTATTACATTAATGAAACCGGTCTAGTGGAGGAAAATGTCAACACTCTCTATCATCTTCAAGAAGACTTCCAAAGAAAACAAAGCATACCAGCCTCTTCCCTTAACTGGTGGCAGTCCCCTGTACTTACCTGGATAACCCCTGTCATCACTCCCATTATCGTAATTCATCTTTTGCTAATGCTAGCCCCTTTCTCAGGTTTTTACAAGCTCGCATGAGGGAAATTTCCAGGGTAGCCGTAAATCAAATGCTGCTTCACCCCTACGTCCGGCTCACAACTGAGGCACCGGCCAACAGACCTCCCCCCACTCCACCCCTGTTCAGCAGGAAGTAGTCAGAAAGAAGCAGCGTCCTATACCATAAAAAAGGTTGGAATGTAAGGCCAGCTGCCTTGCAGAGGGTTAAATGGACACATCCATCTCTCTCCGCGCCTGATAACTATGTCATCACCCAAGCTCGTTTCCTGGCCTCGCGGCATGGCTTCCCTGCACCCGCCTCCGCATACCAGGCCCAAGCCCACATTCAGCTCTAAATTATGCATCCAACCCCCAGCCCGCTGTTGAAAAATGCTGCAGAAAATTTTTTTAAAGAAGCCCCATCAAACCCTGCTCGATAGCAGTCTGCCTGTACACCCCCGGGCAGGCCCACTTACCCAAGGTCCCGCCTACCTATGGCAACTAGCTCCAGGTATTTCCTGCTTCTTAACAACCAATAAGATTGCCTTTGCTTTGTTTCCCCAATAGCCAATCAATTGCCTTCCCTCCGCATAAAACCCTATGCCCTGAACAGCTGGGCGTGACTTCTTTGGCCCCTTCCTGGATCACAGAACCTTACCCGGGAGCTGAACAAATTAACTTCTCATTTTCTTATACTTGCCTCAGTTTCCTCATTTTACCTTGGCAATAAACCTTACAGATACATTTTCTTGATTAGAATTATTTCACAAAAGGTTTGTGTTTTATGCAGTAGGCAAAAAGCGTTTAAGGCAGTAGCAACATGGATAAAGCACCAGGATTTGGTTGTAGAGGAAGCTGTTCAAGGAGGTAGAACATTAAGAAGGTCTTACTAATTTGCTGTGTAGATTTAGGGCTGTTAAAGTATAATTTTTCATGTGAAAAATTATAAAACTCATGTAAAAACATAAAATGAAATTAAAATATATTTTATTCACCTAAGTAATTTATGTAGAAAACATTAACATTTGAGCAACTAGTTATGTATAAGCAATAGACAATTCAATAAAAGAATGTTAAGATTGCTAAATTAGCTTAAAAACTGGTTCATTTCCAAAAGAGCAGTAAACTAACTTTGATATACTTCTTTCAGATGCAAATTATTTAGATATCTATTTCAGAAAAATCAATAAAGAACCATTTAACTTTACTAAATCAGAGTAAGCGTTTTAATCAATAGTATGCAGACAATTGAAAATTATATTTTCCTAAACCTTGGGTGGGCCTATCCTCCAGTATAGATAGGAAATACATGCCATCTACCTTTTTGCCCTCTTTCCAACTTTTAGATGTTTTTTCTTACTTGGGAAGAGTACATAATCAGTATTTTATTATGCACCATCCCTTCTGCTGAGTTTATGTACCATGTAATTGAATAGTTTAAAATATGCATACATAAGTTCTATTGTACGCTATAATAGTGTATAAATCATTAGAAATTTTCAAACTCAACATACCACTTGAAAAATATTTCTTGCCTCTAGAAATATTTATGGACAGCATTGACAGTGGACTCAATAATTATCATTTCAACCTGTTTTAGGTATATCTGTTTTGTCCAGCACAATATCATACTTTTTTATTAAGGCAATTATTTGTTCCTTTGTTATAACCAATTAGCTCATTATGCACGTTTTCCACTAGATAAATTGCAATAGTGGGCTTCTAAGGCCAATGTTCCACAAAAGAAGCAGGTGACATAGTTAGGCATAACTATTTCATCATAACATTGTTCTGTTTCTCAGTTAACTCTGAAATTATTCTGAAAGCAACAAAGGGAACTTGTGGCCTTTAGTGGGTCTTTCTAAGATGTGGACTCTGTGGCCAGGAACTAATATGTGCCATGCTGAATGAATTCACTATAATCTCTGGTTATAGATGCTCACCCTGAACTTGTTTCACAAAACCAATTTTGAGAAATCAGAATCTTAACAATATCTAGTAGGATACTGACAATATTTTGTAGGAATAGCTGAACACTTGATGCCCTGGATTTATAATCACATCCCCTTTGTAGGAAATATGAGAAAAAAAATCCTCTTTATATACTTAAATAGTGTTACTCTCATAAGTCAGAACTATATGACCTTATCCAAAGTAACAATAGTCTATTAAATATGATGCAAAAGAAAGTCCAGAAATCAACTACTGTAAACAATATATAACTATATTTTTGGCCAGATGTCTTTAAAGATTTAACTGGTTCATATCTAAAGACTTTATGCAACAAGTGAATATATTCTTATTTCTGGGGGGGGTTATTTCCTAATGAATTTGTCTTAGAGGGGGGACTTGTATTACATAGCTGAAACTTAATTTTGTTCATTGATGCACCAAATATTTATTACATCTCTCTAAATTCTAGGAATCTGACAGTCAAAATCCCATACTTTCAAACCCTTTACACTGAAGTAGAGGGAGTCAGATTGTAAGTAAATACATTTGTATATAAATAAGCAGGAAAATTTCTGCGGTGACAAGTGCTTTGCAGAGAAAAGTTCATAAGCTAGTGATTGAGGAGCTTTCTAGGATAGGAGGTCAAGCTAATATCTCTCTGAAGAAGTTAAGTTGACCACCAAAGCTGAGTTATGAAAGGAAATTCATCAAGAGAAAATAAAGTGGAGAAACATTCAAGACCAATGAACATGCAAGACAAAGAGGAGAGTTGATGCTCATGCTTAAAAAACTAATAGAAAGCCAGTGTGGATGGAACAGGAGCAGAAGCGAATGGGTTATGAGACGTTATGTGTCATAAATGCCACCCTGAGATTTTGGTTCATTATAAAAATGAACATTTGGTTTCAACTTCAAAGTAGCACTATTTTAACCATGTTCTATGTCATGTAATTTGATAACTTACTTGCCCATTTCTGTTATATTAGAACCCAAAATTAGTCATTGTAAAATATTGTGAAGCTCTTTAAGATATGCAATATATTACTGCAGATAAATTGGCTTAACTTTTACCTAAGCAAATATGTGATCCAATGTTTCTATTTTAGTTAAAGGGACAATTAATAGTAGTTAGTTTTTATATCAGCTGTTGAGAAAAACTATTTATAGGGGCTCACTTAAAAGATCTGTTTTCCCATTCTTGTTCTATGCAAAGATCTATTCTTGAATCTGCCTCTTCTTCAGAGTTGAGTACCCGCTCTTCATTCTACTTGTCACCACCTTTCTTTCCATAATCTCTATATATATATATACATATATATATACACATAGTGTATAATATATATATATACATTTGTATATATATATAAATCTACTGACCTAAAATTGAAAAGCATTATAAACATACTTCTGTTGAAGAAGTGTATGACCTGTAGAAAAGTGATTTACAGTCTTGTTCTTGATGTTGTAGAAAAAGGGGCCGGGCACAGTGGCTCACGCCTGTAATCCCAGCACTTTGGGAGGCCAAGGCGTGTGGATCACGAGGTCAAGAGATCGAGACCATCCTGGTCAACATGGTGAAAACCCGTCTCTACTAAAACTACAAAAAATTAGCTGGGCATGGTGGTGCGTGCCTGTAATCCCAGCTACTCAGGAGGCTGAGGCAGGAGAATTGCCTGAACCCAGGAGGCGGAGGTTGCGGTGAGCCGAGATCACGCCATTGCACTCCAGCCTGGGTAACAAGAGCGTAACTCTGTCTCAAAAAAAAAGAAAAAGAAAAAAGAAAAAAGATTTAGTTAATATTGAAAGTACTAAGCTGAAGAAAAACTTTCTCCCAGATCTTTCTAGGAGCACTTTACCTCACAAAAGAAATAAGAAGCTACTCCTAGAGATGGAGAAGGAAGAGAAATTGATTTTTTGTGGAAACAGTTTTGAATTCAGTGAGATCGCTCTTTCAGACTGGGAAGGAAAAAGAATATTGGACTACAGTTGAATCAGTGTCCATGATTGCAAAAAATAAAAGCAGCTCTAGTTAATTGAAGTGAGGGAGAAATGTTTGGAACAATTTTGGAGGCTCATAGCCTTTATAAGAAGTTACCAGACCAGGCTCAGAATTAGTAGGAAATTGATATGATTTTATGTAAACCAGATGAACAAGGGAAACAAGGGTGCCTCAACTCTGTCATAACAGGAACTACCTGGTCAAGAGGCAGCTGCTGATCTTACTAATGCAGTTGAACTTCCTTGGCTGCAATGAGAATGCCACATGCTTATGTGTGATTTTTGTTAGTGTGAATAGTAAGTGTGCTGTGTTTTCCTAAGATTTGCTGTGTTCGGCATAAGTATAGATAATGATAATTGTACCTTCTATATTGCTAATTATTATTTCCTAGAATTCTAAAATATCTATGAGACATACTCTTTATATTTATCTTATTAGAGTAATCCACAGATATGTAAGTAATCAAATGGTGCCCAAATTTATGATTTAAAAAGTCCAAGACCAATATTTTAAAAAATATTTTTGGAAAAGAAATAAAGCTAATACATTTTCATTGCTTTTTAAGGAATGTAAGCAATCCAAAATCCTGCAAACCTAAAATAACATTATGACAGTCTTTTTTTTTTTTTTTGCATGCCTACACAGGGAAGATACAACTTTTATTAGATGAAAAAGTATCTTTATTTGATACTAATAAAATTAAAAACTGAAGAAATTGCTAGTATTTAAATATTTCTTCACCAGTAGATATAATTCTTAAAAGACATTTATAAAATTGAGATAATATATTTTATATTAAGATATTGAAGTCATTAGGTTTGAAGTATTAATTTTAATTATAGATAGTAATTGTTAACTTCCTCCTGTGAAAGCATAGCTTCTTACTTTTTGTTATACTATGGCTTTATAAAATCCAGTTTATAATATTTACATCCTATGGTGACTGAGGATTTATAGGACTAATCAAAATTTCTTCTACATCCTAGAAAATTAAATAGTCTATACACACCTTTTAACATAGTATTTCTTTTTTTTACTTTTAAGTTTTGTGTGTACATAGTAGGGTAAGTTTTGTGGGTACATATGTATGGGGTATGTGAGATACTGTGATACAGGTATACAATGCATAATAATCACATCGTAATTTTTCAGGTTTTCTTTTTTTTGAGACGGATTCTTGCTCTGTCACCAGACCAGAGTGCAGTGTCACAATCTCGGCTCACTGCAACTTCTGCCTCCCAGGTTCAAGGGATTTTCCTGTCTCAGCCCTCTTGAGGCTGCTGGGACTACAGGCGCACGCCACCACACCCAGCTAGTTTTTGTGTTTTTAGTAGAGACAGGGTTTCACCATTTTGGCCAGGATGGCCTCGCTATCTGGACCTCGTGATCCGTCTGCCTCGGCCTCCCAAAGTGCTGGGATTACAGGGCTGCCACACCCAGCCCTAGATTTTTTAATAAGGTATTTTCCTTTCTCAAAAAAGTGTGGCTACTCTGAATTCTTTCACTTTCGCATTATAATTTAACGGTACTCTGTTTGCTAGATATCATTTTTTGTTTCTTGTGTAAGCTTTTCTTCTAGGAAATGAAGAATGCATACTAGCTAAGTTTAGCATTATTTCTTTCTTGTGAAAGAAAGATTGTTACTCTAATGCATTGGGCATTGAATGTTGCTTCTGGTTTTACTATTTTCAAATAAATATTTTCTGTACATAAATATCCAAAATATTGTTTCTTCATAAATAAATTTTAACAAATTTTTATAAAATATGTTACATATAAGAATTTTTTCTAGAACCAGATATGCTTTTCCAAACTACAGATGAGTTCTTTACTGAAGAGAAGTTTGCTTATATTTCTGTTTTTTTGACACACGTCTTTTGGTTTCTATTCTTGGGAATTCAATAATGCTTCTGTTGTATAGATTTTTGTTTCTTCCTTATGATTCTGCTTCTTGCTGATAGCTTTAATCTCTGTGGTTTTTATGTATAATCGATGTTATCTTGAGTCTTTATTCAATATAAGTAATTTAATTTTTAGATTTCAGTGTAAGTCATTGCAATTTTTTCAGCATTTTTGAAATAATGTACTTTGGTCATAAATGTGTTTTCTTATATTTTAAGTATGTATTTTCTACTATTTCTATTTTAGCTATATATTTTTCATGAGTTTTTTCTATTGAATTCATATTTATATTTTATTCCACATCACAAAAAAAGTCTGAAAATTCTACTTCTTTTTTTTTGTATTTTTATGTGTTTGAGGTGTATTTTTTGCTTCATGATAATATAGATTTCTCTTTCATTTAAAAAAAAATCTTGACGTTTTAAATAATCTTGTTCATTTATTTCTCTTTTATCTGATATAGTTAGTGAATTCTTCTGTTCCTTATCACAGAATTACAGACTAGCTCCCCACAACCAAGACACAGTTTGAAGACCTGTGATTCTCTGTCTCCTCTTCTTTCCTATTTTCTCCATCTACCACAATGGAAGGTGAAGGGGAGCCCAGTCAAGGGAGACTGTCCTCGACTGTAGCTTGCCTCATATTTCATGTCACAGACTTTGGTAAATGTCCTGCATTGACCGGACAGAGTAGCTCACACCTGTAATCCCAGCACTTAGTGAGGATGAGGTGGACGAGTCACCTGAGGTCAGGAGTTTGAGGCCAGACTGGCTGACATGGTGAAACCCCCGTCTCTACTAAAAATACAAAAAAAAAAAAAAAAATTAGCCGGGTGTGGTGATGGACACCTGTAACCCCAGCTACTCGGGAGGCTGAGGCAGAAGAATTGCTTGAGCCTGGGAGGCAGAGGTTGCAGTAAGCCAAGAACACACCACTGCACTCCAGACTGGGCAACAGAGGGAGACTGTCTCAAAAAAGAAAAAAAAATAAAATGTCCTGCATTATGCTCCCAACATCTAGTTTGGGAAGTTCCATTACTGTGGAAAGACATTTTTGGTATTCAATTTTTACTGTCTTCGGAAACTTTTCTTTTTGTGAGAGACAAAATACTGTACATTTGCTTCCTCTGTTTCTCTCCTGTAACTATTTTACTACCACCTCATCATCAGAGATAAAACATGGGGATATCTATTCAGCTTGCTTCACATATTTGTAAAATTCAATAAGAATTAACAGGCTTTTGTTAATTCATTAGCATGGGTTCTGAGGAATAAAGGTGAACTTATAGACATTATGCCATTACTCCAAAATGTTTCTTCAAAATCAATGAACTGGTGCTACGAACCCTCTGTTAAATGTTTCTACAATAAACATCTTCTTAGTAAACAGATGTTTCATTGTAGATATTAATTATTAATAAAGATAAATATGAAAGTTAGGTGACTATGAAAATGGAAATCACCAGATATTTGAAATTGGCAGTAAATAACCTTGTTTTATCAAGAGAACATTTCTCTTAAAAATTACTTTCCAGCTGGATGAGGCGGTTCATGCCTGTAAGCCCAGCACTTTGGGAGGCTGAGGCGGGCGATCACTTGAGGTCAGGAGATAGAGATCCGCCTGGCCAACATGGCAAACCCCATCTCTACTAAAAATATGAAAAATTAGCCGGCATGGTGGCACGTGCCTGTAATCCCAGCTATTCTGGAAGCTGAGGCAGGAGAATCGCTTGAATACAGGAGGCAGAGGTTGCAGTGAGCTGAGATCTTGCCACTACACTGCACTCCAGTCTGGAGACAGAGCAAGACTCCATCTCAATAAATAAATAAATAAATAAATAAATAAATAAATAAATAAATAATCACTTTACATTTTCTGCCAAGATTCAGGAGCTGTTCTTAATTCAGCTCTTGATTTTAATTTAAAACAGTAGTTCTCAACCCTATTGCACATAAGAAATAACTAAGGAGATTTTTTAAAGTGTTTCTGCTTGGACTCAAATCTAGACAAAATGAAAATAATTTTTAGAGTGAGGCCCAGACATCCACAGGTAATTCCCATGAAAAATTAGTGTTGAAGACCATCAGAGTAAGCCAACATTAAAGTTGTTCATTCGATATTAAAGACAAATACCTTAAAATATTGTTTTGTTATACCTAAACTGTTTTCTTAAATACTAATAACTATCCATTATTATCAACATATTTTGCAAAGATAATGTAAGTTTTTCTTCTAGAAAGTGAAGAAAACATACTAGCTAAGCTTAGCAGAATTTCTACAAAAAGTTACTATTCTGTGACAAAAATAGCAGCTCTTTCATGGATTAAACATGTGCTGTTGGACATTTCCTTTATAGTTATGCAGTTATCTTATGTCATATACTGTCTAGATTGTTACAAGAATAATCCACTGAATCTCATTAGTCTCCCCTCTCTTCTAAATCAAACCAATGTTATGTGAGAATACTGAAGGACCTTTTCACTAAGGAAATAAAATCTTAAAGTCCTACCTCCACCAACACTAGTAAATCAAATTGTATTTTAATAGGTTCCACAAATAATGTTATTCTCTCTGTTAGACTTTTATTTAGCAAAAAAAGAAAAACCTTTAATGTGCTTGAGAGTATTCACCAACACAATATACTGCACAATTTTTATCTGAATATTGTGTATGGATGTAATTTAAATTTTCAGGAAATATGCAGGGATTATATTCTATCAGTTGCTTCTATTGTATCACTTGCAGCTTTAAAATTGTGCAATAAAATTACTTAGCATAGGGTTAGCCAAGAGATTACTGATGAGCAAGGATGTAGATTTTAATTGTAAGTAGTAGAAGAAACTTAATGTCATAGACAAAATTTAAATATTAGTCAGCTGAAAAGAAATGAAATTGTATTTGCTATTTGGATCAATGACCAGTATCTTTCCTATTCTAAGGTACATGGAAAGTGTCTCTTTCCATATCACCAAATTGTTGTGTTTAAATATTAGCATGGAGCATTGCATGGATAGAAAAATCAATAGTGTTAAAATGGTCATAATACCCAAAGCAATTTACACGTTCACTGCTATTCCTATCAAACTACCAATGAAATTTTTCACAGAATTAGAAAAAAAGTTATTCTAAAATACATTTGTAAGCAAAAAGAGCCCAAATAGCCAAATAACTTTTAAGCAAAAAACAAATAAACAAAAACACCAAACCTGGAAACATTACACTACTCGAGTTATACTACAAGGCTATAGTAACTAAAACAACATGATACTAGTATAAAAACAACATATAGACCAATGGAGCATGTTAGAGAACCCAGAAAGAAAGATACACACCTACACATCTAAAATAATCTGATCTTTGACAAAGCCAGTAATAATGAGTATTGAGGGAAGGACTTCCTATTCAATAAATGTTGCTGGAATAACTGACTAGCCATATGCAGAAGTAGACACTGGACCACTACATTTCACCATATATAAAAATGAACTCAAGATGGATTAAAGACTTAACTATAAAACCTATATCTATAAAAACCCTAGAAAAAAATCTAGAAAATAGTATTCTGGACATCAGACATGCCAAAAATTTTGTAAGGAAGACTTCAGACACAATTGCAAGAAAAACATAGATAAGTGGGACCTAATCAAACTAAATAACTTCTGCACGGCAAAAGAAACTGTCAACAAAGTAAACAAACAACCTACAAAATGGGAGAAAATATTTGCAAATTATGCATCTGACAAAGGTCTAATATCCAGAACCTATAAGGAAATTGAACAAGTATGTGAGCAGAAACCAAACAATGCTATTAAAATATGGGCAAAGGACATGACACTTCTAAAAAGAAGGCATATGCATAGCCAACAAGCATAAGAAAAACAGCTCAATATCACTAATTATTAGGGAATACAAATCAAAACCACAATAAGATAGCATCTCACAACACTCAGAATGATTATTATGAAAAAGTAAAAAATAATAATAGATACTGTGAGGTTTCAGAGAAAAGGGAATTTTTAATACACTGCTGATGAGAATGTAAATTAGTTCAGCCACTGTGGAAAGCAATCTGGAAATTTCTCGAAGAACTTAAAATGGAACTACCATTCGACCCAGTAATTCCATTACTGGGTATATACGCAAAGGAATATAAATTGTTCTACCATAAAGACACATGCACATGTGCATTTATCTCAGTACTATTCACAATAGCAAAGACATGGAATCAACCTACATGTCCATTAATGGTGGACTGGATAAAGGAAACATGGTATAGACATACCATGGAATGCTACACAGCCATGAAAAGATCATGTCCTTTGCGGCCACATGGATAAAGCTAGAGGCCATTATCCTAAGCAAATTAATGTTTGAACAGAAAATCAAATACTTCCATGCTTTCACATATAAGTAGAAGCTGAAAATAGAGTACTCATGGAAATAAAGGAGAGAACAATAGATACTGGAGCCTACTTGAGGGTGGAAGGTAGGAAGATGGTTAGGAATAAAAAACTACCTATCAGTGATGATGCTGATTACCTGGATGACAAAATTATCCATACACCAACCACCTGTGATGCAGAATTTACCCATGTAACAAACCTGCACACACACCCCATTAACCTCAAGCAATAATTGGAAAGGAAACAACAACGAAAAGAAATAGAGCATCCATAAAACACATAGTGATGAGTAAACCAATGAAATATCATAGTTTAATTCTACCAGGACTCTCATAATCAAATATTTAAAATTTATCAAGAGATTATGACAATTGCAGTTTGTGAATCCTAAGGACCTGCATACCACTCTTGAAAATAGAAGACATTATTTCATAACTTTTTTCTTCATGAATTTCTAGAGGGTTTTAACTGTTCTAGTGCTGAAATCTCATTTGGAAGCTCTTGTAAGTGTCCAGCAGTGGTAAAAACATAGGATTTGGCACCAGCTTTATTTGGTGTTAGATCTTGAATCAAATACTTCTTTATAGTTCAACAATGGATAACTTACTTCTTTCGAGCCTAGTGTACCTATCTGTAAAATTATGAAGATAAAATACCTTCTCACAGCTATGTTTTAGATACCTGTTTCTGAGATAATCTATACTTGTATGGAAGATATTATCTAGCACACAGAATTCACAGAATACATACATAAATAAGAATAAAAACAATATTAACAGTATTAATAATTACAATGAAATTGTCCTTGGGGTCTACCAGGTCCCTACAATAGAATTTATGTTCATTAATCTAAAAACTTCAAAATTGATCTACTGGAAAGATAACTTTATAATAGAAAGGAAAATTTCTTATTTAAAAAGCAGGCATCCTTTTGAGAAATGTGCACATTCAAACAGGCACAATATTTGGAATTTTGTGTGATTATTCACTTTTTGGAATTTTATTGGTATCTTTCCTTTTGATTTTCATCAAGTCTAACACTTCATATGGTTGATCCTGAAAACTCTTACCATTATAGATCAAATTTAGGAAGAATACATGCCAATATTTTGAATTTGGTCAATTTTAGTATGCACTGGGCAGTCTTTATTAGGCCCCTTTGCCATATACTGTAAGCGTTCCTTAGAGTATATGATGAAAATACCACTGTTATGAAATCTTCCAAAATATCTACATAAATAAGTCAATATTTATCTTTTTCTGCAGGAATGCTAACATTTTTCTAAACAGAAAATCTCATTAAAGATTCACTAGCTACTCTTTGCTGCTATTAGTATTTTTAAATGCCTTTTACACAATATTTTTTTTCTAGTTAAGTAGCTTCAAGTGTGGAGGAATCAGTGCAGCTATTTAAGCCTCACTTTGATGAATAAAAATTATTGTTTGGCAAGAAAGTGAACCTCATTGCCACATATTTAGTGACTGAAAGGAAAAAACCTTTAAATTGTAGTAAAGCACCAGAAAATCTATGAAATACAAACTCTACTTAGGTTTATTTTTTTTGTTTTTAAGTTGCAGTTTTTATGTTCTACTAGCATTTTTTTTTCTTCTACATGTAGCTTCATTTAATGGCCATGAAGCATATTCAAAATAAAGTTAAAGACAATAAATTTTGATGATGGGAACTGGTTTTAAAAAATCAAACAATTTTTTTTAGATCAGATGTGCTTTTAAAAATGTATTATTAGAAGAAATAAGTAAATCCCTAAGAAGTTTTAGAGGCTTAATTTATATGGATATCACTGAAATTATAGCCTTACAGACATTCAAATACTTAATTTAACTCTCATAGTTAAGGCTATATAGCTTCTTTTCATGTTTGTAACACAAAGCAGCCCTCATAAAGAACACATCTGGAGGAGAGACCTTCCACAGCGCTCCTGCACTCAAAGGGACAGTGCTTCTATAAGGGGTTAGTCTAGGGTGGGGGAATGGTTCTTTTTGAGTTTAGGGCTACGATTAAGATTAAATAATTAATACAGAACACACAAAAAGGCATTACAACTATTTTTTCCAGGCACATAAACATTTTGTTTGCATTGGGTTACTACTAGAAAGCATCATCCTGGACCTTAAGGGCAGCTATGAATGGCAGCACATGCTGTACTGGGTGGGCAGGACACTGCAGCCTGGTAGCTCCCATCAGCATTGGTGGCAGCCACACATGTACACATCACTGTTACATAATGAGACAATCTAGAATATGGCAGGGTGGCAACTGTTGTTGCTTCTTCCTCTGTAGACTGTACATCCTTTGGGTTAAGTGTTATACCTTGTAAATATTTACATCTACACAGGCTAGCAAAGAGACTGGTGTATAAATAGCTTTATTTATTACTCTATTTAATAACTGAATGTTAAACAGAAATGAAAATTTTCTGTTTAGGTACATGTGTTTGTGTGTGTGTTTACATACAAGAGAGACAAAAAGACTAACCAGAGTAGTAAAAAAGAGTAAATCCATAATTGCAGCCTTGCTGTTTTTATTTTGAATCATTCTATTTCGTAATTTTTTCTGAAAAAACCTATAAGGTCTTAATGTTGAAAAGAAATTGTGAAAAAAAGTCACTAAGACAAAATTTTTGAACTATTATTTTATAAATCAGTAGTCTTCAAAATTGGTTACCTAAGCATCTAAGGATACGTAAAGTTTCTAGCAGGTACCTGGGCATACACATAAACAGCTTTTTAAAAAATCAAGTTCCAGATCTACAACTTCAATATGTGTCTTTTCCTAAAAAAAAAAAAAAAAAAAAAAATCTGCCATGGAACACTTGTAATCTGCCAAATCATTTTTTCTGTCTCTCCTTTCAAAATTGTCCTTTTACCACTCACTATACAAAAGAAGAGAGTGCATCTCATTCATCCCACTTAATATAGTGTGTTCCCACAGGGTAAAAATACAGTCAAACACCAAACAATTGTTCTAGATCCATTGTTTTTGAGAAGAACAATGTAAGGGTAAAATAAAGAGAACAATATTTAAGAAGGAGCGCCCTAATTTATTCATATGAAAAAGGTGGATGGGACTTTCTATAAATTATCTAACTTACATATCTATCTTGGAATTTAGTAGTGAGATTTCAGTTATGGCACTAAAAAACAATTAAGTTTAACTATAAACCAAAAATGAAGGCAGACATTTTCATGAAAATTCAGTCTGATTTTGGCTGATAAGAACTGCCTTTGCCATTTAGGTCATATGATTGACATTTCTCATAATTTGAAAAGACTACATCTGAAGATTCTTGGTCTCAATAAAAAATGTAAGTGAGGTTCAACATTGAATCTAACACTCTAAGTGAAGTTCAAATATTTAAACTCTACTAAATCCAAAGCTGAATTATGGTGTACTTAATTAAATGACCACAGTGAAGCTGCTGTGAAGTATGGAAACCAATGACATTATATCTAAATTTGTGCTATCAATGGGTTTTATTTTCTGTTTAAAGTAGAATTGAATAAAAACCTGCTAAAGCCTTTAAAATTAACTATAAAAATAACTGTTTTAAATTATGATAACATTACTGTCAAATTTAAAATGTGTGAGGGCATAGTGAATTCTCAAAATTCTTTCAAAATTAAATGTTTTCAAATGAAAACACTTAGATATAACAGCGGAGATCTCAGACTGGTTTCCAGTTTTATTCTTGTATTTGTGTAATAGCATTATTGTGACCATTTGTATTGTATGGAAAATCATTACTTATTTAAAACATTGCCTTGGCCTCTTCTTTCTTATTTCTCTTTATCTTCCAGAATTCAAGCAAAGAGTAGAGTAGGGAGATTTTCATTATAACAGGAGTTTTAGTTCTGGTTCATAATGCTGGGCAGAGCACATGAGTTTGCCTACTTACTCTTCTGACCCAATTAAAATAACAATCCAAGAAACAAAGCAGAATGCATAATCACCATATATCTTAGTCATTTTGTGCTACTGCAGCTAAGTAGCACAGACTAGATAGCTTATAAACAGAAATGCATTTCTCTCAATTCTGGTGGCTGGAGGTCCCAGTCAAGATTAGGGTACCAGCCTGGTGCAGTTCTGGTATAGATGCTTTTGGCAGGCAGCAGTCTTATATCGAATCCTTATATGGAAGAAAGCAGGTAAGAGAACTCTTGGAGTCCCCTTTATGAGAGTACTAATCCTAACTGTGAGGGCTCCATCCTAATGATCTAATTACCTTCCAAAAGCCCTACTTCATAATATCATCACATTGGGGGCTAGGATTTCAACATATGAATTTGGGAGGAAAGGAAACAAAAATATTAAGTCCATTGCATTATATAACAATGTCCCATTCAGCACTTATCTTTGGAAAATATACTTTAAAATATTTTTTCCAATAGCACTATATGGAGGTTTGTAAAATCCTATTTCTTGGTTTTATATATTTACAATTAGCCTCCATTTTCCTCAACTTTCACACTTCATAAATATGTTGAGGCTTACTTTATTCCAGTCTTCATTCATACATGTATTGGTCAACTCTTTAGGTATGGAAGAGAGTAATTATTTACTATACTCTTTTTAATGCCAAAAAGAAAACTTGTCCTAATTTTTACTTGCCTTCTGATTTTTATTTTCTCATTTTATAACATGTCATTGAAACAAGTATATAATCTTATACTTCCTCAGAACTGTAGAAGAGTTCCAATTGCTTCACATCCTTTCCAATATTTATTGTTCTCATTTTAATGTTAGCTATCTCAGTAGATGTACCACATTGTGGTTTTAATTTGTATTTCTCTGATAAGAAGTGATATTAATGACTTTTTTACACACTGGCCATCTAAATGCCTTCTTCAGAAGTGTTTGTTTATATAGTTTGACCAGTTTTTAAAGGGTTGTCATGTTTTTACTATCCAATTTATAAGAATTTCTGATATATTCTGTATATAAATCCCTCATTTGTCATATGTAATAGAAATGCTTTTCTCAGTTCATGACCTTTATTTCCTTAATGATATACAGTAAATCTTTTTTTTTCATTTTCTTTCAAAAATAGTTGCCTACTTCAAAGCAATAAATTTTCACTAAATTATCTTTTAATAACTGTAAAGTTAGCTTTCTCTTTATGTCTATATTTTATCTTTAAGAGAAAGGGCAAATATTATGTTTTTAATATGTTTCTCCAGTTTTTGTAGCTCCATTTGCTGTAGAAAAATTTCTTCATCATTTTTACAGCACTTTTGCAAACATCAATTGAATTTATAAGTGAGAATCTACTACTTGATTATGTGTGCTATTATGCTTTTGATCTGCTTTTCTATTCTTGTCCATTAGCTTATTATATTGATTATTATAAGTTAGTGGTAAGTTTTGATAATAGTTAATATGTGTCCTACAACAATGACCTTTGTTGGAGACAGTTTTGACTATTCCAAGTTCTTTGCATTTTCATATGAGTATTTGTAAAAAAATATCAACCTTTTCCAAGGAAGGCCATTGGCATTTTTATTAAATTTACATAAAGTGTATGGAACAATGTACAAAAATTGACACTTTGACAATGTTGAATTTTCAAATTAGTAAAGATGGTTTCTTTCTCCATTTATCTAGGTCATCACAATATTTTGCAATTTTTATTTGTTTATTTTTTTGAGACAAAGTCTTGCTCTGTCTCCCAGACTGTAGCGCAGTGGTGTGATCTGGGCTCATGGCAGCCTCTGCCTCTCAGGCTCAAACAATCCTCCCACTTCAGCCTCCCAAGTAGCTGGATTACAGGTGTACACCACCATGTTTGGCTAGTTTGTTTGTTTGTTTGTTTACTTATTGTCCAGATAAGGTCTCACTATATTGCTCAGGCCAGGGTGTTCTCAAACTCCTGGGCTCAAGCAATCTTCCCATCTAGGCCTCACAAAGTGCTGGGATTACAGGCATGAATCATAATGACTGGTCCTTTTCCACTTTTCAGTGCAGAAATCTTGAACAGTTTTTACTGATTCCTAAAAATTTACTTTGTTTACTTTTTAAAAATGTTTTTCACTGTAAACTGATTTTTTAAATTCATTTTTCTGATGTCCCCTTTGTTAACTTGCCATATCTTATCTCTTTTTTTATTATCTCATTGAATTGCCTCTGGTCTTATTTTCCTTCTATTTACTTTGGATTACACCTGTTCCATGTTTTCTGAATTTTATGGGAAAATGTAGGTGATAGTTTTTAAAATATTTTTATTCAAATATAGTCTTTCAAAGTTTTAAATTTCCTAAACACTGCTTAGCTACACCCCCAAAAGCAGTCAGTTTTATATAATTTATCATTTTATTGTTGACCCAGGGGCTCTTTGGAAATGTGTTTTTTAAATTCTAAAAATGCAGCAATTTTCTAATAGTTGCATTGCTACAAAGTCCTAATTTTTTTCACTTGTGGTTAAAGAACATAATCTGAATGTTCAATCATTATATGTTGTATTAGTCTGTATTAGGCTGCTGTGATGAAATACCCAAGGCTGCGTAATTTATAAAGAAAAGAGGTTTAATTGACTCACAGTTCTATATGCTGGGGAGGCCTCAGGAAACTTAACAATCATGGCAGAAGGCATCTCCTCACAGGGCAGCAGGAGAGAATAAGAGTGCCAAGCAAAGGGGAATGCCCCTTATAAAAACCATCATATCTCATGGGAACTTACTGTCACAAAAACAGCATGGGCAAACTGCCCCCGTGATTCAGTTTTCTCCACTTGGTCCCACCCTTGACACATGAGGATTATTACATTTCAAGGTGAGATTTGGGTGGGGATGCAGAGCCAAACCATATCACATGTGTACTCGAAAGGATAGTTAATATTTTTTTGTAGTAGATTGCAGTGTTTAATATGTCAATTAAGTGAGGTTGGTTGATAGTGTTTGGATATGCTCTGTATTTTGTGACATCTGTATTTAATTATTCTAAATATTACTGTGTGAATAATGATAAAGAGCTCTAAATGTGATTACAGATCTGCTGATACCTCCTTATAGGTTGATCACTCTATGTTTCATATATTTTGAAATTCAATTAGGTGAATATACATATTTTATGTCCTCCTTCCATCATACATATCTTATTCATCATAATATATCTCAAATTCTAAATGTTAATATTCTTTATCTAACACCCTTTTTGGTCTTATATGAATATAGATGCTCCAGAATTATGTTTAATGTTTTTATGTTTATCATTTTACATTCATTTTATATTTTATCTTTCCTTATTTTAATTTAAATTATGTATCCTATATATACCATACAGTTTATTTTTTATCCCACTGACAATCTCTGCCTATTAAATGGAGTACTTAATTTATTTATATTTAATATCATTATTTATACAGTGAAGTTTAATTCTGTCCTCTTATTATTTGCTTTCCAGTTGCCATATCTTTTCATTTTTTTTTTTCTTCTATCTCTCCATTTAAGCCTACTTTTGGGTAAGTTCATTAGTTTTCACATGCTAATTTAAATTCCTCTATGCTAGCTTTTTAGAACCTCTTTCTGTAACTCTTTAAATGGATGTTCTAGGAAAGCATTCTCAATATTTTCACTGTTGCCATTTAAACCTGTATAATTCTTTTTTGTGAGGGGCTGTCCTGTGTATTGCAGTATGTCAATCAGCATCCTTGGCCTCTGTTCTCTAGATGCCAGGATTTCTCCTCCAGTTGTGACAACCAAAAATGTTTCCAGATATTTTCAAATATCCTATGAAAGAAAACAACCACACCTTGTTTAGAATAAGAGCTCTAAGGAGTAAAATTTGTAATAACACGTTGTCACTGTTGACTTAAGGACAATATTGTACCACTTCATGTAACATGTAAGAACCCGAGATCAGTAAAATTATTTTATCTCCTCATTATGTGAAACTATTATGTATGTATATACATATATATATTTATATATATGAAATATTATCTTTTAGATTTATCCACACATTCAGCATTTCTGTTATTCTTCATGTTTTTTGAAAAATAAAGCTTCCATCTGCCGTCATTTTCCTAAAGAACATCATTTAAATTTCTTCGATATGTAAATAATATTTTATCTCCATTATTTTGAAAGCTGAAAATGTCTTGAATGCACCTGCATGTTTGAAGAACATTTTTACTTTTTAACATTTTATTGGTATTCCATTGTCTTACCTTTTCTATTGGTGGTAATGAAAAGTCAGTCATCATTTGTATGTTTTATCCCAAATATTTAATATGTTGTGTTTTTTCTTGCTATTTGTAAGATTTCGCCTAATCTTTATTATTGAGCAGTATGACTGTAATCTGTTAAGGTGTGTCTTTGATTTTATTCTGCTTAGGAATTTGCTAAGTCTCTTATATTTTTCACCAATATTAGGAAATTTTTAACTATGACATTTTCAAATTTGTTTCTTCCCCATTCTCTCTAACCTTGTCCTTTGGGATGCATATATATATGGTGTATGTATATATATATATATATATATATATATATATAGCCATGTATAGATATATATATACCATATATAATATATATGGGAATAACGATTATGTTCATTTCATAGAACTTTGGAGAGATCAATATGGTATTAGCCATCCTCCTTATCCTTATTATCCAGATTTTGATTGAAATATATATGTGTAATATGTGTATAATAATAAGGATAAGGAGGATGGCTAATAAGTTTTTAGTGCTTGCCATGTGCCAGACATTTACCTGTATTAACTATATCGATATCTACAAAAATTCTGTGAGATGAATATAATTGTTATTCCCAATCTCAAGTAAAGCCAGACCATGAGAGGTTTAATAATTTGCTCGATTACAAAGCTGGAATCACCATAAACCCTTTATTCTTACAAAATAATATATTTTTATTTTTTATTCTGTACTCTTTTGAATTTTTTAAAATTTGTTTTAAGAATTTGTGAACTAATTTCCTGACTCAACAAGTTATTGTTTTTATGGTTAACACCTTGTTAACTGTGGACAGGTGTTTCCCAGTCGGTGCCTGAGCTCCAACCAGGTGTTAATGAAAAAACAACACAGAAAGTTGGGTTAATAATACAAGCAAAGTTGCCATGTATTTGAAATAGGGCTGTAAATAGTTGTTACATTAAGAGCCATATATCATCTTTTAAAATCTCTTCTAGTTTTTTTTAAAATAAATTGTCAAGAGCCTTTTGTATTTATTTGATTTTGATTTTAGTTTGCTAACAGAAAATTTGCTGATCTTATTAGTGTAAATATAGCTTTGATAATTGATCCTCATATCATAATGAGTGCTTTATGAACCCTCCTCTGAATATTCTTTGCTAAATAGTACACTTTATAATTAAAACATTAGAGTAAGTGTAACTATGGTAGAAGAAGTCACATGTATTAACAATAGTTGTGACAGAAATAACTTTTTTACATGCTAAACAGTTTGTCATTTTTTTTGCTTTATGCAGTAATTGAATTAGATAATATATCATGACATGCAGTCATATATTGAATATCAAAATTCATATAATATGCAGGCTTTTGTGAATAATTATATTGATAATTCTTTGATCTACACAAATACAAATGTATATGTTAGAACGAAACTCTTAGGCATATTTTCACAAAGATGGTTCGAGAAAGAAGGTATAATACTTCTCCAAAATCAATTTAGATTAAGAGTTGAAATATAATGACCAGAATATCTAATTTAAAATAGAAATAATAAAATAACAGTTTATGCCTATAAGGTAAATAAATAAGAAAAGTATTCATCAATTCTGGTGAGAATGAAGTAAGTGATGTTATTATTGTTATTTCCTAATATATATATATATAATTTCCTGTATATATATAGAAATAAATTGCTAAAATAAACCAAGGGATGTGTAAAGTAGTATGGAAGAGTGTGTAGAAATGCCTTAATCTGTATGAAGAGATAAATAAAATTATGCTTTTATATTAATTATTTTATTACATGCATGTATGTTACTGAATTAATCAGAAATGTTTTAACATTTTCATTATAACGTAATTGCAAGATGAGTGCTATAGAAATGAAGTAAGGGGTGTTTGTAATTTTAAATAGAGTGGTCATGGTAGAGCTCACTGAAAACATAATATTTGAAGAATGACTTGCATGATGTAGATATTATTAGTGATTAGGCTTTTTTAACTCTTAGATCTTAAATCTGTTTGAAATTCAAGAATGCTTGAAGATTAGATTCTGTTTTCTCTCCCCAAAACAGATGGCCAGTACTGTTAAACTCAAACCCGGTTTCATTAACTGTGTTGTTGTGTCAACATTATCACATGCCAATTACTCATATATTCATGAGCTTATATCTGGGATGTTTAATAAATGCCACTGGTGTATGTTTTTAAAATTCATGACTGCAAAGCATATGGTTTAACTTAAAAGTTATAATTTATGCGCAAATATAATATATGACATATATTTGTATCATATCAATAGTATAATTATATTTTGAGATCTGATAAGTATTCTTCTTTCTTTTGCTTGCATTTTTAAGCATTGTTTTGTTTTTTAAGCTTTGTTTAATTTCCTGTGCTCATCAGAAACACCTGGCCAAGTTTTAGAAATAATCTATAGAGATGGTGATTTTTATCATATTGGATTTATAAATAATTCTGGGAGAACTGTTGTTTTACTAATTCAAATACATGATATACTTCTCCATTTAATATGGTTTATTTTAACACATAACTTTATCAAAGTCTCATTCTTTTTTTAGCCTTATTTTTTGCTACTACTTAATTTTTGTTTCTGTTATAAATTAAATATTTTATATTACCTTTTAAATCATTGCAAATATATTTTATGTGGATTGATGCTGCATCTAGCCATATTGCTAAAACTTCTTATTAATTATAATAATTTAGCCATTAACTTCCTTTGATTTTCTAGAGACACATTATTACTGCTAATAAATAATGATAGACCTCTCTTTCTTTCCTATTTTTAAAATATTTTTGGGCTGACTAGAAACTCTGCAACTATTTTGAAATTTTGCTTTATACTTGCTTTTAATATTTCTCTAGGTTTAATTTTTAAATATGATCATTGTAAGTCTAAATTTAAAAGTTTTCATCAAACTTCACATTTCTTCATAGTTTGGTAAGGTGTATTATCAGAAATATACATTTGTGATAGAATATGTAGAATAGAATTTATAGATTAAAATATATATGTAGAATAGAATTTATAGAATAAAATATATGTGTAGAATTTTGTTTGTTTTCTTCAATATTTTTTATAATGTAAAGTACATTAATAGATTTGTTTAATGTTGCAATATCTTTTAATTTATAGTTGGTTACTATGTATTTTTATCCAATGCTAAATATATTTTGTAATATTTATACAAAGTATTTTTGCCTTTATATTTATAAGATTTTCTCTTTGTTGCATCCTACTATTATTTCTTAAAGCACATTTAGTGGTTTTTCAGTTTTTCATTAGATTGTAATAATTATATAATTTGAGAAATATCTATCCTTTGAAAGTCAGTTGAATTTGTCAATAAAATCTGGGATTGGCATCTAATTGTGAAATTAAATACCAATTTTAAAATGTATGGTTATTGGCGATTTTAGATTTTCTAGTTCTTGGAGTGCATGTGCTAATAATATTTTTCTGTAAGTTTGTTCATTTTATCTTGTTTTCATAGGTGTTGTTTTAAACGTATATGTAGTCATATAAATTTCAATTTCATCCTTACCTCTAATCAAACTCGTTTCAGATTTATATATTGCTTATTTAAACATTTTTACTTTATATTTTTGTCCACACTTGTTAAAACTGTATGTATTTTACTAATGTTTTGGGTTTTTTTCTTTTTTTTAAAAAAAAAAAAAAACAGATTTAGAGAATATTGACAACTCTATTTTGTTCTTTTTTTTTTTTTTTAATGATGTCTGCTTAGTTATCAAAGAGATAAAAAGAGAAATTTTAGCCACATATCTAAGATCCAAATAGTGCACAGATTAAAAAAAAAAAAAAAAGTCTTAGGTCCAAAGGTATCATAAGAGCTATAGGTTCCTTATGGTGACCCATGATGAAACATGAATAAAAGATTAGTAGGAACCAGGATTGAGGCTTAATTCAGTAGGTACTGGTGTGCCTGAACAGATGGATTTGGTCACTTCCCATATTGTGTCGTCAACTGTCTCTCCTGAATGATGAACGTCCATGTCAGAAGAATTTGATAAACATTTTTATTATCGCCTCCGCTCACAAGACTGACATAGTGAAGACAAGGGCATAATAAATGCAGGGGGTATATCTGTAAATGGGTAAAAAAATTTTCAAGGTTAAATATATTTAAATGTATGTATTTTTTTTTTAATTTTCACTTAATCTGGGCACAGGCTTGTGAGTAGATCTTTGGTGTTCTGTAGGAAAATAAACGATTTGAATCTAATTACCATATTGAAAATATTCTTCTAATGTTTTAACTCCCTGTCATTTCTTCTCCATTTGTCTGAAGTTGCTATTCAGAATTTTAAATATTTCATTTACATAAGAATCTTCCCTTAGCTCCAGACATTGTGAATATTTCTTATGCAGATTAAAGTGTACTCATATAAAAACTTCAGGAAAAACAAAAACAAAAAAAACAAAATCCCAGAAGCCAAAATCAGATTATAGATCTATTAAGCTCTGTGAATTCATATGTGCAGCACCTGCTGCAGAAATGTGAAAATGTCACCAGGTAAAATGCAATTTAGATAAGATATCTATTGTGTATGTTTATTATTTTCTTTATCTTCGGATAGGAATTTAGTATTTTATACATCTCTCAATTATTATGCATTGTGTAAAATTTCTAAGATCAGATTGTACAAAGATAACTGTATAGAAATATAGATTATCAAGTGTAGAAAAAAGCAAGATGATTTTTCCTCCAAAATCCCACTACTCAAATTTAAGAAAAAAAGCATAATGAATTTGAAAACAAGAGCCTAACATATTCTACTCCCTTAAGCACTTTAAATTTTCTAATGAAGGAAGCATCTCCTGCTGAGCTTCTCATTGGAAAACCCAATAAAGTTTTTATTAAAATGAACAGTAACAGAAAGGGCAAGTTTAAAGTCGATTTTCTTTGTGGTTTCATAAGAACATTTTTTAACAAAAAGCACTGAAGTCCTTTATTAAAAAATCAATAAGACTCAAAAATGTAGTTTAGAAAATAGCTATTAGTTAAGCTTTGAAGAATATTGTATGATTGGAAAAAAATTATGTAAAAGTACAATGAAAATAGATGCCTTCTGAAAATAACTTTTAAATAAATGATGGTTTCATTATGTAGTTAAACAGAAAACTATGAACTGAATACATAAAACCAAAAAGTTATCAAGCACCTATGCATGAGCAACTTCCTCAAGTCACCTAGCCTTGCTTGAGTCCAAAATTCTTCAGTAGGAAACTATTTTATTTATGAACAAGTGAAGGCTCTTTCACTATGACAAACATCATATTAAGAGGCCATCTTGATATTGAATAAACCAAACATCATCCTTAGTATTAACACAAAAGAATCATGTCTACAAGTGTTGAAATGAAATATACTTAGAGCCCCACATCACAGTGTCCATGGGAATTTGGAGAACATTTTCACTTCCTTTTGTCAGTAAAACAAAAAAGCTTTGCTATTTATAATCCTGAAAAAAGCTATTAGCAGTAACTAGCATTTTGCCTTAAAAAATGCTAATCAGGTCAACTAGCTGGATAAACATGGATATTTTATTTCTTTGCTTCTTAATGTTGGAGGATACTCGATAAAAAATTCTTCCAGTAATTGTATTTTTAGATACTATAATTTTTAAAATACATAAACATTTTTCATGAGCTATGAGTGAAGTGTAAGCATCTTCTTAAATAAACAATTTTTACTCATGACCTAATAATAAATTTTCAAATTAGATTTCAGATTTGTATTTCAGAAGTCATTTACCACAAGTAAAATATATTTCTCAATCACCTGCAGTGGGACACTGTCTCACACTTCCCTTGGACTTCTTTACAAAGTGCCCTGGCATGAGCATTAATGGCGCTATTGAGTTTATCTTGAGTGCATTAAATGCTTACAAGGTCTCCTTTTTGACTTTTCTTCCCACAATAATTTATCTTTAAACTAGGGGAAGGGAAGATACACAAATAATATCAACACATAATGTGCAGTTCACAGTCACTAAATGACACACACTAAGAAATCAATAGCTTTTTATTCCCTTTTCACAGTATTAAATCAATTATTTTGTCTTAAGATTTTTGAGTCTAAAAAATGTGCAATGCATAACCCAGACTACTTCCCATGCCTGCTTTTCCCTCTCAGCCTTAGTCATTTGCATAATGACTCAAAACTGTAGACAAAAAAAAAAAAAATTAACATTTTTTTTTCTTGCTCTTCTTGTCTCCAACAAGGTCTACCTCCTGAAACGTCTCTTTTTTTTTTTTTTTTTTTTTTTGTGCTAAGAAGGACTTTTTGACTGCAAGGTAGTACTCCTTTCATCTTCTCTTCCTTTGAAAATATCGACATAGATCTCCTGTTTGATTTAGGATACCTGAGCAAAACAATCCTGAAATTCAACCTTCTGACAAATTAATGGGAAAATAATGGACAATTTATTGTTGGAAAGGAACATTAGGCCTTAGCAACCCCAATTCTTCCATATGAGGAAATCCATAGTTCAACATGTTCAGAAGGTCTTACACCTTTCCAGGGCAGAAAGGACGTAGAATACAGGTATAACTTCAGCCACAGAGCTTTCTAAACAGCGTGATTTTATAAAGTGAAGGATCAATGAAAACATATATTTAATTTTTTTTCTATCTTTTACAATAGAAACTAATTTTTTGATGATTTTGTTAAGGTATTTCTTGATAAATAAAACCATCAAATAATTTGATTATTTTTCTACTGTGATCTTAACACTATGCAGTTAATAGTAATTTTGCAAGTGTTTTCTATTTTGAACAAACAAGCAAACAGATAATAGATAAATGAATAGATTGATAGATAAGCAGACAGATTTATTGGAATTATGATGCCACTTTATTTTACATTTATCTTCTCCTATTTATATACATAGCCACTTTCAAAATTGCGACTAATGTTTTATGTAGCCATCTTTTTGGGGAAGAAATGCCACTGAGAAGAATATTACTCTACCAATTTCACAAAGACCAGTTCCAACATTTTAAATGGAAGAAGCCAGTTACTTCTCTTTACCTTTGACAGCAGAAGGTGAATTTGGAAGTAATCATATTAGTCACTTTTCTTTCTTCCTACACAGTGAAAATATCTATGCGGAAAAGTTAAATCAATTGTATTAATAAATTATGATTTTCTGGAGTCTTTTATAGTAAAATTTGTATCTCATAGTCAATTGTTGTATGGATACTTATTTTTCATTGTATAATCTCCAAGAAAAAGAATGTAGGTATGTTAATCTACATATGGAGGAAAACCATTGAATTTTGCCTGCTTTAAGAACTAAATACATATGATTCAAAATTATTCTCTGTAATAGGAATATGTATAACAAAAAAGAAATCAGCTGAGTGCAGTGGCTCATGCCTGTTATTTCTAGCACTCTGGAAGGCTGAAGTGGGTGGACTGCCTGAGCTCAGGAGTTCGAGACCAGCCTGGACAACACAATGAAACCCCATCTCTACTAAAATATGAAAAATTATCTGGGCGTGGTGGTGTGTGGCTGTAGTCCCAGCTACTTGGGAGGCTGAGGCAAGAGAATTGCTTGAACCCGGGAGATTGCAGTGAGCTGAGATTTTTGCCACTGCACTCCAACCTGGGTGACAGAGCAAGACTCCATCTCCAAAAAAAAAAAGAAAGAAAGAAAAAGGAAAAAGGAAAAAAAAGAAATCAAATTTGTCCTAAGAGGATTTTATCTTTTTCATGCATTGAATAGCTTAAAATGAGCATAGGTACACTGTGTCCAAAATATAAAAGCCTGAGTATCTTTGATTGTCCAGACCTTCTCTAGTAAATGCAAAATGGCTGACTCAAAAATCACCAATGAGCTCCTTGCAGGAGGAATAATAGTGGACTAAATATCAGTTACTAGCTGATTTCCTCTTTCCTGGAAGCTTTCATGAAAATAATACTAAACAATTTATAATGACCGTACATCGACCAGACTATATCTAATACACATCCCTTTGCATTAAAGAAGATTGAGAAAAAGAACTTTGTAGATTGATACTTGGTTTTCCCTAATAAAGTTGAGTGTGGTCAGTTAAGAAGGAGAGACTGGCAGCTAGACAGCCAACTCGAATCTCTCCAATTTCCTACTAACTTTAAACCCAGTTAACTAAAGAGAAAGTGAGAATGAAGAACAAATAATTTTCAGGCATTACAGAATTTTTTAATGAAGACAGAAATCAGTAAAACTTATAGCCAAAAGCAAATATTTAATGGTAGCAAAAAATTGTTAAAGTAAACAACAAATAAAATCCTAGATAAACACTTAATGAGAGATTTGGTTGGGAATCTGAAAGGGAATGTGAAAATATGTTGCTGTTTTATATTATAAAACTATGGTGTATATAAAGAAGACATTGACAGCAAAAAACCTGAATATGTGGACATAAAAAAAAAGCATTAGCTCCTAGAACAATAAAATTATACACCTATATTATATATATTACATATATCTTACAACATACTTGATTAAAAATAAAATTAAGAATTACAATTATTTCTCATGAGAAGTCCCAATTATTTCCAAACAATTCATATTTGAGTGAAAAGTAAAATAATATGTAAAATAAGTAAGCAAAAATGGCCAGACATTTAAATTTATGAATCAATATAATAAGTATAATTGTCAATTTTTCTCAAAATAACATATAAACAAAGGTCACATCTGACAAGAGCTAAAGAAACAAATCAAGTAAGTGAAAGTTTTAAATGAAAATAATTTAAGTTACAGAGCATTTAAATAGGAAGAGCACCAAATGATAAAATAAATCATGAACCTTCATGCATTTAAAAACAGTGTTGAACCATGGAAAGTATAAGTTAAGAAACATACATGTGTTGTAGAAAATAGCATTTGAGGTAATAATCACACTATGTCAGAGTAAGTAATAATGTATAAATCAAGGTTTTTTTATAAATAAGTACAATTTTATGTGTAGGTTGTATCAGTTAGGTTTTCCTGTGTTAAAAAAAAATGCATAAAAGCTTAATGGCTTATAAAATGACTACTTAGCTGTTGAAACTGTGGTTTCTTCCAGGTGGGTTACTTCTGCACCTGCAGTCAGCTGCCAATAGATTAGACAATACTGCTATTATGAATTGGTTGACTGTCTGCTTGTGTAATGGTAGCAACTGAACCATATGCCACCATTATCCAACAAGCTGTCCTGGCTTGTTCATAGGATGGTGGAGGATTTCCAAGATCTGCAAGTGACAGCACTTTACAGGTCTTTGTTTGCATCACATTTGATCTTGTCCCATTTTTCAGCCCAAAGTGTGTCTATTGCAATTATTCTCTTCCACATTACCACTATATTTTAGGAGAATAGATATAATACACACACCTATTAAAATGAGTAGGAATGGGAGGCACATTGCAATCACTGTTCACGGCAATTTTGAAATCCAGAGAGCAAGTATTTGCAGATGCCCTTACTTCAAGGACAGAGCATATTTTTCTATTAGGACTATGTTCTTCTCCCTAGGAGTAAATTATCACTATCTTGCCCTCTAATGCTCTCCTGGAGTGGCTTCTTCATTCATCATTGTTCTCCATGACTCTTGGCTCTGAACTTCAGGGACCTTAGCTCTGCTCTCTTGGACATTCTTCACCTTCCATAAAAATTATCCCATGTTTGCATCTGATAGCTTCATCATCTGGTCCCTGGCTTTAAGAGTCTGGGAATCCACAGTCTCTTTTCATTTTGAGCAATCTCTGTAAATTTTAGTCCACGCTAGCAGTGTATTTGCCAATAAAACTCTCTTAAGTACTATTTTGAGTTTTTATGCATCTTATATGTGTTCTCTTCATGCCCCCAAAAAAGCAACCATAGTTTTTCTTTCTTTTTTCTATTTTTTAAAATAATGAAACAGGCCTTTCTATAATTTGGGCATATAGCTTTAGTGGGATGATAATGACCTTAAGATCCATAGAAGCAATTTTATCAAACTGAGAAGGTATAGTAGGCATTGTTTTAATTCTTTCAGATATTTTAACGAAAGGACTTATATATTTAACAAATTGTTATATTTAACAAAAGGAGCATCAGTTACGTAGTTGAGTTAATTTTTACTCTGAGGTCATTTTTTTACTTTAAGAATCTTTTCATGGCTGAGAGTCTGGAATCGAAGAGCAGTTTTATTTTCTAACACAGCAAATTTTGGTCCCTCTGTAGTCCTCCTAGATTCTGCATGCAAATTAAACTGTTCTTTCTTTAGCTCATCTCCCTCTTCTTGTTTTTTATCACACACAGCTAAAAGTATCCAACTGACATTTTAAACATTATGCCTGGAAATCATCTTCACTACCAAATGCAGTAGGTTTATTTTCTTTTAATTTACTGCAGGCAATTTTTGCTCTATCTCAAAACTGGGTTGCCATTTTTTCAACCTACTATAGCAACTTCATCTCTGCTGTTACAGCTTCCACTACTAGCTATGGCCAGGACTAAGATAAGAGAGACACCTACGGTGAAAAATTTAAGATAGGTAATCACACACAATGTTGTGCTTGTATTGCATCCATAGATTCCATACTCTAGATGTCTTACTCTTAAGGATGTTTTTCAGTTCGTATTGTAATTTTAAAGACTTTATTATAATTTATTCACCATTTTTCCTATCTCCTAAAGACAGTGTCACATATTCTAGGCTTTCATAATGGCAGCACCCCACTCTAAGGACCAATGTCTGTATCAGTTAGCTTTTTTTGTATAACAAACTATTCCAAAATTTAGCGACTTATGTAACAGTCATATATGTGCCCCATGATTTTTTGGATCTGCAATTTGGGATACATTTAGCTAATCTGAGCCTGTTAAGTCCAGCTTGGATCATTCATATATCTATAGACAGCTGTCAAACATCTAAGTGACTTTTCCCTGGAGATGCTGAATGGCTAACAGTTGAGAAGCTGGATGATGCTTCTAGCCTGCAGCAGACTAATAGTCAGCTGGACCCACATATCCATTAGCCTGCAAATTGACTGTAACTAGTTGGAATATGACAGACTCACCTGGAACAAGGGCTTCACTGCATGTAGTGTTTTTTATTCTAGATTTGTCCATGTGGCAATCATGGAGTACCAAGAGCAGTAAGAGTGGAATCTATGAGATTCCTTTATGCTTATGCGTGAAACTGGTACAAAAGTACCTATCGGGCAGGAATCCATCTATCACAAGGCCTCCTTAAGCCTTTACTCCTACCAGGTCCCAAGGTAGCATTTTGAGTTTTCTGGTATGAATATTAAGCCATACTCTGTATTCATCAGCTCTTCAAGGGTTGTACTGTTAGACTGGAAATTGGCCATAGGTAACTTTGTCATTCCATTTGCCAATTGGATAATTATTTGAGTAGTGATTATCTTATGTATAAATCTGTTCTTATTTAACTATTTGAAGGGTTATTCCTTAAGGAGTCCTTTCTTAAAGAGTTAAATTGCTGGATTCTGAGAGTGGGAGTTAGATCACATCTGGAGATGGAAGAGGAGAGCAATATTTTCCACTGTAATGGCTGATACTGGCCTTCTGCTTGCCAACGCATCTTTTCTGGTGCCATAGTTAAATTAACATAGTCTGTCTCCTCATCCACCTTGTTTCTAAGAGTACTGTGGTGTTTCAGCCATGATACAGACCCCAGCAGGTTAAAGGAGATTGGAGGCAACACTAAGTTTCCTGCCCACTAGAGTAATTATATCTTCTTTGTCACTGATGTTTAATCAACTCCGCCTGGCTTCTGTCTTAGTCATCTCGGGCTACCATAACAAAATACAATAAAATGGCTAGCTTATAAACAACAGAAAGATTTATCACGGTTCTGGAAGTTGAAAACACAAAATCAAGGTGCTGGAATATGTATCTATAATATATATAATTTTATTTATTTATTTTTGAGACAGAGTCTTGCTTTGTTACCCAGGCTTGAATGCAGTGGTGTGATCTTGGATCACTGCAACATCTGCCACCTAGGTTCAAGCAATTCTCCTGCTTCAGCCTCCCAAGTTTCTAGGGTTACAGGTGTGCCTCACCATCCTCCAGCTCATTTTTGTATTCTTAGTAGATAGAATTTCACCCTGTTGGTCAGGCTGGTCTCAAGCTCCTGATCTCAGGTGATCCATCTGCCTCTGCCTCCCAAAGTGCTGGGATTACAGGCATAAGCCACCACGTCTGGCCTGGACTTTTTAGTGCCTGACGATTGCTTCCTGGTTCACAGATGGCAGTCTTTTCTCTATGTCTTCGTATGATAAAAGGGATGAAAAAGCTCTCTGGGATCTCTATAATGGCAGTAATCCCAGTCATGACCCACTGAACTCCGAAAGGCCTTACCCCCAAATACCATCACAATGGGGGGTAGTTTATAACATTTAAATTTGGGGCATATGTAAAAATTCAGTCTATACCAGTCTTCAGGTCCGGCATGATGGCTCACTCCTGTAATCCCAATAACTTGGGAGGTTGAAGCAGTCATACCACTTGAGCTCAGGAGTTTGAGAACAGCTGAGCAACATGGCAAACCTTGTCTTTACCAAAAATGAAAAAAAAAAAAAAAATAGCCAGACATGTGCTGTGTGCCTTTTGTCCCAGCTACTTGGGAGGCTGAGGTGGGAGGGTTACTTGAGCCCAGAAGTCAGAAGTTGCAGTGAGTCAAGATTGTACCACTGTACTCCAGTCTGGGTGACACAGTGAAACCCTATCTAAACAAACAAAAACAGAAAACAAAGCAAAACAGAAGACAGTCTCTTGTATTATAAAATTTCACCAACCTCACTGATGCTAAGGAATCTAGTTCTATATCAGCACCTCTCAACACTGATCCATAGTCCATGCCTCCATTAATATTCCTAAATATGTGGTTCACTTTTATTGAATAGGGTTTCTTCTGACTTTTTTTCTGGCAAGTTTATGCAAGGTGTTGATTCTCTGGTCTACAATAACAAAATCGTTATAACATATGACTCAGCGAATCTTCAGACTTTGCCCCAATTCTGGGTCAAATTCGTTCTGGTATCTCTGCTATAGGCCATTGATATATCCAAGCTTCAAGGAGTGATTCCAGCAGCATATCACAACTGGTGACAGGAGTCCATGACGGGAATTTCAACTCTGACTCATGGTACAGTGCTCTCATGTCAAAAATCTTTTCTCACTGATAGCCTTTTACAGGTATTGATCGACTTACGGCCTATGCAACTTACGACCATTCGACTTTACAACCACAATCGCTAGCCACGACTGCTCCGCGTCTGGCAGCGCAAACGTTGCCCAGCTGGGCCTACGACAGTGCGGACCAGCTTCCGGCAGCACTACCACCTCCGCGTGCACCATTTCAACTGTTATCCCAGACTCGGTATAGCAATTTGTGTTTTGTGTCTTGGATATTTTTCATCAAACCCCTCCCAAGATGTCTACCAAGAGGAAATCGTCTTTGTCTACACCTCAGCCTGCCAAGAAGGAAAGAAAGGCCATACTGTACATATAGCCTACTCAACTTACGACCAAATCGTGTTACGACCGGTCTGTTGGAACCAATCATGGTCGTAAGTTGAGCACTAGCTGTATTAAGTCCCTTCTTATCTAGTACCCAGAATAGCCACCCATACTTGTATTTCCAAGTTACTAGCATATGTGCAGTGAGATCATATAATTCTTTCTGACTGAAAACTATTTCCAGAGACGAGTCTACATTTCTCTGCTAAAGTTGTGCTATGACTTCTCTCTAGGTGTTTACTGGGAGTCAATGAGGGGTGGGAAGCACCTGCAGTGAAGAGGTAGAGTGCCACTTTATAGGAAAACTTTCTGCATTGAAGTTTCCAATGTTTCAAGCTAAGAGAAGATTACTTTTCACTAACTGAAGAAAGGAAGGTTTTCTACCTGCCTGGACTGTTCACATACTGGAGATTCTCAAACTCATCAACAAAAAGGCTTAGAAGATCATAGGTAATCACCCTTTCCTGTCAGGTCTGTAATTTTGGCATATGAGACATAGATACTCCTAATAATTCTCTTCTGTGGCTTTTTCTACCCTTAAAATTAGGTTATTAATCTGATTTTCAGTATCGTTAGCCTGGAAGCTAGAGGAGATCATTTAAATTGTCACATTGCAGACTTCTGGTTTTTACAGTGGACTTGGAGGTGGTAATGACTGACTTTATGATGATCAAATACACATACATTAATTTACCCAATGACTCAAATATTTAATTTCCATTGATCAATTCTTGAGAAGATACAGGAGAATATGCTCCACCAAATGAGGGAATAAAATGAAAACAATGATGCCATGGGGTCCTAGAAACATGAGAACCAACATGGAAGAGAAAGAAGAATTCTCTCCAGTGATGGCAAAGGGATGTCCCAGGAGAAGTGCTCTGAAGCAGGCCTGGTAGACAAGTCCAGTTTGGAGGAGGGTGGAGAATGCCATTTAATCATATTAGATTAGGCAGACACAATAATTGTGGCAGGAAATAGGGAAATATATATATGTGTGTGTATGTAAAAACAGTAGAATATAGAGAAGTCTGTTAATGCAGCATTTTTTTTTTTATTTCTGTGTTTTAGGCTGAATTACAGAAACACTGTTTTACAATTGTATATTCTACATCAGGGTGTCCCAACCACAGCACTATTGATATCTGGGGCTAACAATTCTTTTTCTAATGTTATCTTGTGCATTCTAGTTTGTTTAGCAACATTCCTGGCCTCTACCCATTAAATATCAGTAGAATATCCCAGGTGATGACTATCAGAAATGTCTCCCGACATCATCAAATATCTCCTGAGGGCAAAATTATCCCCAGTAGAGAACCATTGCTCTATGTTAGTAGATATGGATGCTAATTCTTGGTAAACAAGACTTTAACATGCACTCTCCAATCCCAACTGTAGAATGTATAATAAATTGTAATAATTTCTATAATATTTGGAATTATTTTGAAGCATCAACAAGATTGTAAGCATTGCTTCTTCTGTGTAAGATTTGAGGTAAAAGTGTTTTTATATTTATTACTAAGGTGGTATCTAGGCTTGAAGAGTGCATTCCATGTTTTCTTATCGCCAGTTGTTAAGAAGGGATGTCAGCCTGGGCAGATGCTGGGAGGGGGTTGATTAGGCCTTGTTAGAACCCTTAACTAAGCTGCTAAGAATGAGTACTGGGACTGAGACCGTATACTAAGCATTTTGGGCTAGGCACTTCAGATCTTTTAGTGAGCTCTTGAGGTTCAGGATCGCTCTTCCCATTTGCCTAAATTTGATTACTATTTCTATTAGTTTGAAAAACAAAATAGAAACAAAACAACCAGGCTTGTAGATATATGTCACTTATATATGTACTAGGAATCTTCTAAGCATTTTGCAGATGTTAACTAATTTGATTCTCACAGAAGGACAATGAGGTAACTATTGTGATTTCTCTCATCTCAGTCACAGAGCAATCGTTTAAGGTGCCAATAGTCATTTAGTTGGTAAGTTTAAAGAAACAAACAAAAAACAGCATTACACTTTGAATCCAAGTATTTGACATCCAGACATATGTTTATGTCCATGGCTCTGTCTCTTTGCAAATGCACGCATTTGGATTTTGCATTCTTAGTCATTATTATTATTATAATCAATATTATTATAATCAATTTTATTAGTGAATTACATATTTATTGGGTATAAAGATATCTTAATCTAACATTTTTTTAAATATTTTTTTAAAGTTTATAATTATTTCTCTTCTTACCCAAGAAGTTATGCTTTTATAAAATAGAGGTTCTTTTTATTTTATAAACTATAAATGAGTGTATATATGTATATAATTACATAAAATGCCTACCTGTAGATATATAGTAATACTCTGAATACATGGATTTTTCTTTTTTTACTTTTTAAATTGGTATTACTTCAGTCTTGTGGAAAAATTGCAAAACTCCCTCCATTCCTTTTTAATTTTTTTCCTTCTTCCTTCTTTTTCTTCCCTTTCTCCTTCCCCTTCTTCTTTTTCTCCTCCTCCTCATTCTTCTTTTCCTCCTCATCCTCCTTCTCATTCTTGTTTTTTCTTCTTTCTCTTCACCCTCTCTCTGTCTTCTGTAAACTTATTTTCCTTATAATTAATATATAGCTTGTGGAAAGATACTTTGTAACTATGCAAATATTCTTTTACTCTCCAGATTTTTACCTGACTTTAGAATCAATTGATAAACTTGCATGAAAAAATCATTATCTATTGCTTAAAAGTCAGCATCTTAAAAGAATAGGCACTTATTATTTCATAGTTTCTGTGGGTCGGAAATTCAGAAGCTGCTTTATAGGGTGGTCCTGACTCGGTGTTTCTCAGAGGGTAACAGTGAATATGTCCTTTGGACTATAATCATAATGAAGACTTAATGGGAGCTGAAGAATTTACTTTCAAGATAGCTGACATGCATGGCTACTGGAGGAGGCCTCACTTCCTCACTGACTGACATACAGTCTCAGTTCCCCAAGTGTGTCTCCATGGGGCTGCTGTGTGTACTCTTGACATGGCAAATGACCTGACCTTGAGTGAGTGATCCAAGAAAGGGTAAAGTAGAAGCTTCAATGTGTTTTATGACATAGCCATGGAAATCACACATTGTCATTTCTACTATATTCTACTGGTTACACAGGCAAACCTCTTCCATGTGAAAGGGGAGTATGTAAAAGTTTAAAAATCAGGAAATTGAAAAGTTAGAGGCCACCTTGGATTCTGGCTACCAAAATTGTTTTTGTGATGGTTGGCAAATGATTTTCTAATGCAATCATCCCCTCTGTAGCTATTATTTGGTTTTCTGCCTTAAAGCAGAGCTGTCTTTTCTCCTTCAGTTATTTATTTACTTATTTAATTAGTGTAGATTTATGAATTCATATTTTATTCAGTAGATTGTAATCTATTAATATCATTATTTACTTTGGTGCTCCAAACGTCCCAGATTCAACAACCTGAACCCTCTTCAAGCGCCTCTGTTTCCTTTTAACATGCTCCCGTTATTTTTTGAGTTTGCTATGTTTGAATTATTTATTACACTGGTGCAAATGTAGCTGCAGTTAAAACCTGCAGTTTTTTATATCAGCCACCATGAGCTAAAAACTGTAGTTTTAACTGCAGTTATATTTGCAGCAACCTATTAACTCCTTGGCTAACAAATAGCAATTTGGGACCCTAGATTTCTAGACCTTTTCAGTGGAATTTCAGAGTGGAAACTATCATAGAAATATTACTTTTTTGCCTTTTATTTACCTTGATAGTGCAAATGCCATAGTAGAAAATAATGCCTGGAATCTTAACACTAATCAAGGGCTCCCAACAAACTGCACTAGCAATCATTGTGTTCTTCACCCTTCACAAATCAAAAAATCAGCTTCACATAAGTTGAAATCGCAACACCCAATATGACTGTATTTGAAAACAGGGTGTTTAGGATATAATTAAGATTAAATGATGGGCTGGGTGTGGTGGCTCACCCCTGTAATCCCTGCACTTTGGGAGACTGAGGAGGGTAGATTACGTGAGGTCAGGAGTTGGAGACCAGCCTGGCCAACATGATGAAACCCCATCTCTACTAAAAATACAAAACATTAGCTGGGACTGGTGGCACACACCTGTAATCCCAGATACTTGGGAGGCTGAGGCAGGAGAATCACTTGAACCCAGGAGGCGGAGATTGCAGTGAGCCAAGATGGTGCCACTGCACTCCAGCCTGGGCAACAAGAGTTGCAATAAATAAAAAAATAAATAAATAAAGTCATTTAACCACATTAAGTTGGAGCCTTAATGCAAAAGGACTGGTGGCCTCATAAGAAAAGGAAGAGAGAGAAACTTCCCTCTCTGTCTATATGCACATGCACAGAAGAAAGCCCATGTGATCACACAGAAAGAAGGCAGCCATCTGCAAGCCAAGCAGAGAACCATTACTAGAACTTACCCATGCTGCCACCTTGATTTCAGATTTTCAGCTTCCTCCCAGAACTGTGAAAAATAAATGAATGGTGCTTTAGCCATCCTGTCCGTGGTATGTTGTTATGGCACCCTCAGCTGACTAATGCAACCACCATAGGGCTGCATTACCTAGGGTTGCAAACAAAGATATCCTATTATTGTTTTTGAGTTGTTGTCTAAACCAACTGCTTTTGTTCATGGTACAAGTTGAAAGAGTGAGCAAAAAAGCACGGTTACGCAGACTTCACTAATTGGCTGATACTTTATTAAATATGAACTGAGTCTACTGCTTGAAGAAAAACAACTGACATTTTTAATTTTTAATGAATAACAAGCTTTATGTGAAAATTAGACACATAAAACACTTTTATCAGCCACCATGAGCTAAAATTTAATGAGAATGGTGATAATGTTAGCAATGTGAGTTTTAAAATAATGTATAACCAAATTTGCCAACATTTGAAAAGATTTGCGTAACTCAGTGAACTAATATTATTCAGATGATTAATGTGTAATATTACAAAATTGTCTGTGGGTAAGAGATCATTCAAATTGCAAGATAGAAGAAGAGATTTTACTGTAACAAGGAATGGAAAGTTCATTGATCTGATTTTAGATTACATATTTCAACTAATCTTAAAAAAATTATTAATCATCAAGTTTTGGAATAGTATCCAAAAAGAATATGCACAATAATCTAAAAAGTCTATTAAAATACTTCTCTTCCCAACTACATATATGTAGATGGATTTTCTTCATATGCTTCAACTAAAGCAATAAATAGTAAAAGATTGAATTCAAAAGCAGATATTAGAATCCTCTTCTAGTAAATCAGATATAAAACAATGCCACTCGTCACAGATTTGGGGAATAAAATATTATGTTATTATAGTTTACAACAGATTTTATTTATGTTAACTTGTAATGGTTTTTTATGGTTATTGTCTTAAAATTAATCAATAAATGGATATGTATTCTTTATTTGTTTTAATTTCAATTATAATAAATGTCAATAGATATAACCCATATAAACAAAGTTTTTTGGGTTCCTTGATCATTTTAAGAGTGTAAATGTATTATGAATTCAAAAAGTTTGAAAACTGCTGCTTTAAATCATTTTTATTTTATGTTCATTTATTTTATTTTTTAAATACAATTTCCATATTTTTAGATTTTATTACTTTTACATTTGTAAATATTAAACTCCACTTGGCCGGTGGCTCACGCCTGTAATATAGGCACTTTGGAGGCCAAGGCGGGCGGATCACCTGAGGTTGGGAGTTCAAGACCAGCCTGACCAACATGGTGAAACCCCGTCTTTAAATTAAAAAAAAAAAAAAAAAAAAATTAAACTCCACTTATGAGTATAGTGAGGGCAACTAAAAATGTAGACCATGTCTCTAGAAAGAGATTAAGGACATTATTTGAGGAGTAGGGTGGCTAAGCCAATTGCAAAATAAACTCCTTTAGATATTCCTATATGCAAACACTGATTTTAAAATTACTTCGCTAGAGAAGCTCAGAAATCTTACTTTAAAATTAACTGAGATTTCTTTCTTAAGGGACAAGAGGGTTAAATACCACTATTAAGAAATTTTTCTCTTGTCTCTATGACAGACAAGTAAAGTACTGGATCTTTGTTGCTTTGTTTTGTTTTTCTTGCTCTGTTGCTCAGGCTGGAGTGCAATGGCGTGATCTCATCTCACTGCAACCTCTGCCTCCTGGGTTCAAGCAATTCTCATGCTTCAGCCTCCCAAGTTGCTGGGATTACAGGTGTCCACAAAGACTGGCTAATTTTGTATTTTTAGTAGAGTTGGGATTTCACTATGTTGGCAAGGCTGGTCTCGAATTCCTGACCTCAAGTCATCAGCAGCCTGGCCTCACAAAGTGTTGGGATTACAGGCGTGAGCCACCACACCCAAACCATGTTGTTTTTATAAGTAGTTTATTCATGAAGAAATACATAGTCTAGAGTTTTTCATTTATTTCAGAGATTTGATACTCAGGGACACATTCTTTAATGAATCAAGCACACATAAATTTTCATTTATATGCTGTACAATATTTATGGTGTGTATATATATATATATATATATATGAGATGAATAAAATATGTGTGCACACATGTGTAGTTTATAAATGTATATATGTATGTGCATGTGTGTATATTGTATAGAGCACTTTATAATTTTTGGTTTACACAGCAGAATTGGAAAAGACATAGTCTTTCCATATAGACAAGACAGGTTTACCTTTTAACAGAGGTCATTCAAGCTTTTTAATCCTGAGCTCTTCTGGTGCCAAAGTCTCCGATACCCTAGAATGCCTGCAGACTGACTGATGACAAACAGACTTTGCCACTGTGATAACTAGATTTATTTTTAACACAAGAAACCTCACATTGGATTTCTGACATATTGGATTAGGACTAGGAAGTCCATGAGTACTTTTGAAACATACTTAAAGAGAAAAAAAAATTTAAAAAGAAAGAAACTAGTCCAGCCATGTAAATATACAGATGATGCACACTTTCAAGAGATTTTTATTTTAGACTTGTTGATTTCTAGTAGTTTTTAGTTTTTCATTTAAAATATCCTAAAAAAAAATAAAACCCTGAATGGTTCATTTTTTATAGAACACTGATTTAAATAGCCTCTAAAAATATTATGATTAAACATCTTAAATAGCTCATATTTATTTCTCAAAAGAGGGCTCCTGACTAATCTTCATTATATTAAAGCTTCATTTTCATATATCAAAAGTGTACATGGGCATTGTGAAATGCCAATTAAGTTTTGATGTTTTAAAATATCTAATTTAATATGAATGCTTAAATATTGCAACCCATCTACAGGGACTTGCATGTCATGTCCATAAGGAAGTTTTTTCTCAGGTTGAATGATTCATTTAACACTTTAAAATGTAGTAAAAGCAAGAATTAATGGACCCGAGTTTATTTAATATTTAAAGTAAGAGTAAAATAAAATATTAAAAATTAAATAAACATTTTTAGGTAAATTATTTTATAATATGATATTACTGGATTTTTAAAAATTAGATCTTTATTTTACTTAGCACAACATGTATACACTTTTGAAAAAAATAGAAATAAACTACTACTGTTTCAGACAGATTATAATTAGTTTTTACTTTTCCATTAACAGACGAAATATTTATTAACTGCTTGCCATGTACTAGGTATAGTGCTATATACTTGAGATCCAATGTTACAGATTAAAAGTTCATGGGAGAAAATGAATTATAACCAACAAAAACATGAATAATCTCTAATGAGTTATAACAAATAAAAAAAATCAATGCCTAATGAGTTCTATAAAAGAGAAAAAAGAGTGATACAATGGAGAATAATTGGTGATCTTTGTGTTTTAAGAGGTTAGAGACAACTTTATAGAAAAAACTGGTCATTTTTATTGATATCAGAAAGGTGAAGATAAATTATGCATGTGAAGAAGAGGAAGAATATGTATTGTAAGATGCAAAGGCCCTAAGTGTGAAATTGCTCAGACTTTCGAAATACAGGAAGACTATCAATGTGGCTACAGTATAATGAACGTGAAGGGGAGAGATATAAACAAAGCTTTGCATGACATGCCAAGGCTTTTGAATATTATTTTAAGTCTAAAGAAAGTTACTGAATGGTTTTAAGCAGAAGAATGATATAAGATGTTTGCCACATCAAAAATATCTATTACACAGTAAGATGAATATAGAAAATAATACTGTTGTGTACATTTCAAGAAAGTTAGAAGAAATTTTCAGCGTTATTACCACAAAGATATCATGAATATTTAAAGTGATAAATATAGTATTTACTCTAATTTGATCATTCTACATTGTATACAAACATTGAAACGTCACACTGTACACCATAGGCATGTACAACCATTATGTGCTCACTCTAAAACTAATCATTCTGGTTGCTACATGGAGGTTAGAATAGACGTGACAGTAGTGGAAGCTGGCAAATAAATGTGAAGGTGAGGCTGTCTCAATACTTAAAAGCAGAAGATACAGGTGGATAGAGTTTACAGCGCATTTTGTAACAGAAGTGATAGAATTGGATGACGGTTATGTAGAATGAGGTGAAGTTGAAGTTACCAAGGCGATGCCAGGTTTCTCTTTTGAGCCACTGATGCGCCTGAGGTGGAATAGATGAGAGAAGAGATATGTTTTTAAGAGCATGGTTATTATTGTGGACATATAGTGTATTGCTTGAGAAGTCTGGGAGGAATTCTTGGAGGAAATCCACATGGATAATTTAATGTCCGAGGAGATCAGAAAGGAGATTCAGACCAGGCTCTTAGATGTGCTTCAGAACCATAGGAGTGAGTTGCCACAATACTTGAAGAAAACAAGGTTGTACAGGGTAAAATGTAAGGTGGGAAATAGAAGACTAAACTTAGATTTAAAGAAAAATTCTCTAGGAATTCCTTAGCCACTCTCTCTCTTTCAATATTTAATTCAGGAATATAAACTTTGCATAAAGGACTATTTTATTTGCAAGAGTAGAATAATTTTATTTTCAACAGATATTTTAATCTGGCAAAAATAATTATTTTTTTCCCTTGAAATTTGATAGAACATATCTATAAAACAACCTGGGTCTGAGAATTTATTTTTTAAAAGAAAATATTTTACTATAATTATAATTGATTTAAAACTAAAAGCAATGTCTATTCAATTTCTTTATTTCTTCTTCTACTGATTTTGAATAAGATATTCATTCCAACCACATTATATGTATTATGAAACAATCATTCATAATTCTTTTCCACTCTTTTCTGTAATATTTTCCTTCTATATTTATATTTACTAATTCTCTCATTAGTTATTATAATTCACTTATAGATTTTTCTGAGTTTATCTATATAAGGACACAGGATATATCACCTGATACTACTGACACTTCTGTTTCTCTGTTTCTTAACCTTAAATATTTTCTTTTATTATCATATTTTTATACTCCTGCCTCAACCCTTCAATACAGTCTAATATAGAGGCAGAAATACTAGTTATCATATCTCATTTCTGAATTTAGAAAACAAGTTTCAAATTGCCACCTCTGAAAATGATCTTTGCTTTTTTTTTTTTTTTTTTTTGGTAGATACCTTTTCTCATCTTAAGGAAGTTTCTTTTTCTTGAAATCTGTAGTATGCATGCTTATGTTTGTATCTCCAGAAATAACTACATGTCAGCTATTCCAACTGAGGAAATCTCTGAGGAACAATAAAAATAGGGTCTTTTGGTTGAAATTATTCATGTTTTGTTTGACTGGTGGCATTTGGATTCTTATTTTTTAGGTAATAAAACTTATTTTTTCATCTGAAGTTTACATTTTTTATTATGTGACTTTTTCTGTGATATATTTACGTGCAGAGTGCTTTTACTTATCCTCATTGAAACATAGTTAATGGACCTTCTCAATCTGAAAACTCAAGGCTTTCTTCATTCCTGGGTGATTATCTGGTGCAGTAACCATTTTAGACTTTGGCAGAAAGATATATTGTGCCCTACATTGTAAAATTTTTCACTAAACATTTTCTCTACCTGTGTTTTAACGAGAAGAGAGGGTTTTACCTGCCCACTCAGGGGCTACACTCCACCTCTAGATTACACTTCAGGGTACCTGGGAACCTTACATTTCCATTTCAAATAATCCCAGCATACTTTTGGGATTTGTGCAATCCTCTTAACTCTTTTTTTTTTTTTTCCCCACCGTGTGTCTTTTTTTAATTTCAACACTTGGAAAATACTATGAAATGATTCCCTTAATTTTTATACTTTGATTTTACATTAGATTCAGGATGTGCTTGTATGCCCAGGTTTGTTACCTGTAGCTTGCATAATGGCAGAGTTTAGGCTTCTAGTGTACCTATCACCCGAATAGAAAATATTGCATACAATAGGTAATTTTTCAGACTTAACTCCTCTCACCCTCCTCCCTTTTGGAATTTCCAGTGCCTTTTATTTCCATGGTCCTGTTCCATTTGTACTCATTGTTTAGCTCCCACTTATAAGTGAGAACATTAAGGTCTATCCTTCCAAGAGCTGACTGCTCCCTCAGTTTCTGCTCTTAGGGTCACTGACAAAAGACGACTGCATGTGTTTATTTCTTTGTTTTCCTATGACACTATTGGTTTATACTCCATTAGCTAGTTCCTCATTGCACTCAGATTTTCAGTTTATAATTTCTGTTAACCTGTCACCAGTTGTTTTGTTTTGGGGTTTCATTTTCTCAACATGGAATAGGAAGTTTTACTGTGGCTTATCTTCTAACCTGCTTTCAAGAAAACAAAGAAGGCCAGTCAGGCTAGTAGAGTAGGATGACCTAGTCCCCTGGGTAGAGATGAAGGCTGGCCATTGCTCCTCCACTTTGCCAATTACTCAGGACATCCCTTTTTCTCTACATGCATTTTACTCTGCATATTCTCCAAAGGGAAGCGAGAGACCTAGGTCACAGATGACCTAGTGTACAGACAAAGTATAAGCATCAGACTGGTCATGTTTCGGCACCCTAATAGTCTTGTGTAACGATAGGCCTCTTCCATTTTTTTGTATTATTATGAATGGTCAATCTCAAATCAGTACTTCTTTGTGAAATACTGGTTTTTTAGCAGTAAGTAAACAAAGATTCTTATGTTGGACTTTGAATTTCTTGAGCTGTGGTTCATTTATTTTTTAATCCAGAAGGCAAGGGGCAAAAAGGCAACATAGCTGAGGATCCTGTATTATTTACATAAAAGAAAATCTACACAATATGTATAAAAACATGTCTCAGTGAAGCACATCATTTACAAATTCAAGGAACAAATACAATGGGGCTTTTTTTTCTACTTTATTCTACAATTTTCAGAAAGATAGTCTACATAGTTTAAGAATCTAGAGGCTTGTCATCTAACATGGAATGATTCTTCCAGGAAGAAGTTTGAAATGCATACAAAGGAAATATCAATGAATAGTTCAGAAAGCTTAATTTGTTTACAACAGAAGCTCATATGTAAAATTTAATTTTTAATAAAAACTTTCCTCTGTATATTGGCCTTTTTGTCCCCTGGGATCCCAAAGACAGTGGAATGAAAATAATATGTAAGAATAATATTCTGCTCTACAACAGCACTTTAGTTAGATGACAACTTCAGTATTTTCAAAATGCCTGCTATGCCAGGATTTTTCTCTTTGAACATTTTTGTAACTACAGATCTATTATTTGTAGTTCATTTAAACTTTAGATAGATTAAAGTAACTGTACATTTATAATTTGCATTTCCATATTAAGTTTCTCCTCTAATCTTCATTTATTTTGCATATTTTTCTTTCAGAATCTTCAAAACTTTGATTTACTGTAGCTTTCCTTTTCAACAAAATTGTGAATTGATTTAAAATGTTAATGTACTCTGTGCAAGTTATGATGATTTGGGACAGATAGGAGAATCTAAAGCATGTGCTCAATCCTCCCAGTATCTTTTAAATTATGGGAATTTCTCAAAATGTTCAGTTTTCCTTGCAGATGCTAATTCTGTAGGTCTAAAAAGGGGCTTCAGATATCTGCCTTTTGTTAAACTCTTCAGTGTATTTTTACAAAAAGCACATCTGGGAAACATGGTTGTAATGAACAAAAAACCAATTCAATAAAGTTAGGTTTAATTCCAAATTCTGTCACTTAAAGCAAGTCACTTACCATCCTGGAACCACAATGACTTATTCTTTAGAAGATTACTACTCACAGTTGAGAGCAATAAAATTGGTAATGTCTATGAAGCAAAGAAAAAAATGCCTGCAGTAAAGTTACATAAGTTCTTTTTATTTTTTGTGCTGCCCAGATGAAGAGAAGTAATCCACTTGGGGAACCTCATTGAAATATTACATTACATGATCATTAGATCTCAGGTCTTGTATAGTGGAACCAGTCTCTGCCATTGTCACTCATATAAACATAATTGTCTATAGTTGCATCGTTTTTCTGTGATTTTTATCTAGTGCCTTCTAGGTAATTCATTGCATTGCTTTGGAATCTCTCTACTTTTGGTATGTGATAGACACTGTATTGCTGACTCATGGACATATCTATTGTGCAGCCTCAGGCTACACCCACCCTGATGAGATTGCATTGGAAAGGTATCTCCAAAAGCCAAATCTGAAACAGAAAACAACAAAAATGAAGAGAGACTGAGATGGACATGCATCTGGTTCTAGCCTAACTTTTTTTTCTAAAAAATGTTGTTTTTTATCTCTATTTTATTTAAATGGTAAGTCAGAAAAAACCTGTAGGTTCAAAGTAGAATTTTAGATGAGCTCCAGTTTTACCTAATGCTTTCTTCATAACCTGTATAGTAATGAACGAATGTACCTCCAGTAATTTTGGCTTTGTTAAACTCTTCAAAGGATAAATTTTAAGTTTTTATAAATAAGTTTTTAATGCTTACTATAGCTAAAGTGATCTGGTTACTATAGGAAAGACTGAGTATTTAAATACACACACAATTCCAAACACGTATGCATATAGAACAAAAACATCGGCAAAGACAATTGTGCATACCTCAATGAATTGATTATATAAATAAGGTTCATATCTATAACCATATTATAGCTTTAATTCTCAGGCATTTACACTAAAACAAAAACGTATTAACCATCATATAATTCTTCATTCACATATTTATATATCAATTCTAATTTGATTAGTTAGGAACTCTTTAGATAATAAATGGATAATCCTAATTCAATCTTTCATGAAACAAACATTTTAATTTGATTGAAAGATTCACTAAAGATACTGAAATTCATGCAACATCTCAAATATGAACTTGCAAAAATACTGTATTTTATGTTTATTTCTTTTTAAATTTAAATCAATAACTAATCATAAAATCAAGTTTTTATTAATAAGGCCTCTATAATAAGTGTTATAAAAATCAAAGTTTGAAATAAGTATTTAGAATACTCAAAGTAAAAGTTAATGAAGATTAAAATGTTCTTAATTCTAACTTTCTACCTATTTGAAGATGATCTTTCCTCAGAAAGAAGATGAATAAATAGGAAAATTAACTTGCAATTTTAAACAATAAAGTCATAAAAAACTAAAACCAAATGACAATCTTAAAAATAAAATGAGGGGCTGGGTGCGGTGGCTCAAGCCTGTAATCCCAGCACTTTGGGAGGCCGAGGTGGATGGATCACGAGGTCAAGAGATCGAGACCATCCTGGTCAACATGGTGAAACCCCGTCTCTACTAAAAATACAAAAAATTAGCTGGGCATGGTGGCACGTGTCTGTAGTCCCAGCTACTCAGGAGGCTGAGGCAGGAGAATTGCCTGAACCCAGGAGGCGGAGGTTGCGGTGAGCCGAGATCGCGCCATTGCACTCCAGCCTGGGTAACAAGAGCGAAACTCCGTCTCAAAAAATAAAAAAATAAAATAAAATAAAATAAAATGAGAGTGAAATAGTTGATACTCTGTGTAAAATGAAATAAAATAAATTGCTACATTGGTGATATAATGAACAAAATTTTCTGAGATATTTTATTTTTATGATTAATTAAATTGTACACACTCTTCTCAGCCTACGTCAGCACAATCTATGGGTATAATTATGCTAAGAATGCTAATACGTAATTTTATAATGTCACTTCAGGAAGTCATTTTTACAGTCAAAATTTCAAATTAGTTTATGTAATATGAAAAGATAAATTAGATACAGATGAACAACTTTATATGTATTTATACATTCCTATGTACTAAAGATACACCTGTTTATTTAACCAGTACATATTACTGTTTATTCTCCAAAGACATGTATTAGTACCTATACTGTGAATGGTAATAAAAACAGAATATGAATATATTATCTGCTACCTCTATAAAATATCAATTAGAGTCTGTATATCATTCTGTATAGGAAAATAATCTGGAATTAAAAAATCAGTTCAACACAGCAAAATCTAAAGGCCCAAATTAAAACACACCATAATTTAGTAGAAACTTCACTTTAGTAGAAACAGATTTAAAATTTCAATTGGAGCAAAATAAAACTATTTTGCAAGACATTTTCCCACTTTCTCCATCTAAGTTATTTATCTCCCTTTTCAAACTTCTGTACATTTATGAAAACGTAAACTTCACTCCTAGATATCCTACTGTGAAACAAGTTTCTGATTTCTTTCAGGCATTCTTATATTCAATTGTGTTGGCTAGAGGAAGACGTGAAGAAAGGGTAATTCACACAATCATTTTTTAACCATCATTGTCGCTTATTTTCTGAATATCTGTATAAACTTAATTTCTCTAAACTAGCTGTGGACATCCTGTTTTCAGTGGAAGAGCTCACTTCCTTCTTTATAAAGAATGATAAATACATCATGAATGCACTCAGACAACTTGTCTCTTCTACTTAAAACAAAAATAACAATTTCATTCCTCCTTTTTCTCATTCAGGCCTCAGGGTTACACATTTCTAATCTACTCTTGAGGACTTTCGCCTCACTTTTACCTTCTAAGTAATCTGTATTCGTTACTTTTCCTAGTTACCAACATCTTCTCTTGTAATTACTCCTTAATCTATAAATATTTTCAATTCCGTTTATGAATAACAAAGAAGAAAACACTCCCTTTGATTCTTCCTTTGCTTTATCTCAGGAAAACTTCTTAGAAAGAATGATGTGGTGTGTTTTCTGACACCAACCAATTCTCTAACACAAGCTTGGTTTCTAAAAATTTAGTTTAATTCTAACAATGACTACCCCGAACTAGAACAGAACCCACAGGTTAAGGACTCAGCCCAACAAGATTGTTCCTACTTGAGACACAAGTCACAAGTCTCAGGCCATCTGTAATTTTAATCAACTGGTTATAAATCAGGAGTTTCCATAACCCTTTCCTTGATTTCATAATTTGCTAGAATGACTCATATAACCCAGAAAAGCATTTTACTTACACTTAGCAGTTCATTACATAAAACATAAATGAACAGCCAGATGAAGAGGTACATAGGGCGAAGTCTGGAAAACAAGTAATCTAAAGTCTCTGTTCCCCAATTTCTTCATCTTACAATGATGATAGTACAGAACTTGCTTCATAGAGCTATTATGAAGATCACATAATTTAATAAATGCAGAATGCTTGCAAGGAAAATAGCTAATTATGGATTAACCACTTTTATTTGTGGTGCTATCAGGCAATACAGTGAGGAAATTAAGAGCTCAAGCTGGCAGTCCAAGGAGTTTTAATTACAGTTCCATCACTTACTTGTTTCATGATCTGTCATATATTTACTTATAATTGAACCTCAGTTTTCTGATATGTAAAAAGGAATTTTAACAACCTACAACTCATCGAGTTTTATGATAATCTAATGAATTCATACATTAAAAAGTACTCAATAATTACAACTGTATAATTATTATAGACATCCAAGATCATAGGTGTAAAATGAGGTTATTTTAATTTGCCTTTCTGTGATTACTGGTAAAGTTGAGTGTCCTTGCATAAAAATATTGACAGTTTTACCCAGAAGACAAGAAAAATAAACACACCTGAGAATCATATATTATATCCATAAGAGAAAATCTACACAATACTTATAAAAATAGATCACATGAAGCATATAATTTACAAATTACATGAGCAAATACAATGAGTGTTTGTTTCTCTACTTTGTTCTACAAACTTTTTTTTTTTTTTTGAGACGGAGTTTTGCTCTTGTTACCCAGGCTGGAGTGCAATGGCACGATCTCGGCTCACTGCAGCCTCCGCTTCCTGGGTTCAGGCAATTCTCCTGCCTCAGTCTCCTGAGTAGCTGGGATTACAGGCACGCGCCACCATGCCCAGCTAATTTTTTTTTGTATTTTTAGTAGAGACGGGGTTTCACCATGTTGACCAGGATGGTCTCCATCCCTTGACCTCGTGATCCACCCGCCTCGGCCTCCCAAAGTGCTGGGATTACAGGCGTGAGCCGCTGTGCCCGGCCTGTTCTGCAAACTTTAATATGATGTCCCACAAACTTCAAGGACTGATCTAAGGATATTTTAGCAGTTCTCTCAGAAATACTTTTATTTGGCAGCATTCCAATCAGAAATAAACATGGATCAGGCTTAACAAGCCTGAAGAAATTGTAGGTTATGTTTGAAGACACTGTTCACATGTGAATAAACTGATGTGATGTGTTCATATTATGTATTTTAGAGATATATGTGATCTAGTGAGAGGGTCTTTGTCACACATCAAGATGAGGCTGCATGGAGGATCAATAGAATCAGTAAGCTTTATTTGCATTATTCAAGGAATTCTGAAGGTTTTGACTTCAATCCATTTCTGCCACTGACATAAGTCAATAGAGGCTTCTCTACCTGTCCATGGCCTTTGCACATATTTATTTGGGATTACTTGTCTCTTTATTTTTATATTTTGAACAAGAATTCTTTCTTATGTGCATGTTCTTCCAGCCCAGGGTGTGCCTTTACTTTGTTGGTCCTTTATCTTAAAAATGTTTTGACTTTAATGGAACAAAATTAACCAGTGCTTTTGCTGATTGATGTCTTGTAATTTTAGCATTTTGCTTTACATTTGCTTTACTACACTGATGATATAAAGATTTTCCTTTCATTTTTCTAAATAAATTAAAGTTTCATTTTCATATTTATGTTCTCAATATATCAGGTTTTTAAAATTAAATGGCAGTGCTTGGGATGTGTAAGTCCTGTGTAAATATTCCCTGTTGTACCAGACACCATCAGGATTCTGTCCATGTCCCCTCAGCCTTTCAGTGTGTGCTGGTCAAATTCCCAATGCCTCTATATGTATTTTTGTGCCTATGAAAAATTTTACTGGATTTGTTGGGAGGTCAGTGCATGATACATGGCAAGCCAGAAGTACCAGGGAGATCCTACCAGGTGAGATATCAATACCCCCAGGAGAAGTTTTCAACCATATTACTCCAAAGAGGTTTCTGACCCTTCAAGCCTGTATTGTACAGTCAACTTTTACTAGACTTGCTGGTTCCTCTGACCCAGTAGTGGCCTTTAGGCCTGGGCCGATTGTGTAGATTTTCAGCTTCTTGTCCAGCTGCCAGTACAGTTAAATGTTCTGAGTTCACTAGACGCAATAGAATAGCTCATAATCTCTCTACTGTTTCCCATCTCTACAATTTTCCTCCTCAACTCTTCCTTGATTCAGTAGCTCTCCTATGCCTTCAATCATATGATTTTAAGTTTTATGTTGATTTTCTGTCTTTCTCCAATAATTACATTGCCCTCCCATAATATACATTACCATAGCCAGAAGCAGAGATCTCAGATTGTTTTTTATAGTTCTGGGGTATATGTGCAGGATGTGCAGGTTGGTTTGTTACATAAGTAAACATGTGCCATGGTGATTTGCTGCACCTATCAACTCGTCACCTAAGTAGCAAGCCCAGCAAACCTTAGCTAATTTTTCTAATGTTCTTTCTTCCTCCCACCCAACCTCCTGATAGGCCCCAGTGTGTGTTGTTCCCCTCCCTGTGAACATGTGTTGTCGTTGCTCAGATCCAACTTATAAGTGAGAACATGCAGTGTTTGGTTTTCTGCTCCTATGCAATTTTGCCAGGGGTAATGGCTTCCAGCTCTATCCATTTCCCTGCAAAGGACATGCTCTCACTCCCTTTTATCTCTGCATAGTATTCCACAGCGTATATGTACATTTTCTTTATCCAGTCTGTCACTGATGGGCATTTGAGTTGATTCCATGCCTTTACTATTGTGTATAGTGCTACAGTGAACATACATATGCATGTATCTTTGTAACACCATGACTTATATTCCTCTGGGTGTATACCCAGTAATGGGGTTGCTAGGTCAGATGGTATTTCTAGTTCTAGAATGCTTTTACTTTCTCTGCCACATGGCCAAGATGCAAATTTTCCAAATGTTGATTCTATGGTTTCCTTTTACATATGAGTCCCAATTTTAAGTCATTTATTTGCTCCCATATTTCTTCCAAGTTCCTTCCACCTATCAACCTGTAAAATCAAAACAAAGTTATCCTGAATGCTTTGCTGTTAAAAGTTTCTTCTTCCAGGCACCGTGTTTTAATTCTTAGGTTCAAACCTCGGTAGATGTCTAGGACACGAACAAAATGCAGCCAAGTTACTTGCTAGTGTAACACAGGTGACCTTTACTCCAGTTCCCAATAACCACCTCATTTCCATATGAAACCTCATCAGCCTGGACTTCAATGTCCATATCTCTATCAGCATTTTGGTCACATTTTAAAAAGTCTCTAAGAAATTCCAAACTTTCCCTCATCTTTTTGTCTTGTTCAGAGCACTACAAACTATCCTAACCTCTGTCTATTACCCTGTACCAAGACTGCTTCTACATCTTAAGGTGTCTTTATAGCAACACCCCACTATTGGTACCAATTTTCTGCATTCGTCCATTTTTGCATCATTATTCATAAATATCTGAGGCTGGGTATTTTATATGGAAAAATGAATTAATCTGTAGGCTGTACATACACCGCACGAATACCTGCTGGGCTTCTGGTGAGGTCCTTAGGAAGCTTGGAATCATAACGAAACGTGAAGCCAGAGAAGGCACATCATATGCTAAAAGAGGAGCAAAAGAGAGAGGGGGGAAGCCGCAAAACTTTTAAACAACCGGATCTTGTGTGAACTCAGTGCAAGAACTCTTTATTATCACAAGAACAGCACAAAACTATTCATGAGGAATCAACCCTCATGACTCAAACATCCCCTATTAGGCCCCACCTCCAACCTTGGAGATTATGTTTCAACATGAGATTTGGAGGGGAAAAACTTTCAAACTACATCACTCATCAAGATCAGGTTGAACAATTCATCTCTGTACACTCCTCTCTTCCTTTGTAGAGGTTTCTCATCTTTATCAATTACTCAAGGTCACTGTTTATATATACTGTGTTTGATTTCATACATGTAAAAGTCATATCAAAATACTTTATATTTTTTATATAATCAAATATTTATAAGAAAACATACTTGCAGAGTCTATTTTAGGGATGTACTTAGTGTATTTGTCTTTTCTCAAACTGCTTTAAAGAACTACCTGAGATTGGGCAATTTATGTAGAAAGAGGTTTAATTGACTCAGAGTCCACAGGCTTTACATGGATCATGCCTGGGAGGCCTCAGAAAACTTACAGTCATGATTGAAGGGGAAGGAGAAGCAAGCGTCTTTTACCATGGTGGAACGGGAGAGAGAGAGAGAGAGAGAAAGAGAGAAAAGGCAAAAATGCCACATACTTTTAAACAACTAGATCTCATGAGAACTTACTATCACCAGAAAAGCAAGGGGGATGTCTGCCTCCATGATTCAGTCACCTCTCACCAGGCCCCTCCTCCAACACATGGGAATTACAATTTGTAGGGAATTCATGAACCCCACACATTGGTGTCAGAATGCAGGGATACATGAACCCCACATTGGGCATCAGAACATACGGAGCCAGCCCTACATCACCTGTGGGTACCCCAAGTTTGGTGGTGACAAAGGAATGAGAAAAAGACAGATTAAGAGAGACAGTGGGACCAGGGTTCCATCACTTTATTATTTTGGAGGAGACAGTGAAAGCCCCGAGGTCTGATCATCCACACTATTTATTGATTATACACACTTTGATCTACAGTGATTATATATTTTAATCACTTTTTTTGGTAACAAAATTCAAATGTTTAATTTTTTTCAAAACTTAACTATACTAATGAAAATAAATTATATTTAGACCACCTTCAATATTTTTACATCATCTTTATACAACTATAACAGTGCTTTCAAAAGACGTTTTGTGACGGACATTAATTTCACATCTAAAACGCGTTTCAAAAATAAAGGAACATTAAAGAACATCAAATTAGTCTGAAATATATCTCAATGCTGGGGACATATTGTTCTATCAAATTAACTGTATGTGTATTCAAAATAACATGGCTTTTAACTAATGCCATTTCTTGTCCATTTCAGTAATTTCTTGGATCCAAAACAAAATCTGTGTATTTATTTCTTTGAAAACATCATTTGTTGACCGTTCTTTCATTGCCATGGAATACAGGAAGATACTGGTAAAGGCTTTGATGGTGGAGTGAATCAGTGAACCAGAAGTGAATCAGTGAGCCAGAACTGGTGTGTCATCCTAAGGATCGATAACAGTGGCTCTTTGGGAGTTTCACAAAACAAGAACATGTGGTTATCTTTAGCTTATTATCTATGTGCAGCTGGTGGAACATGGGCCCTACAAGTCTGGCTACGTCATAGTGCTACGAAGGGGTTTTACGTCCTTGAGCACAATGTTTATGGTAACAGAGCCTAGTTCACCCTGCACCGGAACATGAGGCATGGAGAGGCCTTCCTCCTCAGAGGCTTCCTGTGGCCCTCTGTAGTTTGTTGTTTCTTGTTTATGTGCAATTTTAACCAGTTTATGTAGGCATTCTGTAAGTCCTTTCTCCTTTGCTGCTTTTCCCAACAACAATTCGAGATAAAATTTGCCCATGCATACAGAGCTAAGCCAAATCATTTATTCAGCATTTAGAAACACCAGATCCTGATCAATGTCATGGTTTAAACTAAACAAAGACAAATTACATTTTTTGACCATATTATTGAATCTCCTGATAGATTTTCTTATTATTGTTGGATATGATAAAGACTAACATAAAGAATATTCTATTAGAAAATTATTCTTCTTTCAGTGACTCTCTCTCTTACAGTCTCAGCAAACATTTACACACAACAAATACATATTCAATTATAATGTAAATACGCACTAGGGTGCAGTAGGAATATAGATATGCTGCATTTATTAAAACTTCTCTGTGTTTAGTGCTGTGTACAAGATGATCTCCAAATCTTTTACAGGAAATAGTTCTCTTCGATTTTCTCTGGAGGGAAAATTTACAAAATGATGTAAAAGTAAATAGAGGGCAATACAAAAATAAATGGAAAATATATTTCATACAGTTATTTCCTACATGTAGATTAAATTAAAATGATTAGAAAAACTTCTATTTTGTATATAATATAATAAAATTCTTGTCTTTCCTTGATTTTTTAAACCTCTTTTGTCTATTGCATTTCATCTCTATACATACATGTGTAAGAATTTGCCCACTCTTCTCTCACATTATTAATAGGGCCAGCACTTATCTTTAAAATATATACCTACTTTCTGACTTAATGTTTTTAATTTACTCAATATTCATGGCTGGGTGTGATTACTCATACCTGTAATCCCAGCACTTTGAGAGGCTGAGGCAGGTGAATCACGAGGTCAGGAGTTCAAGACCATACTGACCAACATAGCGAAACCCCTTTTCTATTAAAAATACAAAATAAAACAACAACAACAAAAACAACAACAAAACCCTGGCTGGGCATGGTGGTGTGGGCCTGTAGTCTCAGCTACTCAGAAGGCTGAGGCAGGATAATCACTTGAACCAGAGAGGTGGAGGTTTTACTGAGCCAAGATTGTGCCACTGCACTCCGACTTGAGCAACAGAATGAGACTTTGTCTCAAAAAAAAATTCATTCAGAAAATATATAATAAATACCTACTGTGTATCAAGTGCCATACTAAAGTTGGAACAAACAACAAAAGAAGACAGTGTTCCTGCTCCGGAGGAGCTCACAATTTGAAGATAGACATTAAGAAAACCCTATTAATTAATTAATACATGCCATAAAAATAATATATGGCCATTGGAGATTGTTCAAGAGACCCTTAACAGAGGATGCAATGTTTAATTCGTTCTGAAAGATGAGTGCTATGCCAGACAGAAGGCACAGTATGTGCAGAAGCAATAAGCTATGAAAAATATATTTTTAGAGCATGTTACAGTTTAAGAGAAAAGCCATTGGTGAAACTCCTTTAAGTACATTAACTAAAAATTTAACTGTTAATGTGATTAAAGTGTGATTTTTCATTTAAAGTTTTAGATTAATTGTTACATTAATTTTAAGAATAGCATTGGTTCAAAATAAAGAATATTTATATGTGGTAATTACAGAGTAGAGGAAAAAAAGCTCAGCCAATTACTAGAAAATGACAAGTTTCAAAGTAAGCTATTAATAACAGTCTCTTGGAAATGTATTTTAAACTGTGATAGTGCTTATAAGACATACCTCAAAGGGGAATAGGAATCATACAGCCATCCTCTGACTATTCCCTCCCCATTACCCTTCCTGGGGTCTAGTAACCACTCCACTGTTTATTTCTATGAAATCAACTTTTAAAGTTTTCACATATGAGAAAATACAGTACTTGTCTTTCTGTGCCTGGCTTATTTCAGTTAACATACTCTCCTCCAAGCTCATCCATGTCACACAAATGACAGGATTTTAGAAAATTATTATTTTGTAGCTGAATAGTACTCCATTTCATAGAGATACCACATTTTCTTTATCCATTCATCTGTTGATGGACATTCAGGTTGATTCCATATTTTGACTACTGTGACTAACGATGCAACATAGGTGGGAATGCAGATATCTCTTAGAAATGGTAATTTGCTTTCCTTTGGATATCATGCCCAGTAGTGAGATTGCTGGATTTTATGGTAGTTCTATGTGTAGTTTCTTGAGGAACTTCCATACTGCTTTCCATAATGGCTATACTAATTTATATTCCCACTAACAATTTATAACAGTTAAATTTTCTCCACATCCTCATAAGTATTGGTTATTTTTTGTGGGGCATAACTTATTGAAAATATCATATCCTAGATTCATAAAATTACCTTACTTTCTTGTATGTTTACTTAAAATCATACAGGAATTGTAGAATAAACTTATTTTGAAATACAGAATATCTAAAAGGAAAATTATTTTGTATGCATTCATCAATATAATTTCTTCAATGTTATTTCAAATAACGTTCCATTTGTTATGTGACATGGCTCAGATTTAGCCACATTCACTGTACAATGGGTAGAGGGTCACAAATGATTGAATATAACTCTCTCTAATTCTGACTCTGTGTAATTGGTAGCCATTCATCACATAAATTCTTTTCTTTGGAAACATTCACTTATGATATGAGAATTGCAGGTTCCCTCCTGCTCACTTAATATTTAATGTTTTTATCCTCCCATGGGCCTTCGTTTGTCCATTTTATTCCAGAATAACAAGCGATGGCCCTCTTCTGTCATCTTAGCTTTTATTAGCCACTGTCTTATTTTCACTGGTAGAGGTTTATGCTGCACCTTACAGTGATTGATTATGTTTAAAATGAAAACAGCTGACAACATGATAGCTGTTTACAAATTCCCTCATTTATAACAGGAAAATTTTATAAAGAGGAAAGTATCATTATACCTTTTTCATGATATTTAGTGTTCCTACATTTTGCGTGACATCTTTGACTTTTACTAAGTTTTAAGTTTTACTATAATGCATTTTTCTCAGATCTAATTAGCACATACTTTTTTCCCCCTCTGAATGTCCTTGTGCCATGACTTATAGTCGTACTTTCTATAATTAATTTAACCCACTCATTGTTCATGTCACCAGCAACATGATATTGAGTATAAAAAAGTTAGAAAGAGCTTGAGTTCTGACCCATCATCATGTTCAGATTTCATGGACCTTTAAAGGGAACAGCTTGAAACCTACATATGATATTTTTATTCTTGTGCAACATGTATCACAATTGAAATTATATTCTACAACAACGACCTCTTTGTCAGTTTAAAGGAAGAGCTATTCTAACAGATGTAATTATTTTTATAACTAAGTTAATAAGTTAATGTTGTGAAGGACACGCTGCTTTCAAAAGCTAATTAATAGTAACATAGTTTCTGTTAGGTTAATATCCTTCTAAGACGTACAAAGAAGACACCGTACTTTTTAGTCTATATTAACAGTAACCATTAATCACATTATGAGAATACAGTATTAGCATGTGCACACTTACTGTTTTTATTTTCTCTGGGCTCCTAATGAAGCAATTACATTACTAATACTTTTGCACATTTTGTAGAAACATTTTGAATATTTTCTACCCAACGTTAGGCAAGTGAGGTGATTTTAGGAAAACACTGCCAAGAACTAGGATATCTCAGATTCATGACTGCTCTGTTGCAAACATGCTTTATGTCCCTGAGCAAGTTATTTCAATTCTCTGAACCCAGATAAAATTAAATGAAAAAAAAATACATATCTTGGGAAAAGCAACCCATCAAGATATAATAATTTACATGGAGGTTTTGGTAATTTACAAAATTGACTTTTCTTCTGAAAGGGTAAAAGAGGATACCAAGGAGTGTAAAGATGCCTGAATGTCACACTTGAGGTGAGAGACTATATAGATTGTGGTTAGCTTAAAGGGAAGGACCATTATCTTACTATACTTAGGTTTATAGTTCTTATCCAAGTTTCTGCCTGCATTAGTTCCTCTTCAGGAGTTTGCTGATCACTCTGTGATTTTACTTTGTGAGTCACAGTTGTGAATGCTAAACTCCTAGACAGCATAGACTGCAATTGTTTACAAACTATGTATATTTCCAATTACACTTAAGAATACTAACCAGTTTTCTTTGCAGTTTACATTAGAAACTCATGCATAACTTCTCTGGTGGAAAATATCACAAAAGTCTTTCCATGTAACATTTCTAAAACAACAGGAATTCTAAAAGACATACAAATTAAGAATTTTGATATTTTTAACTCATATCCTTATTAATCTGGAAAATTAAACAGATTATTTTTTGAACAGTGTTTGACAATGTATTTTAAACAAATCTGCAAATCTATACAAAATGTTAAATTCTGGCACTAAATAAATATCGTTGGAGTGGCATAAGAAAAAATAACTTGCTTTGTTATATCGGGTATTAAGTGTTCTTTTCAAGAATAAGCCAATGATACTCTGATCAACACTTAATTTTTCTCTATTATAAATTCAATGTAAAAGTAAACTAGCCAAAGTTATTTTTTTTTATCAGAGTAATTATATTCTGAAGCCACAAAAGTATTTATTCAGTTGAGTAGTGTGTGCCTCTGATGTAAACAGAATATTCTTGAGTTGCAAATAATACTATTTTGGTTATAATGGAGTAACCAAGTATTGTTTTTGCTTGTAAACCAAAATGACCAATTCTAGTAAATGAGGTGCTGGGTGTAATGTAGTATAGGAAATTGGTGCATGACAGGAAGGGGAACAATTTAAAAGCCCTAGTTTAGCACATCACTTAACATGCCTCAGCTGAGCCAAACCAATTTTTTTTTTTCAAAGAACTGATTGATGTCAAAATGACGTTTTCTTGAAAAGTGAACTTTGTCCAAGAACAAAGAAAAAAGTTCCATTAATATTTGTTCAGTAGAAATGTTTCTCTCTCTCTCTCTCTTTCTAAAACCTTTACTTTTCTGACAAAAGAAAAATTACAAAAAAAGGGGTGTGTGTGTGTGTGTGTGTGTGTGTGTCTTTGTGTGTGTGTTTGCATGAACACTAACTAAATATCTTTTCTTTGGGAACATTTGTATTAAGTCAATAAAATACTTTGCACAGTTATCTTTCTTTTTAACTGAGCAGTGTATTTTATTGACTTAATACAAATGTTAAGGATATAGAATTATATCCTGTATATACATGATTATAAGGATAATATATAATATATATTATTCTGTAAATATACAATTTTATATATATATAATTATAAGGATACAGAAATTTAAACATCTAATATATAAAATAAAACTTGTAATCCTGTACACATTTTGGGTACCATATATAATTGAATATTTTCAGAAACAATATGAATTTATTGTTGATTCAGGGATTATTTAAGATCTAGTATCTTCATTCAACAAAACCTTTGGCAACACTGTCATGTACTATTATAGGTACATGCAATACAGTGTGATGCAACCTTCAAAGATTCCTGCTGGCAATAATGAAGTTAAGTGATATAAGAGAAAGTGTGAAATGTCTATAGTTTCAGTAGACAGTGTTATGTTGTAGCAAAATCTATATCTTACAGGCTTCTGATAAATACTGCTAAAGTACTTCAAAGAAAATATTTTCCCTTAGTTTTCCAAAGCGTGCCGTATGGGCTAATGATATCCTTGTCTATAGTGGGTTTTTCATTACAAAAATTAATGAGCCTACAGCTAGGAAACTTATTATTTTATGTGTCCAGTTCTGCCTTTAGATTGCCTTGGGCCATGGACATTTTAGCATCTCAAAATTTGATTGCATTCCTTGATAATTTTTTATTTGCTTGTCCTCTGCCTGAGGCTGGCTAGGGTTCACAGTATTATCCATGGTAGACATCCCATCCAGACTCATATCTATGTGGGCCCTAATACCCAGTGCTCCTCCTCAGGTAATTCTTTGACTCTTTTATCCAAATATGAAATCAAAGAAATGCCTCGAGGAGCTCTGGATGTCACTCCTGTGGATCATTCTAGGCACTGTGGCTGGCTCCAATCCCAGGAAAATGGGCTGGTAAGCAGATCACTCTACTGGCCGTCATGGTACTTTTTTTCCACAGGATCAACAAAGATTGAGCCACCCAGATGGTACTGTCATGCTGATTTGGGGCTACTCATTTATATAGAACACATGGACACAGGGAGGGGAGCACTACACACTGGGGTCAGTTGCGGGGAAATAGGGGAGGGACGGTGGGGGGTGGGGAGCTGGGGAGACATAGCAAGGGGAGAAATGCCAGATGTAGATGATGGGGAGGAAGGCAGCAAATCACACTGCCACATGTGTACCTATGCAACAATTTTGCATGTTCTTCACATGTACCCCAAAACCTAAAATGCAATAAAATAAATAAATGGGGAAAAATAATAATAATAAAAATAAAAAGGGAATTTAATATAAAAAAAAAAAAGAAAAGAGTTCAGAAAACAGTAATTTCCCAGGATCCAAGGCCTTGTATGAACTTATTAGCTTTTCTTCATTTTTAAATCAGAAATATAATATTCATATTTTTTAACTTTCTTATAAATAGATTAACTAGCCCACTCAGCTTTTTTTTTTTTTTTTTTAGATGGAGTCTTGCTCTGTCACCAGGCTGGAATGCAGTGGCATGATCTCGGTTCACTGCAGCCTCTGCCTCCTGGGTTCAAGCCATTCTCCTGCCTCAGCCTCCTGAGTAGCTGGGACTACAGGTGCGCGCCACCAATCCCAGCTAATTTTTTGTATTTTAGTAGAGACAGGGTTTCACCATGTTGGCCAGGCTGATCTCAATTTCCTGACCTTGTTATCTGCCCATCTCGGCCTCCCAAAGTGCTGGGATTACAGGTGTGAGCCACCACACCCGGCCACATGCTTTTCTTTATTTTTGACTTCTTTTATTATAGTTCATACTGAGTTCTCAGTAGGCAGAGGAACTAAATATATGTGCTCATTCTTCATCTTAAATAAGAAATTACTGATTTATCTTACCAATAAAATATAAAGTTTGCTCAAGTAATTTTTGAGAAAGTTTCTAGTATTTTCAACAAGAAAAATTATTTGAGTGTGCACATTGCCACACTTAAAATACATAAAATTCACAACTTTACTGTGACATTTTAGTAACCTTAGCTTTGTTCTCAGAATAGGTTATAACTCATTGGAATGAAGCAGAATTTCTAGCATCTAGGTTACCATGGGAGTCAGAACCTGAAATACCTAAGGCTGTATTTAGAAAGAATAAAACTGGGATGCTGGAGAAAATACATGTGACATATAATGTTCTGCCTCTATGCCTTATAGAGTCAACAGCATTGAATATAAAACCATTTATGGATAATAAGCAATAAATAATATAAGAAAGAATTAAAAAGAAAAAAAAAACCAGAAGGAGATGTAATTCTTGCAGGTATTTATTTAATACATTCTAAGTAGTTGGAGGATATAGATAATGCTTTCTCAAAATACTTTTAGGTGATCCCTAGGCAGGGGAAAGTTTGGGATGTTCAGCCTTTTAAATACTCCAAATTATTATTATATTAACAAAAGAAATTTGTGTGTGGGATATGTGGATATTTCTCTGTGTGTGTGTGTGTGTGTGTGTGTATGTGTGTGTGTAAAGAGATGTTATTTAATTGTTTTGGAACTTGATTTTCTTTTAACAAGTTGAAAAAGCAATGCAAACTACAGACTCAACCTCATACTCACCAGAAGAGGGACAGTGATATGATTTGGCTCTGTGTCACCACCAAATCTCATCTCAAATTGTAACCTCCATACTCCTCATAGATCAAGAGAGGGACCAGGTGGGAGGTGATTAGATCATGGGGTCCATTTCCCCTATGCTGCTCTCGTGACAGAGAGTTCTCATGAGATCTGATGTTTTTATAAGGCAGTCTCCCCTGCTCTTGCACATGCTCTCTTGCCTACTGCCATGTAAGATGTGCCTCTTCCCCTTCTGCCATGATTGTAAGTTTCCCGAGGACTCCTCAGACATGCAGAACTGTGAGTCAACTAAACTTAATTTCTTATAAATTACCCAGTCTCAGGTAGTATCTTTATAGCAGTGTGAGAACAGACTAATACAAATGGGAAGTTACTGAAAACTTGGACAATGATGACCACGACGTGGTAGAATCTATTATAGTCAAAGAAAAGGATAAAAATATAGTTTAGGAAAACAAAATTAAAATGTTAAGTCAAGATGGGATTATTTCAACTCCAGATATTTTGAAGAGAGGAATACTGAAGAGTGGTGGAAGCAGACTAAAAATAAAATGTGGACAATAAAAGCACAAATGCCTCTGAGAGGGGTAACATTTATATAAACATATTTTTCACCAACTCTCTTTAGAAGGCTTAATTATGCCAGATACTGTGCTAAGCCTCACACATCACTGTAATCAAGACAGATTAGGCCCTGCTCTAAAGAAGTCCACTTTCGGCTGGGCACATTGGCTGATGCCTATAATCCCAGCACTTTGGGAGGCCAAGGCAGGTGGATCACCTGAAGTCAGGAGCTCCAGACCAGCCTGGCCAACATGGCAAAACTTCGTCTCTACTAAAAATACAAAAATCACCTGAGGGTCATGGTGGGCGCCTGTAATTCCAGCTACTCGGGAAGCTGAGGCAGGAGAATTGCTTGAACCCGAGAGGCGGAGGTTGCAGTGAGCCAAGATCATGCCATTGCATTCCAGCCTGGGTGACAGAGCAAGACTCCATCTCAAAAACAAAACACAAAACAAACAAAAAAGCCCATTTTCTAGTGGTATAAATTTCTGGGACTATGTATGCTCACACTTGGCCAAAAATGTCAGTGTTCTAGGGTTCCATATGAAAATACTTATCCTGGACTGCCATTCATCCTGTTCAGTTACCTTTTTCCCAGGAACATTACAGCATTCTTAAAATAACAATATTATTTTAAGAATTAATCCCACATATTATTGACCACTCAATCTTAGTTATTTGCTGATTCCATATTTACAAATTCACCTACTGGCTAAAATCCATTTGTAACCCCAAAGTCAGTGCTCATGACACTTCTGAGGCCATTAACAGACACATGCCTTTACAGAACCTAGAACCAGATTTTCAGTTTTAGCCCAACAAAGTAATTCATTACCTTCTTGCTTCAGCTATCATCCTGCAGACAACTGGCTTTGTTGTTGTCTGTCTGTTTGTTTGTTTCATGGTCTTGGCCCAAAGCATAGTGCTGAAATGTTGCCTAGTGTTCCTCAGCACAGGAAAGCTGTTATGTGCCTTAGAGAGAAAAATACAGGTGGGTTAGATAAGTTTCCTGACAGTATGAGTTACAGTGCTGCTGGCTGTAAGTTCAGTGTTAATGAATCAACAATACATATTTAATAAGTTATCTTTAAGCAGAAACCCTCATAAAATAATATATTAGTCAGTTGATTATTCGTCTGGCAAAAGTCTAACCCAGTATTTTACCTAAAGGTAACAATTAGGTATTTGCTAATTAATGCTCTCTGCAACTTTATAAAAACTAGCTACAGCAAACAATGTGGGTTGACTTTATATTGAGTTCCCTTATAGTACATGTGGCTATAAGCAATAATACAGTAATTGTGTTTGAGGTTACCTTGTAAGCCCTATTTTTAAAAATGCTAATGAAATTATTAATTATTGCTCCCATCAACAAACCCTCGGTCCCTTACCTAGGTCAGGGCTATGTGATCTTGCTTTGAGTCCTCTTATTCTTTTCTTGTGACAATTTGTTAATACTTTTTATCTGCAGGTTCTGATCTATTTTCCTTATTACCCAAATCCCATCTCACTATAGCTGTTTCCTAATGTTGAAAGTAATTTATTTACTGCAGAGAACTTTGGATTTCCTTTTCTTTAGACAGTGGCTCTTCATTCATTTCTTAAAGTAATGACTTTCTGCCTCAAGTACATAGACTTTATCAATGGTATTTCTATTACTGTCACTATTTCTCTTCTTAATTGCCCTGGCAAAAAAAAAAATCCATGCAGACACTGAATTCAGAATAAGCAGCATCCTTTATATGCAAACTCACCCAAAGTGCTTTATAAAAACATCTACAAATGCCCATTTTCTCTCAGATAAAATACATTTTAAAGATCATTTTAATTTTAGGCAGAAAGAAAAATAATAAAAGATCATTCAGGCTGCTATCTTGATGACCTTGTGCCGTTAATATTCAAAGCCTCTTTACTCTAAAATTTTTTTTTTTGTCTCTTTCTATAAAATAACCATGGAGTCACCAAAAAATAAAGCACAGGTGTGTATGAAAATCTGGAAAAGTCTAAAATCCAGAATAAACTGTGGATAGTGCAAAACATTAGGCAACCAATTAAGATGTTTATAAACTTTTGTTTAACTTAAGGAATTATCCCAATAGTTGAGAAAAATGTAAATGTAAACCATATTCTTCTGTCTACTCAAATTTATTTTAGCAACAACATTTTTTAAAAGTTGAAGTTAAGAGGAAATTGAATTCCTTAAGAGAACCTAAGAGGAAACTGAAAGTAAGAAATTTGCATGCTATTTGAACAGTGGCAATTCAGGCCCATGCATATTATTGTTTACAGTCCTGGAGACAATATCAAATATAATCATGGAATTATGTGCCAAGACTAAAGGTGGTATGTTTTTGAAGAAGTGAAATAGCTAATTTATTAATATAAGTGTAGAAGGCATGTAATCAATTGTTGTACAGATTCTACAATTATTAAATGAAGTGGTGTTTAAAACTTAAATGCAGAAGCACTTTTATAAGAAAATCTAAATTAATTTACTTATGACAGACTATAACCAAGGTTTTTAAGTCTTCCTAATGTTGTTAGACTAGTGCATTCCACCAGCTTAGTTTATTTGCTAACATAGCCTTTGAAGTATACTATGGAGTGACAACAGCAAGATGGCCTACTAGAGTAGACTGGAGCTCATTTTCCCCCACCCCTACAAAAGGACAAAAACAACAAATAAACAACCATATTTTGACTGCAGTGACTGAGAATATACACTGCAGAGTACTAGGGGAAAAAAAATCCCTGTGGAACAGGAAAGCTCAAGATAGCATGACAGAGTGGGTACCTCTGCCATACTGTCACCCTGCTGCCAGAATCAACATAGAGCCAGGGGAATTTTTCATATGGGGACAATTAAGATGAATACCCTAGGTGGTCCCAATCACTGGCACAGACTCGAGAAGTCATTTCCACAGGATAATCGCCTAATCTTCACAGGAAATGTGGCACCACCAAAGTACACAATCATTCTAAATAACAACAAAAGAATTCTATACATTGACAGAAAGAGAATTTAAAATAATGGTCTTAAGGAAATTCAGTGCTGGAATTATTGACTATCCACATATAGAAGAATGAGACTAGACCCCTACTACTCACCATATACAAAATAGCATCTCAGAATGGATTAAAGACTTAAATGTAAGACCAAAAACTATGAAACTCTTAGGAAAAAATATTAAGAGACATGCTTTAGGACATTGGGCTGGCCAATGATTTTTAAAATAAGACTTACAAAGCACAGGCAACAAAAGCAAAACAGACAAATGGGATCACATCAAACTAAACAAGCTTTTGTACTGCCAAGAAAACACATTAAAAAGTGAAGAGAGAATCTATAGACGGCAACAAAATATTTGCAAGCATATATGTAACAACTGCTTAATTCTCAGAAAATTTAAAGAACTTAGAAAAAAATTCCCAAATAACCTAATCAAAAATGGATAAAAGACATTAATAGACACTTGCTCAAAGAAGACAATTTGTCAACAGGTAAATTAAAAAGTGTTCTACATCACTAACCATAAGGGAATGCAAACCAAATCTAACTAGTAGGCAGCACTATTTACAATAGCCCAGATATGGAATCAATATAAGTGTCCACCAGCAAATGAAGGAATAACAAAAATGTGATATATATACATATATATATATAATGGAATACTGTTTACACAAAATAATAAAATTTGATCACTGTGACATGAATGAACTTGGAGGACATCATATTAAGTGTAACTAGCCAGGTATAAGAAGACAAATACCATATCATCTCACTCATCTGTGGAATCTTAAGAAAAAAAAGCTGGGAGTAGGGGCAGGGACAGACAGATTGTTCTAGATATCCAGAGTAGAGCATTGTTACCAGAGTCTGGGAAGGGGAGAGGGGACAGAAGTTTGGAAAGGAGTCAGTTAATGTGTGCAAAGTTACAATTAGATAGATGGGATAAGTTCTGGTATTCTATTGCAAAGTAGGGTGATGATGGTTACCACTAAGGTATTATATGTTTCAAAGTAGCTAGGAGAGACACTTTTAAATATTCTCACCACAAAGAAATAATACATGTGCGAGCTGATAGATATGCCAAATGCCTTGATTTGATCATTATTCACATATACATTTATTAAAACACTAATGAAAAATAAATAAAATTTAAAACAGTAAACTTCACTTCATAAATGTGGACCTGTATGTCAATTTAAAAATAAAAATAAAGAAATATATGTACTACATATTAATAGTGTTAAAATAATGAATAAATTCCATGACTTTAAAATTGGGAGAAGAGATAGGTGATCTATCTGAAATGCTCTGTGGCATACACATTAATAAATCTGAAAATCTAGAGAAGGTGTTGCAAACTATGAAAAAATTCAGCTTATAGTTCATTTTTAGGTATCCAATAAGCTAAGGATTTTTTAATATTTTAAACAGTTTCAAGAAAGATAGAAAAATATAAAATAGATTTTATGTGTTACATGCAAAGTCTAAAATATTTATTATCCTCATCTACTCTTTTACAGAAAAAGTTTATCAACTCTTGTACTAGAGGACACTTTCCACCTCTTTCTTTTCAGGACTCTGTTCTTGAGCAAATGCTGTCCTGTATTTGATCAGCAATATAGAAAAAGCCTTCTGAGACTTACTTATTTAACGAGTGGATAGCAAAACCTAGGATAGCTAGCTTAAGCTGAGAGGGGATCTAAAGTTCAACACACACATACACACAAAAGCACATTCACACATTCCAATGGAGCAAGAAAACAAATACCTAAAGATGGAATTTGTATTTTTCATGTATTAATGCAATATATGAGCTTAACTAAAACTGGCTTGGTAATTGTACGCTCAGGTATGTAGGATTATATGAAATGTTATGTTCCTTGACACTAAGTGGTTTTGTCAATGATTCTTTTTGTATAGCTCAACAAAATCTCAGGCAACAAAAGCAAGAATACAAAAGTAGCACTGCATCAAACGAAAAAGCTTCTGCACAGCAAATAAAACAATCAACATAATGAAAAGGCAGCCTAAAAATTAGAAGACAATGTTGTAAACCATAAATCTGATACTGGGTTACTATCCAAAATATATACAGGATTCACACAACATAGTAACAAGTAAATGAATAACCTGATTTTTTTTTTTAATGATAAAAGACATGAATGGACATTTTTTCAAAGAAGACATACAAATGGCCAACTAGTACAGTATAGAAAAAAAGTGTTCAACATCACTAATCAACAGAGAAATGTAAATTGAAAACGCAAGGAGATATCACCTTACATCGGTTAAAATGGCTATTATAAAAAAGACAAGCAATTAGAAGAGTTGGCAAGGGACCAAGCGCAGTGGCTCATGCCTGTAATCCCAGCACTTTGGGCTGAGGTAGGCGGATCACAACGTCAAGAGATCAAGACCATCCTGGCCAATATGGTGAAACCCCATTTCTCCTAAAATACAAAAATTAGCTGGACGTGGTGGTGCACACCTGTAGTCCCACCTACTCAGGAGGCCAAGGCAGGAGAATTGCTTGAAACCAGGGAACAGAAGTTGCAGTGAGCCAAGGTCACACCACTGCACTCCAGACAGGCGCCTGGCAACAGAGCAAAAAAATATCAAAAAAAAAAAAAAAAAAACAAAAAAGTGTTGGCAAGGGAGTGCAGAACAGGGAACTCTTCTACACTGTTGGGGGTACTATAATTTAGTACAGTAATTTTTGGAAGTAGTACAGATATTTCTTTAAAAAGTTAAAAGTACGAGTACCATAGGACCCAACAATTCTTCTGCTGGGATATACAGGCAAAGAAAATGAAATCAGCACTTTATAGAGATAGCTGCACTCTCCTATTTATTTCAGCATCATTTGTAAGATATAGTGCTCATCAGTGGATGAATGAAGAGAGAAGATATGGCACATGTATACCCACAGAAGCGACCATTATTCAGCCTTAAAAAAGAACTAGACACTGCTATTCTCTTTTGCTCTTTTTTCCATACTATTTTTAATCATATTCCAGGACAAATATATTGCTTATAAATTTGTTTAGTGTTCATTATCATCTAGAAACTGTAAACCTCATGAGTTTGGGGATAGTGTCTATTTTTATCATAGAATGCCTGGCTCCTATTAAACTCTTAATAAACCACTTCCACCTCTGAGACACTCTATATCTCAGGACTTTCTTACTTCAGAATCTGTTAAATATGTTGCTATGCAGTGAGATATAGGAGCTGGAATATAAGTCTAGATTACAGGAATAACAACCTTCATTAGTGAATTCTCTAAAGTCAGATAAATTGTAATGTAAAACACTTTACATATGATATAAATAGTAATTCCAGCTAGAAAAATATTTTGTGAGGAACACTCAAGTTTGGTACATCAAATTTTTTAATGATTTTATGCTTATTATTAGAGAGTTGGAGACAAAGCTATTTCTTTCTTAGTTTACCTTTAATATTGGTGGTAACAGATAAAGATATTTTAAGAATAGTTTCATGAATCTTTGAAATTCAAAGTGTGCTTAAAGCTGTTCTTATATCCTTATATTTTGTAATTCACTCCAGAAAACATTCTATGATTGCTACTTTAAAAATCAGAATAAAACTGTGAGGTTTTCTCAAATAATTGTTAAAATAAGACTTGTTAATATGAAAATGTTAGTAAATTACAGCATATATCTAAAAGTATATAATTATAAATAAATGAATTTTCACAAAACAAATGCATTTATATAAGTGAGGTTCGGATCAAGAAATGAACATTATCTTTACCAATGAACCTTCCCTTATACCCATTTCAAGCCACTATTCCCCCAAAAGTAAACTCTACTTTGACTTCTAATACTAAAAATTTGTCTCATAAACTTTTCATACTTACATAGATGATATTGTGATTGTTTGTTTCTGATTTCTTTCTTTCTTTTTTTTTTTTTTGCTTAACATTATCATGGTGAGATATATCCATGATTTTGCATATGGCAACATGAAATTGAGCATTCTTATTGTGACAGAGTATTTCATTTAATGAATACTGTGAGTTGTCTGTTGAATACTACTGTCTAGGAATACTAAAAGTTATTTGTTGCATGATGTTTGGTTTGCATCCAGTTTTTGACTAATATTATGATGCTTCTGTGTGTAGACTTGTGCATGTCTTGGGTGAGTATATCTATACAATTCTGTTGAGTATATCAAGTATTGGAATTTCTGGGTCATAAGGTATACACATCATTAGATTTAGTAGATATTGCTAAATTATTTCCCAAAGTGTTTTCAACTATTTACATTCACTAGAAATATATAATAGTTACACTTGCTAAATATCCTTGTTTTCAGGCCTGTCTAATGAGGTTACTGTAGCATACATGGTAATTTTAATTTGTGTTTTTCTAACGACTAACCAGCATTTTTTAAATGTGCAGTTGTCATATGGGATTTTTTTTTAATCTTGAAAACTGTCTGTTTACTTTTTTTTTGCCCATTTTCTACTTCTCTTTTTTTAAAAAATTAAATTAATATACATGTATATTATATATATATATATATACATATATATATATATAAATAATCTTTCACTCTATTTGGATGTTTTCTTTTTTAAAATCATATTTTGCAAGAGAGAATCTATAATTATAATGTAGCCAGATTATTTTCTTTTTCCTTTGGGATTTTCCTCCTCACTCTCTCAGGCTTCTAGGAGGAAACAGTTTGCTTGTCTTGCATAGAAAGAGCAAGCTAAATATCCTCTTGACAAAAAGACAAGCCCCTAATGCTTGGTTGTAACACTAGATAATCTGACCTCATGGGGCAAAGTTCTTGGGCAGTTGATGTTAGGCCTGAGTCTGGATTGTGATCTCTGAGGAAATCAAGAAAATGAGATAACTTCAAACTAACTGACAGAGAAACATGAGGAGATGGAAGGGTTTGAAATTCAAAATTCACTTGGAAATGGGAAATAACGATGAACTTTTCCCCCCATGTTCCAATAAATATTTATGGAAATACTTTTTAAAACCATGCTTTATAACACTATCAAATTCACAGGCTCTAACCAAGTTAACCTTTATCTTTGCTTCAGATCCCTTCATATTGGTTTTCATTACGCTTCATCTGAAGGAGAAACGGTTGAGTGTTCTAAGATTTACTTGTGTTTTCAAAGCTAACTATTTATAGCCTCAGAAATGTTTTTGAGGTAGGTGGAAATTACTTTCCCACAAACTGCTCAACAGATTATGATAAAACAAGTTCTAAAACAAATTTTCTGCCACACAGGCAACATTTATTAATCATATGCTTATTGCCAAGCAAGCAGAAAACAGTTCAAATAGTTTGTTCACCAGCTTGAATAAACCTTTCAGGCATCTTGACCACAACACAAGTTCATATAAAGCAAACCCTCAGCCTTCCAAAGCCAGTCCCCACTTAAAAGGAACACAGTGGCAAGTTGTATTAAAAAAAATACTCCCAACTGTTTGCTGTCTTCAGCCCCATCTCATATGTAAAGCCAGTCATAAGTTCAAAGTAAGGAGTTGAAGAAAGATATACCATGCAAATAGAAAAAAGAAAAAAAGATTAGAGGTAAAACAGACTTTAAATGAACAAACTAAAAAGGACAAGAAAAGGCATTATAAAATGACAAAAGGATTCAGTTCAACAGGAAAATTTAACTATTCCACATATATATGCAACACATATTAAGGCACCCAGATTTATAAAACAAGTGCTTTTAGACCTGTGAAAAGACTTGTACAATCACACAATAACAGTGGGTGGTTTCAACATGTCACTGACAGTGTTAAACAGATCATTAAGACAGAAAAATAACAAATAAATGCTGAACTTAAATTGAGCACTTGACTAATTGGACCTAATAGATGTCTATAGAATACTCCACCCATCAAACGCAGAATATACATTCTTCTAATTGGAACATGGAACATATTCTAAGATTGATAAAGTGCATTGTGATAAAGCAAGTCTCAATAAATTCAGAAAACAAAAATTATACCAACCATACTCTTGGACCACCATGGAATAAAAATGGAAATCAATAACAAGAAAATATCTCAGAGCCACACAGTTCCATGAAAATTAAACAACTTGCTCCAAAATAACTTTTGAATAAACAATGAAACTAAGGCAGACATTAAAAAAAATTATTGAAAATAAAAAATTAAAACAGAGACACATGACAAAGTTGTTGGGATCCAACAGAAGCATTATTAAGAAGAATGTTTATAGGACCAAATGCCTATGTCAAGCAATTAGATCTCAAATCAATGAGCTAATAATACACCTAGATGAACTAGAAAAATAAGAAGAAACTAGCCCCAAAACTAGCAGAAGAAAAGAAATAACTAAAATCAGAGCAGAACCAAACAACATGAAGACCCAGAAATCCATTAAAAGGGTCAACAAACGCAAAACCTGGTTTTCTGAAAGGACTAACAAGATTGATAGGCTGCTAGTTAGATTAGCCAAAAAGAGAGAGGTAGAAAATCCAAATAAGCACAATCAGAAATGGCAACGGTAACATTACAATTAATTCCTCAGAAAAATAAAAGGTCCTTAGAGACTACTATAAACACTTCCATGCATAGAAACTGAAAAATCCAGAGGATGCAGAAAAGAATCCTGAAACAATCAACTTCCAACCTCCCAAGGTTGAATCAGGAAGAAATTAAAATCATGAACAGAGTTTTGAAAATCAATTAGTAATAAAAGAAAGGTATTAACCAAAATAAAGCCCTGGGACAGATGGACTCACAGAAAAATTTTACCAAACATATAAAGGAGAGCTAGTACTAGTATTACTGAAATTGTTCCAAAAAATAGAGGAGGCAGAACTCTTTAATAATTCATTCGACAAAGCCAGTATCATTTTGATATCAAAATCTGGCAAAGACACAATGAAACTGCAGCCCACTATTTCTGATGAACATAGATGCAAAAATGCTCAACAAAATACTAGCAAAACAAATCCAGCAGCACATCAAAGTGTTAATTCACCACAATCAAATATGCTTCATTCCTGGTATGCAAGGTTCAACACACAACATACATAAATCAATGAATGTGATTTACCACATACACAGAATTAGAAACAGAAACCATATGATTATCTCAACAGACATGAAAAAGCTTTTGATAAAATTCAACTTTCCTTCCTGTTAAAAACCTTCAGAAAACTGGGCATCTAAAGAACATACTTCAGAATAATAATAGCCATCTATGACAAACTCACAGCCAACGTCATACTGAGCAGGCAATAGCTGGAAACCTTCCCCTTGAGATCTGGAACAAGAAAACCTAGGAAATCCCATTCTGGACATTGGCTTTGGGAAATAATTTTTGACTAAGTCAAAAGCAATTGCAACAAAAACAAAAATGAATAAGTGGGACCTAATTAAACTAAAGAGCTTCTGCATAGAAAAATAAACTCTCCTCAGAGTAAACAAAGAACCTATAGAATAATAGAAAACGTTCACTATGCATCCAACAAGGTCTAATATTAAGCATCCATAAGAACTTAATTCAATAAGCAAAAAAAAAATATTAAAAAGTGAGCAAAAGCCATAAACAGATATTTCTCAAAAGAAGGCATACAAGCAGCCAACAAGCATATGAAAATATGCTCATCACTTATCATCAGAGAAATGCAAATCAAAATCACAATGAGATATCAAGTCACACTGGTCAGAATGGCTCTTACTAAAAAGTCAAAAAGCAGCAGATGTTGGTGAGGCTGTGGAGAAAAGGGAACACTTACAGGCTTTGGTGGGAATATAAATTAGGTCAGCCACTGTGTAAAGCAGTTTAGATATTTCTCAAATAACTTAAAAACGGAGCTATCATTTTTAACTCAGCAATCCCATTATTGCATATATATCCAAAAGAAAAGAAAGTCATTTTACCAAAAAGACACATGCACTTGCATGTTCATTGTAACGTTATTGACAATAGCAAAGACGTGTTTACTATTACCAATCAACAGCGGACTGGATAAGAAAATGTAGTATACATACACCGTGTGATACTCTACACTATGAGAAAGCAAAATTATGACCCTTGCAGCAACATGAATGCAGCTGGAGGCCATTATCCTATACAAATTAATGTGGGAACAGAAAATCAAATACTGCATGTTATCACTTCCATGTGATACCTAAATATTGAGTAATCATGGACTTGAAGATGGCAACAATACACACAGGAGAATACTGGACAAGGGGAGATGGAAGGGACCAAGAGTTGAAAAACTACCCATTGAGTACTATGCTTACTCCCTGGATGACAGAATTAATTGGGCCCTTAATATCTGCATCACATAACACCCTCATGTAACAAACTTGCACACGTATCCACTAAAACTAAAATAAATGTTTAAAAAAGTCATAGAAGTGTCACAACACTTACTGCTTAATATGGAAGCATAGGAAAAAGTGTGAAGATCAATGAATTAAATAATATGTTCGAAACTACACATTACCGAACTGAGGCTCTGTGTTGCGTCTAAAAGATTTATTTATATCTAAAATAACATAATAAAACAAGGAAAACAAGACCTTTCTGAAACAGTACATTTATACTGAGGTTGCAGAACTCTCTCAGTTAATTAACTTTAAAGCAACAATAAGAGACAAATCTAAAGCTCTGATTTGGTTATGTTCCACACCAAGTATAGTCCGAAAAACAAAAAGAATGTATGGGTCCCAAATTTGATTTTTCTGTAAGTATTCTCTTCCCCATCAATGACACTTATCAGCCCCCCCACCCCACCTGCATTGTCATTTTAAGTTTCCTAATGTAAGATGAGGCTCAGAAGCGTAATTGAATTTTAGAATCCATAGAGTCATCCATCTCCAACTGGCATCTTAAATGCCCCATGCAAAGTGTTTGGATATCCCACACTGAATTTTCCAGTTCTGTTTACACTCAAGCCCTCAGCAACAAGAGATGCCCACTGGCTATCTCTTTAGGCTTCAGGAGTATAACTGGTACTGGATCAATGATCTGCTCTCATTAGCAAGAACCTGCTGAAGAGACACTAGGCGCTGCATGAAGACTCAGTGCTGTTTGTACAGTGAGGCTTGGCTTCGTAGCCGAGGCAGTGGTTTCGAGGGGGAGCATGGCCTCAGGGTGGCCACATACTCTTGACCACAGGAACTCCACTCTCTATCCATACAGAATTCCTTAAGGTTTATGAAAGGGCCTTTCTTGCCTTAGACTAAATACTGTACCTGCGTTATGCTAATTCTATTTACCAAGCATACAAGTAACTGCAATTAAAAAATTTGCAACAGCCATTTAGAAAATATTGAAGCAGAAGCTTCTATAGGCACTACAACTAATCGGAATGCTTGTATATTGAGCTAATGAATTTCATTTTCCAAAACTCCCCCAATATTGCTTAATTTTATTCAGACTCTCATTTTCTTTGTATTACTTCAAATACACTCTTAAATGCACTTTAAAACACTTCTTTCTTAAAATGTCTTATATGATGTTGGACTAAAAATAATAAAATAGATACACTTTGTGTTAGAAAAAAATTAACTTTTTATATTTATTCTATGAAAATATTGATGTGTTTTGTAAGTGATTAAATAGACATTTTTGTCATTTAAGATCTAATTGTTCATGTGCCCAGGCTTAAAATTCTAGGCAAAACCCAGCAGCAACAACCACAATAATAACTGAGAAAAGGAAAAAAAGAAAGCATTTAAACATGAAATTGAAAGTCATCAAATTTTATGGCACTGGACCTTAAAAGAGGGAAAAGAAATTTCTCTTTATAACCTTTTAATAGTTAAATGCAAATGAGATAATTCATAAATAAGAAATTGTGATTATACCATATTGAGTGAAAACTGATAGCGGTTTTGATGAAATCTCATATACGTATAAGAATAAATATTTATATTTACATGTTAAGTCCTACTGCAAGAATTATATTAACCAGAATGCCCCCATGCCTATGTTACATATGAGGAAAATGAGCTAATTTGTGGCCTTTGTTGAAAAATTTTAAACATACTGTTATATCATCTTACATAATATATCATTTATATTATTAAGATAGTTGATATAGTATAGATTTAGTTATTAATTCAAAGCATACAAAAATCTACATTTAAGAAGCGTGTTGTACAGTGCAAACAGTAATTATGGTTCAAATCCAACAGCTGACTTCACATCGAATTTGTAAGGTGAAGGCAGAGACTGACAGGAGCTAGCATATGAACACACTGAATCTAGAGGCAAGTTTATTTTCCCTTTGAGAAAAGTAGTTCTTATAGTTTGTCCTTCCAGAAGAGGTGGGACTAACTATGTCAACCTTTCCCTGACTTTATGGGTCTTGTGGGGGAAATCCATAAGTAACTCTTTGGAACTCATTCTCAATATAGAGCATCAAATATATGTCAAATACTGTTATAAAATTACTATCAACAATATAGAACATTTACAATGCAATTATAACCTTTCAAATACCTTGATATCTATTAATGTTGCATCAGTATCATCATATTAAAATTGATTCATAATTTATATTTAATTCCAATCTTTCATTTTCAAATATAGTGTGCAAATGAATCAAATTTTGCAACAGCCTTGTAAAGACAGAAATATTAGGATATAGTTATTAAACTGAATTTCTATACAATGCTTTATACAAAATGAAGTAGTGGAGATAATAAAAAGAAATATAATGTAATAAATGTATTTTTAAATGAGCATTCATTTGTGTCCTAATCTAATATAAATCTGAGCTTTTTAAACATTTTTCCAAGAAAATTAATGAAATTTTAATAAGTAAGCAATGTTTTTTGGAAGAAAAATTTCTAAAATTTTGGTGACAAAACTTTATCCTGGATAAGATACATTTCCAAAATATTTTTAAAAACAAATGAAAATTTTCTGTTTAAGGTAAACCAATCACCCTATCTTTATACTAAGAATGTTAACACTTGAGAAGCTTAAAGATCGCTGCCTTTCTCGAGGGTGTTGTATTTTTACTTTTATTCACACCTTTAGAGAGTGAAAGAGGAGCAAGGCAGAAATCGTAACTTAAGGGTGTTTTTTAGCACATAACTTAGCTGCACATATATGGAAAAGAAAAGATACATGATAGGTTCAAGACATATTGTGCTTTCAGTTTCAGTGTCATTTGATAGCCAGAAGAACATTTAGAAAATCAAAACAAGGCCTCTTGAGGAGTGAAGGGCTAGGGGAGGGATAGAAAGGGATGGAGGTATAGGGGAGAGATAGCAGGTGGTGGAGGGATTGGGGTGGGATAGCATTAGGAGAAATACCTGATGTAGGTGATGGGAGTGATGGATGCAGCAAACCACCATGGCATGTTCATACCTATGAACAAACCAGCACATTCTGCACATGTACCCCAGAACTTAAAATATAATAAAAAAAAGAAAAAAAACAAAAAACAAACAAAAAAGATTTAAAAATATTAAAAGAATTTTGATGCTAATGAGAGTGGAAGAAGCTGTTGAGGTCAAAGTGAGTACAGTTACAGGTTGTAACTGTATTATAAAAATTGGGATGGAGGAACTGTGAAGTTTAAAACACGTATACAACTGCAATTTAACCTCCATATAAGTACTTACTTTTTTTAAAAAAATTCAATCTACGCACTTTCAGTTGAAGTCACTCATGTGATCAAAACCCTCCAATGGCTTTCTGTCTCATTCAGAGTAAATCCCACAGGCCCTCCCTGTGCTTTCATCTGCCCTGCACTGTCCTCCTCCACCCCCTTTCATGGGTGTCTTTGAACACACCACGTCATCTCAAGCGTCAAGGACTCTGTCCCAACTCTTTTCTCTACTTGTAAGGTTCTTTTGTTGGTCAGATAAACCCAGGGCTCAATCCCTTATTTTAGTTAGTATTCAGTCAGGAATCCAGAAACCTCTCTAAGCAGAGAGAGATTCAGTGCAAGCATGTGGTCACAGAAGAAATGAAAGGACTAAAGAAGCAAACCAAAAGTAGGGTACTATCCAAAGATTTAAACCTTTACCATCTGTGATAGGCAGAACGATGTCCCTGAAACCCCAAAGATGTCCACGTGCTCATTCCTGGAACCTGTAAATATGCTGTGTGACTATGGCAAGGGGAATTAACATTGCATATGTAATTTAAAATGTGAATCAGATGACCTCAAAAGAATGAGATTTTTCTGGATAATTAGAATGTTATTGTTAGAATGTAACTACCAGGTTATTATGTCAAATGTTACTATCACAATGTAATCACCATAGTTTTTATGAGTGGAAGAACGAGTCAGAAGAATCAGAGACTACAGATCTAAAGATGCTGCTCTCTGATTTAGAAGAAGACAGCAGGTGTCAAGAAATGGAGCAGCATCTGAAAACTGGAAAATTCAAGGAACCAATTCCGCCCCAAAGGCGCCAGAGGAACACAGCAATACTGACACCTAGCTTTCAGCCTAGCAACAACCATTTTTAACATTTGACCTCCAGAACTGTTAGGCAATAAATTTGCCTTGATTCAAGGTACTAAATTGCTGCCTAACTGAGCCTATAAGCCCACATGTCCTTCTGACCTGGTCATTGGCTTAACTCTATACACATACAATAGGTCCTGTAATTTTAAAATTTATGGTAGATTTGATTATTATAAATCGTTTCACATTCATCAGGATTTTACATTTATTTTTAGGGTTTTAACTTCCACTCATATGTTTTTGAATTTTAATATATTCTCTTATCCCTGAATGCTCAACTAAGTATCAAACTCGTATGTGTCAAAGTGTAAACTTATTTATCTGTTAGCTGGACATTTTATTGGACATTCACAGATAATATAATTTCATTAATATCATTATGTTAAATACCAGAACTATTATGTTCTAAAAATACTATTGTATGTAAGTTATTTCCTTTTGATATGCCTCACATAGGCTGCATTCTTTCCTATTCCTTATTTTTGTAAGGTCTACTGTCCCTTGGAATTTTAAAATCAAAAGGCAAGCATACATTCTAACATGTATCATTCATAGCCTACTATTTTACATCCTTAATACTTCTTGACTTTTTCCTTTTTTCATCATAAGCATCCTGATACTCACTGTGCTAGTTCTGGTCATCAACTTTTCTTACCTAGACTACTGTTTTTCTCCTTTCTTGTAGCATCATCCACTTACAGCTTTTTAAATAGTCATATTTTCTTTTTTAATTGACTTGAAATAATTATATATTTATGTGATACATTGTGATATATTTAGATACATGTATACAATATGTAATGATCAAATCAGGATATTTGGCATATCAGTCACTCATACGTTTATCATTGCTTTTGGTTATGATCATTTCTAATTATTAGAAAGTATATCATAAATTATTAAGTCTGACTTTAGTCAGAACCCTAGAACCTATTCCTTCTATTTACCTGTAACTTTTTGTATCCCTTTTATAGTTTCCATTCTTCCCTGTCATCATCAAAATTGAATAATTTTATCTTTTATCTTTTTGTCATATCTCACATTGTAAGTTTCTTCTTCAAAAGACAGAAGACTACTACGTCTTATTCTCCCTTTCAGCTAGGATGCAGCCATATTATCTAGATTTCACCAATCAGACAGATATACATCGTGTTTTCGCTTCTGAAGTCAGCAGTGAAGTGTCTGCTTTGCTGTAACAGGGTGTGGTAGAAAGCAGCACGGCTTTCAATTTAAGGCTGTTTTTTTGCCATCTTGAGTTGATTAGCATCAGTGTCACAAACTGCCAGCCGAGTTTGTGGTGTTGTGTGGAGTATTTCTCCAGCAAATTTAAACTCAAGCCTGTTTTCCTGGACACTGCAGTGAGTCTGTGAGCTAATATTCCTACCATTTTTTTTTTTTTTTTTTTTTTTTTTGCTGGCTATCTAGGCTGTAATATGCAGAATTATATGTATTTTCTCCATTCTGACTGGGGTGATCTTTCAAAAGCCTAATTCAACTGCCAAACCTCATCACTGCTGAATGTCTTCCATGTCACACACACCAGGATGAAATCCTAGCTCCTTGAAATCATATCCAAGCTCCTCCATGACGCATGACACAACTTCAGCCTTGGTGTCTAACCTTTCCTATTGTGTCTGACACATGACGTTTTACAACTTAATGATTCTTTCTCTTGATATCTAAAATACCTTAGCTCTTGATATGTGAAGTATTTTCCCTCCTCACTTCACCTGTATTCTGCTGATCACTAAGCTCATGCTGATCTTCCAAAATCCAAATCAATCAGGAGCTCCTCCAGGAAGCTTTCAATGCCTTTTTCTCGACCTATTCCTGTTTTTGGCAAAGTGCTGTTCTTCTGTTACCTCATAGCTCCCTGCATATTTTCCTATCATAAAATTATCTTTATTATATCTAATTATCTGTGTTTATGTGCCTATCCTATACTTAGTGAGTTCCTTGATATAGGCTGAAGATAAATTTGTGTATTTCCAACACTTGTCAAGCACCTGTTATTTAGCACATTTTTTATATGAATGATTCTTTTATGAATATGAATATAACTACATGTGATTGGGATTACACTTATAACTAAAACAGAGAGGAAAAGATAGGGAAAAAAATATTTCCCAAAGGGATCAAGATAAATTTATTTATTTCAAAATGCTTTGTGCGAGGCATTCTGTGAACAAATGGGTTTAGAAAATATTGAAAATGCATCTTTTATTGGATATTTACTATATTTATTGGCATCTTCAAGGTTCTGTGAAACTGTGCAATATCAAAAACATATAACCTTCGTTTCTATTTTGTAGTGTTGCATATTAACAGCTTGAGGAAATAGGGTTCCTAGGGACACAAGTAGAATAATAATGTAGAAATAAAAACAGAGTCAGCAATGTCTCTCAGTATTATTTTGTCCATCATTTTCAATGCTAGGGAAATGTGAGTCTGTTTTATTATTCCATTATATTATACCTTTTTTGAATGTTCCAATATCTGCAATTTAAACGTTTATATATGGAAAAGAGCACAGTGCTTTTAGCCCTCATCAGAATCAACGATGGCAATGCCAACCCTGAGTAAAGAATATTTGACAGTAAACTTCTTTCTTTAATCTATTCATTTCAAATTGGTTTTTCAAAATTGACCTATGCTGCTGTCAACAATCCCCACTTTAATGCTGATTTGATTCAATGTCAAACAAACCAAATAAGCAGAATTCTGAAGCAGCGAAGTCAAGTTAACAGACAGTAAAATTGACATTCTGAAGGATAATTTGCTTTAAAATGATGAATATCATAATTTTCATGAGTCTACACATTACAATAGAAGCTATATGTCTGTAAAGAATTGATTTCTTATCAAAATAAAAGTTGAAGCTATTTTTTAAATGTAACTATCTTGAAAGTGTAGCAATTTTTTTGCAATTATATGTTGTAGCAAAGCAACTTTCATATAGTTATTAATTTTATACTCTAGAGATTTATTCTAGATATTGCTAATTGTTTCTCTTTCCATATATCCATTTATTTTACTTTTTATCTATTGAAAATGGTCACCCAGAATAACACATTTCCCCAGTTGTCTTGAAGTTAGATTTGAAGATATGACTACCTCCTGGCCAGTGAGATATAAATGCATCTTTCCTGTGTAGACTTCTGGGAACTTTTTAAGGAGATCCCTAGCTACATCTTTTCTGGGTCCTGACACCTGTAGTGAAGAGGAAACCTTGCACAATGGGGATAAGGATCACACCATCTAGAAGATAAATGATTACATTGGAAAAATCCAAGCTATAAAAATTGTATTTTCCAAAAAGAGTACAGGAATATTTCAGATCCCAAATACGGTTCCAGAATTTATTGCCTATGACAGTTGTTACTCCCCATAAAAAGGCAAAATGATTTCCTTTCCACTGGAAACTGGCTCAAATTGTTTGATGGCCTCAATGAATAAAGTGTGGCAAAAGTGACATTGTGAGACTTTGGAGGGTAGACCATACAGGGAAAGAAAGCTTCCAGGTCTCTTTTACTCCTGAGACTGAGCCTCCATGCTGTGACAAAGCACACACAAAAGGACAACATCAAGAGATGTTTTGCATGAGATCTAAATCTTCCATATGAATCAGCCCCCAGCCTTTGAATCCCCCAGTCGACTTTCCCAACATTTTGGAGTGGAGAAAAATTGTCCCCACTGTGACTGTTCAAATTTCTTGCCTTCACAGTCTGAACAAAATAAATTTTTGATTTATATCACTAAATTTTGGAATTATATTTTACAGAGTCAGATAAATTGAAACACTGTATTACTAGAGACTTTGTTGATTAGTGTTGTCATACAAACTCTGAAATGAATAGCTCTAAACTTTATTGTTAAAACAAATCAACATTATTATGTTTAAGCCATTGTTATTAGATTTTCTTATTTATAGCTGAAAGTAACTTCTCTTTTGTTCAGTGATCTCCCTCATGCTTGGAAAAGTTAAAGCAATTGAACTCATGGATATAAAGAGTAGACCGGTGATTACCAGAGGCTAAGAAGAGTACTAGATAGGAGGGAGGAAGAGTGTAGTAATGGGTACAAAAATGTGGTCAGATAGAATGAATGAGATCTAGTATTTGATAGCACAACGGAGTGACTGCAAGTCAACAATAATTTATTATGCATTTTAAAATAACCAAAAGAGTGTAATTGGATTGTTTGCAATACAAATAAAGAATAAATGTTTGAGTTTATGGATATCCCATTTACCCTAAAGTGATTATTATGCATTGTATGTTGGTATCAAAATATCTCTTGTATGCCATAAATATATACATCTATTATGAACTCACAAAAAGTAAAAATACAAAATTTAAAAAGTATATTTATAAACAAAACACAACAAAACTAAATTAAGTTCTGTTGATTCCACTAAAATTTTCTCTTTCAGCAATACCCATTTTTCATATTTTAGTTATGTCTATGAATCTTTTCCTACCATACACATAACCATTTGCTGCAGTAGTTTCCCCATTTATGCTATCCTTGATCTATCCTCTATTGTGCAGTTGGAGGTTTTTTTCAAAACAGAAATGTGAGCACTTAAGTTCCCTAATGATAGAGCTCTGGCTTTCATCTCCCATTTAATATCGTGTCATGCTTCCAACCATAGAGAACCAAGACTAATGTAGATAATTCTTCTCTGTATCATTCTAGCGCCATTTTCATTTATCAACCACAGCCTGTAACTTATAGTTGCTTGTTTCTCTCATTCTTATGTGATATTCATAAATTATTGACCAAATCTTTTCCCTCTATATGCTCTAGTTTAATGCCTAGTACATTACATACACTCATAAATATTTCTTGGAATCACTGAAGTACATAACAGCCTACCATTTACCTAACATTTTCAACGGTTATTTCTTATCCCTCCCTCTACTCTAATAATGTTTTGTTTGTTTGTTTGTTTTTTGTTTTTTTTGTTTTTTTTGTTTTTTTTGAGACGGAGTTTCACTCATGTTACCCAGGCTAGAGTGCAATGGCGCGATCTCGGCATAAAGTATCAGATGCTTTTTTTGCTTAAACAGTATTTTTCTCCATTATACAATTTACTTTTGTTGTAATTGCCTATACATGTAACAGTGTTCATTTATTTAATTCATAGCAGAGACAGATTTACTGTGAAGCTGATGAGGCTTAAACTTAAGGACCACTTAATTATATAACCTCCTCTAAAGCCAGATAGCTAATGTTTTCGTAATTTGTATTCTGATTTTCTGAACATAGTTTCCTAACTTAAATACATACCCCACAAAATATGAACTCATACCTGCTCCAATTATAATTTAAGTACCTACCATGTGACAGAAACTGCACTATATTAAGGAATATAAAAACGAATAAAATGAGTTTAATTTTACATATTTTCAGGAATCAGAATGCTCCATGTACTGGAGATCATGCTTACTACATCCTACATTATGACAATATCTCACAATGTCTGGTCTCTCTACCCTCTTATTTATTTCCCTTAATACTAAAGAAATTGAAAATTCCTTCAACTCTAATTTCAACATACTTTCTGGCCACAAAGCCTGTGATGCTGCCCTTTCTAAATACTCCTTAATTATAATAATTCTATGTTCAACTCAAACTAAGTTATTCATTAATAATCATCTGATTGTCTCTGTTTTCAAGTAATTTTTCTTTTTTCAGCTTCAAGTTTTTATATAGTGTTTTTTTCTAGAACATTCTCTAACACAAATTGGCAAACTGAGTAAATGATTACTTGCCCTCTCAACAATTTGATCATGCGTTTAGCATTGTGTTTATCCCACTGTGCCGGTTAGGAGATGTCAGTTTGAATTGCTTTCAGCCGCCTGAAAAGAATCAATTGATAATAGTGACTCTGTTGATTATTTTGCTTGCTAATTAGATGTTTTCTTCCGTCTTCTTCCTGCTCCTTGCCCAGGAAGGTGGACCTCAATCTACTGCTTCACCCATTCTCCTTTACCCTCTAGATTTTAGTTGGGTACAGTTAATTGGAGATGCTGGCAGAAAATTGTTGTTCAAATATTTTTTTAGCAATACAATATTTTTAATTAAAGTATGTACATTGTATTTTAGACATAGTGTTATTACATGCTTAATGGATGAAAATATGGTGTAACTTTTACATGCACTGGGGAACCAGAAAATGTGTGACTCATTTTATTTTTTAATAATTTCAACTTTTTTTTTCTTTTAGACAGTCTCACTCTGTCACCTAGGCTGGAGTGCAGTGGCATGATCTCTGCTCACTGCAACCTCTGCCTCCTAGGTTCAAGCAATTCACCTGCCTCAGCCTCCTGAGTATCTGGGATTACAGGCGTGCATGATCATGCCCGGCTAATTTTTGTATTTTTAGTAGAGACAGGGTTTCACCATGTTAATGGCCATGAACTCCCAACCTCGTGATCCACCTGCCTCAGCCTCCCCAAGTTCTGGGATTACAGGCATGAGCCAGCACCCAGCCAATAATTGCAACTTTTATTATACATAAAAGGGTATATGTGCAGATTTGTAGGTATATTGTGTGACACTGAAGTTTCAGATACAAATGATCCTGTCACCCAGGTGGTGAGCATAATACTCAATGGGTGTATTTCCTCACTTGCAAGTGGGAGCCAAACATGCAGACACATATTTATAAAGATGGGAACAAGAGACACTGGGGATTCCTATACAGGGGAGGGTGAGAGAAAGGGAAAAATTTGTTGTTTGAATGAAAAATGTAACCTGAGTATTTTCCCTTTTTATCTTCCTGCTTAGCCTTGGCAGAGCTGTGTCCTTCTTGTTACTTCGGATGTTGTTGAGTGATCCGTCTGCTGTGATCATAGCTCTTGCTTCTTATCACGTTCTGGTATCTGGTTTTTTTTGTTTTTTTGTTTTTTTTTTGTCACATCAAGCAAAGGAGAGGTAATGACTTTCTATTCTTGCTGGTTCTGGGTGCTTCATCATGTCTTCTTAGGTTTCTTTCACCTTGATCTCATCTTTGCAAGAATTCTTTTGTTCCATTCATTTACATTAAAAGAAATAAAATATCCTCTTGAATGTACCATCTGCTTCTTCCTGCAAGGAATATTTTGGTAATTAGTCATCTTGGACCCAGACGATAAGCATGAAAATTAGATTCTAGGATTGTGTGGCTCACATATTTGATAAATGAAGAAATAATCTCTCTTAAAGCTCATTTTCATTGACCTATCTGAAATGGACACTTGGCTGCAATGCGAGTAAAAAATGAAACTTTTATTCTAAGCAGTAATGGACAATGCTAAGTAATAGAGTGTTTCCTAAAGAAAGGAATGAATTGATAATTATTAGGCAAGTAGCAGATTTTGTCATATATGGTTACATGAGTATGAATCTAAATTTTCCAATAGTCTGAAATTCTATAGCTATTTAAGTTCCCAGATGATTCCAGAAATTAGGAATTAGAAAATTGTAAAATTAAAAATTAAAAATAACTCATTCTCTTTAGAAACATAAGGTTTTAAGCCTGTCACTTATGAAGGTAGTTGTATTGTGTCTGAAACATACTATACTTCTATTAATAATAAATCAAAGGCACTTTCCTCATATAACTTTTTATTTATCTTTTCTGCAATGACCAGTACTTTTAACAGAGTTAAAAAAGAAAATCACAAAAACATTAAAAATTAAGTAAAAGTGTTTTTTTCTGAAAATGATTCCTTTATTGATTTGGCATTAGATTATTTGGTATTATGTTTGCTTATCCATTCATATTACCAAATTGTATCATGCTTCGAGAAATGTATGAGATTATATTGTCTTCCTAGAGAGAAGAGGGTGATGTATTTAATTATAAACTACTTTGTAATTTCATAAAACATTTAACAGAGAGTTGATTCCACGAAGAAGTTAAGTTATAGAGCAGATTTGAAAATAAAATACTCGACTGTTGTTCAGAAATTAGGTTATGGTTCTGCTTCTACTAAGAAATCACTAACGTGACTTTTTCAACAGTCAATTTCCTCATTCTGAAAATGGGAGTATTGAGGGACTGTATCATTGCTTCTTTCCAAGTTTACAATTTTGGGATACTGGTGAGTATCCACTCCTATGGCTAGGGACAAGTCTTTGAAAAAAATCATACACCCCTGGGAACTGTCAAGTTTAAGATACTGTCCTTGAAATTGCTGTTAGCTCATGTTCCACAAATTAATAAGAAGAAGATACAAATACTAGAAAACCCTAAGGTGACTGATGACTGCCTTGATCTCTCAGCAGGCTAAGCTGGATAGACTGGAGGAACTGTTCTTTAAAGCAATATTTTATTTTACTCTCTGTTGTCTTGAGAGCATTGTCACTTGAACCTTCAGATGACCATATCACACTGACAGCCCTGGCCATCTCTGGATACTGAAGTCCATAGACAAACCACAGGATAACTCAATATCCTCACAGAAAACAAGCTGAAGTCCTTCTGTAGTAATTCCCCTTTCTCAAATTTCTTTTCCTACCAACATTTGTTAATTGCCAGATAGGGTTTAATATTTATAAATCTACAGCATACTGTTTTTAAGACTGAGATCCTGACCAGAGAAGAATTAGCAAACTGGAGTGCTGTCTAGTGGTTCCATGATGGCTGGGACTGTCATCTCTCCAAATCCTATCTTCTCCTCTACTTAAAGTCACAGAATAAGTCCTTTACCCTCTTTCAATATAAAGTAACAGCCTAAACACTGTATCTCTGGAGGAAATAAATTCACAGGTTGAAATAACTGAATGATATGATTTCCCTAAAAATGAAAGACAGGGAACTGGATCACAGGTATCATTTAAAGGAGATGTATTAATACAGAAGGGCCAAGAATGAAAAATATTGCCTTTAATTGACATTGTAGATACAATAGTGAGTCCTAATAGAGAAGAAAATCAACTGAAGAAAGTTGATTTAAGAATCTTTGAATTGCCAACAGTAGTATCCGGCCCATTGCCCTTATGTGACATTAAAGGAAAGAGGATAAACTTAAATTCTGATTCAGGGTTTCCATTTAATGATGAGTTCATCCTTCTTACCTCCAGGTAAGCTCTTTTGATATATACTGATATGATCATCCTGAGCAGCCTCATACCTCACTTGCTTTAATGCTTATACTTTTAACCTCTAACCATAATACACAGTAAATTACTGCTTAACTGCGGGAGAGAAGTCCATATGTATGTATCCTGATTCATCCTATATCCTCATCTTTATTCCTTGTTCTTTATAACATAGCACAACAACCTTATTTGTTACCATGCTACTTACTGCACCAAGACTTTTGCATTGCTTCTAGTTTGCTGTTATTAGAAGTTTTAAGGTAAATGTGAATGTGGAAAGGAGGATTGAAAAAGAGGAAGTAGAAGAGGCAGGAGTAGAAAGCATCATCATAGAGCTGTATATCATAGAAAAGGAAAACTGATAATCCTGGAACAATCTGATAGCCTGGAACAAACCTGTACCAATTCCTTTTAATTAGGCTCTTAACTTGAATGTAGGACTTGGCTTGAGTGTAGGGTTTTCACAGACTCTCTCTCTAAATGCTCAGACTGGTTTAATATTTTAAAGGTACTAGAAGAGGTATAGTGATGGCTCCAGTCCCATCACTAATGATTCTGAAATATTCTCACCAATCTTGATTTGTATAATGCAAGTAATTGTATCAGCCCAAAAAAACAAGTAAGGGAAAAAGAATAATAAAATGAATTAATATGTGTAAATGCAGAACTGATTCAATTAAACTCTTTTATTTATGAATTAGCCAGACTTGGGCAGTTCTTTATAGCAGTGTGCAAACAGACTATTACAACATGCCTTGCCCTGTTTTCAATACAATATTATGTCTTACTTCTTTTATTTGTCATCCCTCCTGTATTTCAGAAATATAATTACATAATTTACCTCTATTGTATTTGTAGTGTTGAGTCCAGAGGTTAGATTTGCAAACTCACTATTTGTACTCTTAGCAAAGTTCCAAGCTTTTTTTTGCCCCAGGTATGAACTACTATGATAAATGCAAGAAGGTAAGACAAAATAACCCAGATAACATAATATCAAATGTATCTACTCATTTGTGGCAGAAGTTTGTTTGTAATATTTCTTATGAAAGTGCTATAGATAATATAAAGACAGGTGGAATATTTAGAAACAGTCAGATTTCTTTAGGTTTTTTTTTAACAAGTTTTGCTGACACAGATAGTAGCAGAATTTGTAAATATAATACTATGAATAGTATCGTCAATTTTTAAAGTTCCACCAAGATTTAAGAAGCCGGTAATATGTGAGAACCATGCTAACAAGCTTTAAAATCTTGTAATCAGTTTTTAAAAATGAAATAGAAAGTGGTGCATTTATACATACAAATATTTAAAATAAAATTGCTGCTGTAAAAATAATTTTACCTACTTAAAATAACTAAATGCTTCAATTTTCTTCTAATTATGAAAATATATATTTTTATAGTTTGATGCAACCTAATATTATTAATTTATTTTAAAATATCATAGTTGAAATACCGCATGCTATGCTATGTATATATTTTTTTCTTGACCTTCACTGCTCAAAATACTAATTCCTTCTGAGCGGTTAAAACTGTATTGAAGAAAGTTTTGTCAATACTGTTGTCAAAAATGTGGCAAAATTGGGGATTGTAGAAATAAATTTTCTCAGTAAAACATAAAACTATAAAAAATGATATAGGAGTCAGTCAGTGTTTTCAAACCTAGAAACAAAGAAGTAGAAAGAAACATTTAGAGAAAGAAAATTTTGAATAGAAAATAAAATACAATATATAATAATCTATGCAAAACCCAAGGAAAGCTAACAGAGGCATTTAATTTTTTTAGTTTCAGAACAAAATCACCCAAGACTATCCATTCACATAATTTCCATCCCTGGAAATGAATTGATAGAGTAATGTAATAGCATTTAAGCCAGACGAGTATTAGATAATGGTGCATAGGTAGCTCAATGGTGGAAAAGCATTTTATGTAATTGTATAAGCAACGGGAAATCAGCTAAAAATATAAAAATATTAGTGGAATCTTTATGAAAAAATGTTTTCTTTTGGAGAAAATGTCTTCATTGACCAAAAGTTGATGGCCACAGTTTTGAGCCCCTTTATCTGACATCTTTTTCCAACAAACCACTAATTCTTCGTTGCAATTCATATTCCAACATGAAAGACCAGGTCTCTGGATCAGAGGACAGATGGTTTGTTATTCACAGAGCATCTTATTGTCAGTTCCCTGAACCCCAGTCCTGGTAGAGTATGAGAGCCTCATGTTACCTAGCATGTACAATGAAGTTGCAACACGGTACAGCAATACTGAAATGAAGAGACTCATACGCAGATATTGTATTGGTATCTGCCCCTTGTTCTCTTTGAGGAGAGATGGAGAAAGGAGTGGGGGCTGAGAGACAGAATGAATGAGTGAGTGAGTGAATGAATGAATGAGAGAAACTAGGAAAAGCTAATGCTCAGAGATGAGAAAAGGATGGGGAGGGTAATCTCTATACATTTCACAATTATGGAATGTGAGAAAATTGTTCTGAGGGAGACAAGTCTCCAAAACTTCCCAGAATAATTCACTTTCACTAACTTCCAAGGCATATTTGCCATTCAATCATGTCTTAACTTTTGCCCTGTGATCAAAAAGCCTGGACTGTATGCAGTAATTTATGAAAATAATCATGACAATTATTCCTCAGCATACTTCTAGAACAAATCTAAGATGTAAAATTTATTATTCATCATTTCAATTGAAAAGTCCTAAATCACCAGCATTCAAGGCCAACTTTCTTTCCAAAATGTCCTTTGCTAATTGGATGAACTCATCACCCATGCTAATATTGCCATCTAAAAAGGCATAATAGTTTGGTCAATTAGAGTCACATTACCATTGGCAGAAGGTACTTCAGGGAGAAATTTTGAATTGTGCATATATTTTAATAGCTTTCTAATCTCTCAGTGTCTACAGGCATCTACTTGAAAGCCTGCTTTTCGCCAGAATGTTTATACTACCAGAGCTTCTACTTAGAGGAATAAACACATACTAAATATAATATAATGAATTAATTCAATCTATTTGATAAAAATAAATATTTATTAAATATATTAAAATTAATATTTTAGTCATTGCATTATTTTCATTTTTGAAACTATGAAAATATAATTTAAAAGTCAGCATAAAATCACATTTTTTGTTCTTATTTTAATGCTGGTATAGCCACATGGTAGTGTTTCTTCAAATCATAAATGGTTTACATTACTTTTGTTTTTAACAAAATGTAATCTGAAATTTATATGCCCTATAACACTTTTTTATACTATTTAATGGAATAGAATTAACAGTGACCACTTTCTTCTGCAATTCATTTGGATGAATTCTTTTCTTGTTGTTGTTGAGACAGAATCTCACTCTCTTGCTCAGGCTGGAGTGCAGTGATTACAACCTCCCCCTCCTGGGTTTAAGCTATTTTCCTGCCTCAGTCTCTCGAGTAGCTCTGATTGCAGGCACATGCCACCACAGCTGGCTAATGATTATACTTTTAGTAGAGACAAGTTTTCACCATGTTGGCCAGGCTGGTCTCGAATATCTGATATCAGGTGATCCACCCATCTCGGCCTCCCAAAGTGCTGGGATCACAGGCGTGAGCCACTGGCCAGGTGAATTCTTATGTATCCTTTTCTCTTTCTTTCTTTTCATCCCCATAAGCACACAGACCTGCTCTGGTGTTCTGAAAGCTTACAACCAAACAAACCAAAAAATCTTCAGCTGTTTTCCTTTTTAAATCTATTCTTTATCTTCATAAATAAACTCACTGAAGTTTTCTGCACATTTTTAAATCAATTTCTTCACCTTCCATTCTCTTTTTTATTTCGCTTTACCTCACCAACCCACGCTAATTACTTTGAGTCAAGGTCACAAAGCATGTAGTAGATAGGTATAAGCATTATGTTTCTGTTACTTATTTCCTATGCAGATCAGAGAGTCCAACTGAATGGCTGAACAATTTTTCTCTTAATAATCATTATGGAAGGTGAAGAAAAATACTCAAAATATTTAAACAAATTCCAAGTTGAATTGCAGTCAGTTCAATGTGGACTATTTGAGTCTGATAATTGACCTTTTCTACTGTGTTTCTAGAGGTTGAGATATATGGGTTGGAACTCAGGAAATTGTTTAAAGCATCAGCAAGGACCTGTATTTTTCCAAGGGCAAAACACAGACCATTCATCCTATCAATAGAAAACGCTGTATTCAATTGTTTCAATCAGATATTCTTGACCATATTGACCTACTTTCTTCATAATTTGGCATTCATAGAATAAAGCCTTTAACAGGGAACAGTAATAGCAGGTTCCACCCATGTGAGAACTTCCCTTTCTAATGGGTTGCTGAGTGCAAGCTGTCTTGCTCATTAGGGACATTCTTCTAACTTGAAAAATGCATTTAGTAATTCTTTCTGGTTCACCTGGTCAGGTTCATTTTTTTTTTAATCTGAAGTTCAAGTAATTATATTTATACTGCCATGTACAGTACTAGAATATTTATATAGCAATATGTTTTTACATATCTGGCTAAAACAGTTTCCAGATATATAAATAGATTATGTCATGGTGTTGACCTTAAACTCTGTATAATGTCATATATGTTAGATATAATTTTCAATTGTTTCAGAAAAAAATATTCTTACAGAAAAATTATTTATTCCTCTTTCAAGTACATAAATACCAAAAAAAAGTCACTTTCCAACCCATATTCACAAAGCAGAACTTGATATGTACTGAATGCAATGTATTGCTAGAGAATTATGGTAAATTACAAATTCAAATGGCTTACAAATAATGTAAACCGTATTGACTTTGCTTTTCTAATGGTTTCATTTCAACCATTAAAATCATTTTCATAATCTTACAGTGAAAACCATTACCCTGAGAAAAATATACAAAATAAACAAAATCCCTCTATATTTGCCCCTGTGATAAAATGACAACCATGCATACAAATACTACATATTTGTTCACTTTATCTATTAACATGATGCTCAAATATGTTTGATATATGGTTTTGGGGATATTGCCATTATCATCTATCAACACTGCCAATGCTCATATATTTTCATAGCTTTACTACTGGTTCTGTCCTAATAGGGAAACGGCATTGATAATTTTGAAATATATTTGAAGACAAGAAGTGCGAAAATATTTGTATCATTCAGCATATATGCATACTGTATTGGTCCATTCTCACACTGCTATAAAGGTACTACCCAGACTTGGCAATTTATGAAGAAAAGAGGTTTAATTCACTCACCATTCTGCATGATGAGGGAGGCCTCAGGAAACTTACAACCATGGTGGAAGGGGAAGCAGGCACATCTTACATGGCAGCAGGTGAGAGAGAATGAGCAAGAGCAGGGAAAACTGGCTTATAAACCATCATATCTTGTGAGAACTCACTCACTATCACAAGAACAGCATAGGGAAAACTGCCTCCATGATCCAGTCACCTCCCACCAGGTCTCCCCTTCAACACCCGGGAATTACACTTCGAGATGAGATTTGGGTGGGGACACAAAGCCTAATCATATCACATACATATGGATGTGTGTTTTTTATATTTGTTTTTATAAATATGTAAACATACTTAATGATATACCATCTACATATCTAGCAAAGGTTTGATTGTTTCCCTAACATGATAGAAAAGGAAGGTGTAAACTAGGGACATTAAAAGTAACTTTTAGACAGAAACAATGCCAACAAATAACTAAAATATGACATAAACATCATTTAAAAAGATAGCACTCTGAAAAACTGGGAAAATCGGTAGGTATCACTTTATATAGAAGTAAAGGAATCCTTCCTTGAGAAGCAGGTGAGGTTTCTGGGACTAATAATATTTATTTATTTTGCTTTACCTTCCAAATCAGGAATCAAATCAATAAAATAATTTAAGAACTATAAACAAGCAACCCTAAACTGGAACGATTTCGGAAACCTACCTAAGTCTTTGATTGAAAAATCATCATTTCTGATGTCTGCCGTTTACTCACAACTCAGGTTTTTGTTTTTGTTTTTTTTCAGGGAATTAGCAGTTAGGTTTGAGGTCCTTCCTTAGCCTCCTTTATATCTTATTTGTATTTTGTTTAGAAAGAATAAAAGGAAGGAAAACAATAAGTTTCTCGTACATAGGCTATAAGCTCCATTTGTGTTCTCTACTCATTGCTAACTAATCTTGAGGTGAGACCATGTTTTTCTGGAAAATCATAAAAAGCAGCTAATTAGAGTTTTAAATTTTTAATATCAATATCATTCTGCCCATATGTTAATACTTACCTTAACATATGGGCAATAAACATACATGTGCATGTGTCTTTATAACGGAATGATTTATAATCCTTTAGGTATAGGCTCGGTAATGGAATTGCTGGGTCAAATGGCATTTCTATTTCTAGATCATTGAGGAACTGCCACACTGTCTTCCACAATGGTTGAACTAATTTACATTCCCACCAACAGTGTAAAAGCGTTCCTATTTCTCCACATCCTCTCCAGCAACTGTTGTCTCCAGATTTTTTAATGATCGCCATTCTAACAGGCGTGAGATAGCATCTCAATTTGCATTTCTCTAATGATCAGTGATTTTCTTTTTTGAGACAGAGTTTCCCTCTGTTGTCCAAGTTGGAGTGCAGTGGCCCTGTCTCAGCTACTGCAACCTCTGCCTCCTGGGTTCAAGAGATTCTTGTGCCTCAGCCTCGAGAGTAGCTGAGATTACAGGTGTGCCTCACGCCTAGCTAATTTTTGTATTTTTAATAGAGATGAAGTTTCACCGTGTTGGTTAGGCTGGTCTTAAACTCCTGACCTCAGGTAATCCATCCACTTCAGCCGCCCAAATGTGCTGGAATTACAGATGCGAGCCACTATACCTGGCCAAAAACTTTCTTAATAAGATGAGATGAATCTGTATGTCTGAATGGATGAATCTATACCCCTGAATAAGAGGGGTCAGAATAGAATTTTCATTTCGTTAAGTTGAAGATGTCAAGATCACCCAGATTTCATGACTCTTTATTACCTTGAGCTTCTTCAACACAATTGTAGTAAAGCAAACCACCAATTTTTGTCTCTACTAGGCAACTGATGCTGAAATTGGACATTTTCCTCGTGCATATGTGGTTTTCTGTTCAACTTTCAAGAGCCTTCATAGGATCAGCAGCAACACAACCACTGCGTATTTACTATGGAAAGAATTTCACTTAAGCTTAGAAAATTCAACACTAAAAAAAAAAAAGATTGTTTAAAAAGAATGCAATTAGAAATAATTACATAACGTAAATTTCATTAGTAGTAAACATCATATATTTTACTTCTAACTACATAAATTCAAGTATATCCAACAACTGATTATTAAAGGAAAATCTGTCAGATTGATACTGTCATATATTGTGTTCACTGGATTCTCCAGTACCCCTAATAAAGAAGGTTTTAAATTTAGCATTCTGATAAAAGGAGGGTCTTAGGTTGCATTTACAAATAAACATTCTATTCTTGTTTAGATTGCATGTTAATTTTGTATGGCTGATAGAAATGGCAATTTTTTGTAGGTTTTGGAAATAGCAATTGTGTGTGTGTGTGTGTGTGTGTGTGTGTGTGTGTGTGTGTGTGTGTTCAATGAAGGCAGGTGGTAGGCATTGTTGTAAATTCTAAAAGCTATCCTCTGACCACAAATTGTTACAATTTAACCATCTGGAGTAAAACAAAGAATTTGAATACTCTGTGCACATTTTGTTTCCCTAATTTGTGATTGGATTATTGTTCAAACATCTTATTCTACTATTCTAATAATGGAAAGAGAAAAAGGTCGAATGTCTGAACATGTGAATCTTGTGTTTTATGATGCAGAGAAGCAGTGGAGTTAGGAGATTCAGGAGGTTGGACCATGTTAATGAGAATTTTTATGAAAAAGACTGAATTATTGGCTGGCAGCATCTGACAAATGACTGAGGGTAAAATCTTAATACGTTCATGCTCTTTGAGTCTCCATGAATCTTAATTTAGAGAATTAAGGAATTGATGGTTAATTTTATGTGCCAATTTTACTGGGCCATGAGGTGCCCAGACTTTTGGTGAAATTTTATTCTGAATATGTCTTTGAGGGTGTTTCTGAATGAAATTAGCATTTGAATCAGAAGACTGTGTAAAGGAGATGAGATGGCCTCTTCCTTATGTGGACAGGCCTCATCTATTCAATTGTAGACCTTTAAAAAAGGAAAAGGCTGAATAAGAGGGGCTCCCCAGCCTGACTACTTGAGATAGGACACGTCTTCTGCCCTCAGACTGGAACTTACATCATCAGCTTTCCTGGTTTTCCAGCCTTTGAACCCAGACTGGGACCACATTATCAGCTCTCCTGGGCCTACAGCTTGTCAATTACATGATTTGGGATGTCTCAGATTCTATAACCACATGAGCCAATTTCTTATAGTCTCTCTCTCTCTCATCCCCCGCTCTGTCTGTCTCTTTCTCTCTGTGTGTGTGTGTGTGTAAATAGAATATCAATAATAAATAATGTAATATAAATAATATCTTAAAATATAATAATAGAACATATAGAGCATATATATTTGTTTTATTAATTTTCTTTCTTTGGAGAACTTTGATTCGTATAAATTTTGATATCAAGAACAGTTCTAGAGGAACAGAATGTCAAGGATGAGGTTTTTGAATTGGTTCTGGAGTTTTGAAATTTACTCTCTAATCTTACTCTACTTAAATATGCTAATTACTTTATTTATACTACTAAAACAAGCACTGATATTACACTGATGTTGTAATATGGTTAATAGAGATACGCAAATTATCAATATTTGATACTCCCAACCAACCTCTTATAAAAAAGCAACGAGCTATGTGATTGTGTATATAACATTCTTGTGCATTTTTGGCAAATTAATAAATATACTAAAACTGGCTGGTTGCTTTTAATGTCACTGATCAAAGTGCAGAAGAAAAATGATGAGCTCAGGGATCTGAATTCCCAGTTTAAACTTCACATAAATGATTCGAAAACATCTATGTGTGCTTTGAAGGAGAAGAGCCTTATCTGCTATAGCCACCAGGCTGGTTGTTGAAAATCAAACAAGGAATCTCATCCTAGGACTGACTGAGTTACAATATAAGTTGAACTTCTGGACTTAATGAGTTTCTACTGTTAAAGTGAGGATGTTGATTGGGAAGGAATGGGATCCTGAGAGTGGGAAAACAGATGTGCGTGAAGACTCTGATGAAGCTGGAGACCTTGAACCCCTAAATTCTGATGAGACTTTTTTGTTTGTGGTAGAGACCTCCCTATTCCCAATTTGAGTGACTTCTACAGCCCCAGAGGAACAGATTCTCCACTCCCAATGACAGAAGTCTTTCCATCCCTATCTGAGGAATTAACCATGCCTGAAGACACTGTTGTAATTATTTCCATTGAGATAGTTGCCATGAAAGACAATGCTGAGTCTTCTCAGTATCCAGTCCCACTACCTTTCTTTGCTTCCATACACCTATCTAGATTCAAATCTAATTAGGCCTGCAAAGGTGAGGCACAAAGTGGGCTCCATAAGGAATTTTGCTACACTCCGAAAGAACTGCTTTGTTTTCTAATTTATACAAACAGAAATCCAGGGAATGCATGTGCCAATTAATATTAAGGGTGTGGGCAATGGTGGAAGGAACATAAAACCGAATCAGATAAGTGTATTAATTTGGGCCCATTAAGCAGAGATTCTCAATTTAATGTTGCATCACAGGCAGTCAGAAAGTGCTCCAACAGTTGGGTTGTTTGGTTGGCTGAACTATGGACCAACAAGGAAGTCTATAGTGAGCATATTGTAAATGTCAGCCCTGCCTTGATATAATGTAGAGGAAAGGATCCAAGGCTTAGGGATGTTGAAAAGTCAGAGTGGATTTTTCATTTAATACCTATTTACTCATACTGGAAGCCCCGAAAAGATATATCTTTCATCAACACTGTGAGAAATGACTTTACACAGGGATGTCCGGCATCCTAAAGAGCTCAATGATGGCCCTTTTTATAGGCCAGATCTTACAGCTGCACCTGCATTTACTGAATTCATAAACTTGTGTTCAATGGGAATAATTGGATCTTGGGATTGCATGGGTCAATTTCTGACACTCAACCGCCAAAAGCAAGGTGGCTCTGATGACCCTAATGAGCAAAAGAGTCAAAGCAACACTCAGAATACTCTGACTTGTGCAGACTTACGGTATTGACTCCTTGATTATAGTGTTTCTAGAAATAAAATATATAAGAAGCCTACTTGATAACTACCAGGCCTATATAAGCAGAATACCTGTAAGTCAATTGAACAGTAGTCTAACCTTAATAAAAACAACAACAATGAAAAGCAAAACAGCAGAATCATGACCCTTCAATCAATTCCTAGACTTGAAATAGTTTATAGACCTCAGAACTGTTTGAATGAAGAGGTGGCCGGTTCCCCTTGAGGAAGGACCCAAGTAAACTGCCGTAAAAGTGTACTGCTGATCTTTCTTTCAGCTTTATCCAAAGGGACCTATGGTCTTAAACAGGCATTTATGTCCATTGTCTGTTGCTTGTAACAGAATACTTAAAACTGGTTAATTTATAAAGGAAATAAACTTATTTTAAAAATTATATAGGCTGAGAAGTCTAAAGTCAATGGACCCTTAGGAGTCAGAGTTCCCTTAAAGGGACAGAACTAATAGGATAGATACCTATATATATAAAGGGGAGTTTATAGGTATTAATCTATATGATCACAAGGTCCCACAATAGGCTGTCAGCAAGCTGAGGAGCAAGGAGAGCCAGTCCAAGTCCCAAAACTGAAAAACTTGGAGTCCGATGTTTGAAGGCGGGAAGCATCCAGCATGAGAGAAAGATGTAGGCTTGGAGGCTAGGCTCATCTCTCCTTTTCTAGTTTTTCTGCCTGCTTTATGTTCACTGGCAGCTGATTAGATTGTGCCCCAAGATTGAGGGCGGATCTGCCTTCCCAAGCCCACTGATTCAAATGTTAATCTCTTTTGGCAAAACCCTCACAGACACTCTCAGGATTAATACTTTGTTTCCTTCAATCCAATCAAGTTGACTCAGTATTAACCATCACAGGGCCATATCTGGTGAGGATCTTATTGCTAGTGGAGACCCTCAGCAGAGTCCTAAGGTGTCACAGGGCATCATGTGGTGAGGGGGCTGAGTGTGTTAGCTCAGTTTTCTCTCTCTTTTAATAAAACCACTAGTTTCACTTCCAGGATAACCCACTAATCTATTAACCTAATAGTTCATTAATCTATGGGCGTATCAATTCATTCATGAAGGCAAAGCCCTCATGACCCAATCCCTTTTTTATTTTTATTTTTATTTTGAGATGGAGTCTCGTTCTTGTTGCCTAAATTGAAGTGCAATGGCATGATCTTGGCTCACTGCAAACTCTGCCTCCCAGGTTCAAGCAATTTTCCTGGCTCAGCTTCCTGAGTAGCTGGGAATACAGGTGCCTGCCACTACGCACAGCTAATTTTGTATTTTTAGTAGAAACAGGGTTTCTCCATGTCAGTCATGCTGTTCTCAAACTTCCAACCTCAGGTGATCCGCCCACCTCAGCCTCCCAAAGTGGTGGTATTATAGGTGTGAGCCACCGTGCCCAGCCAACCCAATCACTTTTTAAAAGTTCCAACTCTCAGCGTCACATTAGGCATTACATTTCAATGAGTTTTAGGAAGGATGAATGTGGAGTGAGGGCAACTATAGTGGGAAAGACAAAATGGAAGTCACTAGAATTGCCTGTATTAAAAAAATATATATTAAACAAAAACAATACCATGTTCCTGGAGAGATTACAGAGATTAGTGTCATCATCAAAGATTTGAAAGATGCAGGGATGGTGATTCCTTCCATAATTTCACTCAACTAATATATTTGGCTTGCACAGAAGATAGGTCAATCTTGGAGAATGGTAGTAAATCATTGTAAGTTTAACCCATTTCTGGTGACTTTACTTGTAACTGGTGTATTAGGTATAGTTTTATTGCTTCAACGAATTAAAACATTCACTGGTACCTGATACATAGCTGGCAAGTATTATCTTTTTCTATCTCTGTGCATAAGCAGCACCAGAAGTAGTTTGCTTTCAGCTGTCAGAGCCAGCAATACATTTTTACTTCCTTGCCTCAGGAATATTTCAACTTTCCTGTTCTGTGTCATCACTCAGTTTGCAAGGACCTTGATCACCTTACTTTCCACAGATATTATACTGGCACATTGTATTAATGACATTATGCTGATTTGTCCTAGTGAGCAAGAAATGGCAATGATTAAAACTTAGTGGTAAGACATTAACATATCAGAGGGTGGGAAATAAATCTGAAAACAATTCAGGGGACTTCTACCTCACTGACATATCTAAGGGTTCATTGGTATAGGGAATGTTAAGATATCCCTTCCATGGTGAAGAATAAGTTACTGTATCTGGCCCATTCCACAGTCACAAATGAGTCAATGCCAAGTGGACCTATTTGGATTTTGGAGCCAATATTTGGGTACTTTACTTCAGCTCATTTACTGAGTGACTCGAAAGGTGCAGTTCTGAGTGAGGTTTAGAGCATTATAAAGCTTTACAACAGTTCCAGGCTGCTGTGCAAGCTGCCCTGCCACTTGGGCCATGTGACCCTATATATCCAATGCTGCTTGAAGTTCCAGTCACAGATATGATGCTACTTGGAGCAAAGCCTTGCCATTCTCTGCAGAAAACTACTCTTTTCAGAAACAGCTTTTTGCCGGCTACTAAGGTTTAGTAAGAAGTAAACGCTCAATGATGGGTAACCAAGTTACTGTGAGATCTAAGTTCCCCATAACAAACTAGGTTTATAGGGGTTTGATGGGAGCAAGGAAACCGACAGGTGGTTAGTGCAACAGCCTGGGCTTGGGGCTTGGACCATTAGGGGATAATCCATGTAGGTAATGTGCACAGCATCAGAATCTGGATGTGTCTTCGATAGGAGAAGCAGGGTTTTCTAATTAATTGCATTTGGGCTGTGACGAAAAACATCTGGACTTAAAACAACTAGAAGAGATGGAGTTGTCATTAACTGAGAAGTCCGTGGGTGACACAGGCTTCGAGGGCAAGGTAAGTACAATGTTAGAACTGTAATATTTGAATTGTGGGCAGGGCGCGGTGGCTCACACCTGTAAGCCAGCACTTTGGGAGGCCAAGGCTGGCAAATCTGGAGGTCAGGAGATCAAGACCATCCTGGCCAACGTGGTGAAACTCCATTTTTACTAAAAGTACAAAAATTAGCTGGGCGTGGTGGCACATGCCTGTAATCTCAGCTATTCGGGAAGCCGAGGCAGGAGAATTGCTTGAACCAGGGAGTCGGAGGTTTCAGTGAGCTGAGATTGATCCACTGCACTCCAGCCTGGCAACCAAGTGAGACTACATCTAAAAAAAAAAAAAAAAATTGAATTCTATCTTGTCTCAACTTCTTAGCCAAAAGCTTTGATCTTTAACTTAGACTGAAGAAATGGAAGCACTTTGTGAAAAAGAAATATACTTTTTCTTAATGTGAGGTCTTCATGGAAGCAAAATTTTCAGGCTTTACTTAAAGCACTCCTTTTTTTTTTTTTTGTCTTAATAGATATGCCTAAACTAATTTCTTATAAACAAAAAGTACTCTTAATTACTTACTGTAACAAAAAAGTATAAACAGTTATGAAGTAAAGGAAAACTAAAAATTTGAAAAGATGTTAGATGTCATCTTGGAATAAAACTTTAATATGTGATATTGGTAAGTTGTGAATTATGAATATACTAGTTCTGATGTAAGCGAAATGCTGGTTTGAAATCTGGCCTCTCCTAAGCAAAAGTTGCTCAGATTGACAAAATATTTGACAGAATCTATCTGCAGTACAATTTAAACTAGTTGTTGATGAATCAAATAAAGGTAAATACTTTCCCATGTTTTCACATATACATTGTAAGGAATTACTGTGATCAACCTATAACTTTCTATATTTATTTGAATCATGGACGTCATTCCAACTGTTTAAACATTTAAGCTATTGTGAATGCCCTAAGACACTGTGACACCATAGGAAATACTTTCCAAATTTTTAGAACAATAAACAGTGTCAATTATTTTTGTTATTGCTTTTGTTATTTTCAATTGAAATCCTCAAATTTTTTGTTTGATTCTTTTATATACAGAGATATAATATTTTAACTTTTGATGGAGGTCAAATTTTTAAATTACTCACTATAGTAAAATTAAACTAGAAGGTAGAAGAAAATAATCATGTGTATAATAATAATGTATTTTATATTTTTTCTGTAAAAAGTTATATTTATATGTTCAGGTATCATATAGAACATAGTTAAAGATAACAATTACAAAAATTTAAATATATACATTTAAAATAGTTTTTAGATATTTTCTTTATGTAACAAATGACCTAGATTCTAGAAGCCCAGTCAAATGTTTTCATAAAAAAAATAAGCTGTTTTATGTAAAAAAATATATTTAGTTTATTTACATTCTTCTTTATTTTTGGTGTTTTAGAGAATAAGGGACAAAGAATTCTTGATGCCATAAATGTATCACATGTCAAGATGTTTTAAGAACCTTTTGGGATTTAGGGAGAAAGAATATTTTGTTAATCACAAAATGACTGAAGAGATAGTCTTTTTTTAGTGTGTGTGTGTGTGTGTGTGTGTGTGTGTGTGTGTGTGTGTGTGTGTGTTTTTAAGGTCTTTTTTAAAAAGAATTCTGGCTATAAATGTAAAATTGATTGTTTCCCTCTTTGGCTCAAATCTCCTCAAGTTTATTGTATTTGTGTATATGAATGGATTTATAACATTAGTTAAACTCAAAATATATCCCTCCTCTGGATTTTTTTTTTCTGGGTATTTATTTATTTATCTCAAAGGTGGTTTTAGTTATTCTTTGCAATATAAGATGCACAATTTACCAACTGCATGTTACTAATTAATAAAACAAAAAACAGGCCAAGTCATTCTGAAACACTGTGTTTGTTCTATATTGGTTATGTTAAAAATACATAAAAGTTAGTCATGGTGGCTCATTCATGTAGTCCCAGCTACTGAGGAGGCCGAGCCTAGAAAGATCACTTGAGTTCAACAGCTTAAGACCACAGTGAGCCATGATCATGCCACTGCATTTCAGACTGGGCAAAGTGAGACCCCCATCTCTATATAAAATAAATAAATAAAAATGACAAGTGAGAGATAATGCACTACATTTTTAAAGCAATGGTGTCTTTAAGGTAGCAGATGTTTAATCTTCAGAGTATGATTACAAAGCTACATTTTTTTTGTAGTTTTCTAAATCAAATCAGATCTGTCTTTTTTTAAAAATTTATTTATTATACTTTAAATTCTGGGGTACATGTGCAGATCGTGGAGGATTGTTACATAGTTGTACATGTACCATGGCAGTAGTTTGCTGTATCCATTGCCTCGTCATCTACATTAGGTATTTAAGAAGTGAAACTAGCTTAATTATTATAAACTTTGGAAAATTGCTTCTTTAGCACCTTAAGCTTAAAAATCAATTCTGCTTTATTATTATCATGAATGCTTATGATTTTGAGGTATTACATTCTGCCAAACATCACCACTATGTCTTATTTCAATTCTATATAATTAGAAAAGGGAAATGGGATTTCTTTTTTTTAATGGAATGCTTTGTGTAAAAGGTAATAGGGGCTAAATTTTTGTATCTACTTTGAAATTTTAATGTGCTAAATGTGGGCATATTTTTATTTTAAAAAACTATATTACATCAAAGAGCCCTGAGATATCTTCAGGCCGTGTACATAAATAAAAGTGTAAAGATGCTAAATAGTAGGAGAAAAAAGATAAAAAATAAACATCTGTTAGACTGGTGACATATGTGGCTCCTATTTATTAATTTTTTATGAAATCTGTTTATCATATTTGGTATTGTGAAAATAGTTAGAATATTTGTCAGAAGACAAGTTTCTGCCCCTGATCAGCCCTAGTGAGGCTTAATTAATAACAAAAAGTGCCTGTGGTATACAGGAATGAACTTAGATTTTGGAGCCATTTTTTGAAGATTTTAAAATCAGTTCTACCAATGTTTGTCTAATATTTGCCAAGTAACAAGCTTTTAAAAATTTCAGTATGGAGATAAAGATGTACATTTAATATTTTGTAATTGTTAGGAATCTTTTATTTGCAAGAGACAAAATAATTCAAACTACATTTAATTTTTAGAAAAGACAAAATAGGAAGGAAGGAAGGAAGGAAGGAAGGAAGGAAGGAAGGAAGGAAGG